>NC_091432.1:5371091-5696591 GCF_964237555.1 Oryctolagus cuniculus | reverse complement strand
CCCTGGAGGGCAGGGGGCACTGAGTGGAAGTTCTCCTCAGCCTTCCGAGTCAGCGGTGATTGCTCACTTCGGATTCGCTGCTGCCGTTTCTTCCTGTTGGGAAGGGCTGCTGCTCACTGGAGGGAGGCGGTGAGCGATGAGAGACCGATGGCGGAGGTGGAGCAGGGCCTCTCCCTCAGCGGTCCCTGAGCGCCACCGTGCAGGGCACCTTGGGGCGGGTTGAGTGGAGGTGTCCACTGAATGTCTCCTCCCAGGGAGTCTGACGTGCAGTGTGTGAGTGTGTAACCAGATGAGTGACAGGTGTGATGTGCCGGCACAGCCGTCCCTCGATGGCCGGGGATTGGCCCAGGACCCGCAGAGGATACCAGTCTGCAGATGCCCAAGTCTGTGTATGGCCCGTGCCGTTTCCCACGTTTCTACATCGCCCGAGGTTACTTATACTACCTAACGCCACAGAAAAAGCTGGATAAACAGTTCTGCATTCTTTAGGGGATGGTAGCAGGAGAAAAAGTGTACATTTTCAGTAAAGACATGCAATTTTTTTTCTGAATATTTTCAGTATGCAGTTGGCTGAATCCTTAGGTGTGAAACCCACAGGCGGGGAGGCTGGCTGTGTTTCAGACGGTGACCCGGGGCGTACTCGTCCCTTTGTAGGGACAGGGTGGTCCAGAAGCAGCCTGCTGAATGGGGCTTGATGGCCTGTGACGCTGTCCCGTGTTATATGGCCCTACCATAGTGAACCAGGAGTGCCTATTGTCGGTTGACTGGGGGAGAAGGGGAGTATTTTTCAGAAAGAACGTGGGACGTTGCACATGTGTCCTGACAGATGGACACAGTGCCAGCCATGCAGCAGCCTCGCTGATTAAAGTGGACCCCAAACCTGGTAGATCCCCTGGGTCCTGCCGCAGAGTTACAGGAGGTGCCAGGGACAGAGCCACGGTAAAGGATTTCTTAGCCAGTTGCCAACGGCACGAGCCCCCTGGGACACACCAACCAGCGTCTCCATAAATAAATCACAGCGGGGCGTCTTTGTAGATGAAATAGACTTAGGAGGTGGATGAGCCGGTAGTCACAGGCGGCTCAGATTCAGGGAAGACGTGAGGCAGAAAGTGTGGGAAATGTAGATGTGGATGTTGATGGCGTTACAACACTTAGTGTTAATTGTTGTACTTGCGGAAGTGGCCCGCCGCCGTGGCATCCGCATCAGAGCACCGGTTCCAGTCCTGGCCACTCTGATCCCACTCCCGCTCCCTGCTGATGAACCTGTGGCTTGGTGTTTGATTCCCTGCCGCCTGTGTGGGAGATCTGGATGGAGTTCCTCGCCCCTGGCTTTGGCCTGCCCCAACCCTGGCTGTTGTGGCCATGGGAGAGTGAACCCAAGGATATAAGCTATCTCCCTCTGTTTGTCTCTGTTTTGGGGGTCCCATCAGTGGTGGGAATGTTGCATGCTTTTACCGCAGGGTGGTTTTGTGGGAGTACATTGAAACTCACCAAACTGATCATTTAAAACAGGTGTACTTAGCCGGCGCCGCGGCTCACTAGGCTAATCCTCCACTTAGCGGCGCCGGCACACCGGGTTCTAGTCCCAGTCGGGGCGCCGGACTCTGTCCCGGTTGCCCCTCTTCCAGGCCAGCTCTCTGCTGTGGCCCGGGAGTGCAGTGGAGGATGGCCCAAGTGCTAGGGCCCTGCACCCCATGGGAGACTAGGAGAAGCACCTGGCTCCTGCCTTTGCCAGCCACGGCGGCCATTGGAGGGTGAACCAACGGCAAAGGAAGACCTTTCTCTCTGTCTCTCTCTCTCTCACTATCCACTCTGCCTGTCAAAAAACAAACAAACAAACAAAAAAAAACCAGAAAAACCACAGGTGTACTTTATTACGTCATTATACTATAATACTGATTTATTTATTTATTTATTTATTTATGGGGCCAGTTCTGTGGCTCACTTGGTTAATCCTCCACCTTGTGGCATCCCATATGGGTGCCAGGTTCTAGTCCTGGCTGCTCCTCTTTCAGTCCAGCTCTCTGCTGTGGCCTGGGAGTACAGTGGAGGATGGCCCTGCACCCACATGGGAGACCAGGAGGAAGTACCTGGCTCCTGGCTTCGGATCGGTGCAGCACCGGCCATAGTGGCCATTTGGGGGGTGAACCAACGGAAGGAAGACCTTTTCTCTCTCTCTCTCTCACTGGCTATAACTCTACCTGTCAAATAAAAAAATTAAAAAGAAAGATTCATTTATTTTATTTGAAAGGTAGAGTTACAGAGAGAGAGAAAGAGGCAGAGGCAGAGAGAGAGAGAGAGAGAGAGGGGGACCTTCCATTTGCTGGTTTACTCCCAAAGTGCCTACAACGGCTGTAGCTGGGCCAATCCAAAGCTAGGAGCAAAGAGCTTCTTCTGGGTCTCCCACGTGGGTGCAAGGGCCCAAGGCCCATCCTCCACTGTTTTCCCAGGCAAATTAGCAGGGAGCTGGATCGGAAGTGCAGCCAGCCAGATCTCGAATCAGTGCCCAAATGGGATGCCGGCACCACAGGTGGCGGCTTTACCCACTGTGCCACAGCGCCGGCCTCTATAAAGTTGATTTAATGTATTGAAATGTCATATTGTATTCCCATACATGTGTACAATTATTTTGTGTCAATTTAAAAAACATATTTATTTATTTATTTGAAAGGCAAAGTGACAGAGAAGTGGGGGGGGGGGGGCGGAGAGACACACGGAGAGCGAGAGAGAGAGAGATATCTTTCATCTGCTGGTTCACTGTCCAAATGGCAAGGTTGGGCCAAGAACCTGGAAATCCATCCAGTCTCCCATGTGGGTGGCAGGGGCCCAAGTACTTGAGAACATTCAATGGCTGGCTCTTAGGATGCACATTAGTAGGAAGCTAGAATTGGGAGCGGATCCAGGACGTGGGCCTCCCAAGCATTGTCTTAGCCACTGCACCAAATGCCCACCCCCAATCTTTTCTTAAAAAAGCAGATATTCTTTTAAAAAAATTCTGAGTATCTGAGTAAGAAGGGTTTGTGTTTTGTACACGTGGTATCGAATTGGTCACTTCTGAGTTTGGTGGTTCCAGCCCTGCCAGGCAGCAGGCATTATCTGACTCGGGCTGCCTCCCCCTCCACGCCCCCCACTCCACGTAAAATTTGCCTTCATTGTTCTCACCTCCGACTCTGCTGCCAGTGTCTCCAGCGTGTCCTCGCAGCTGTAAAGCCGACGTGAATTCTGTGAGATGTTTCTTTAAGCCTCTGTCATCCTAGAGGCCATGCATTTTGATGGGAGGAGACATGCTGTCAGGCAGACACCTCCCATTTATAATGTTAATTTATTGAACATTTGTGTTGTAATAGTCAAGATCTAAGTTGAAAACGATTCAGTTAGATTCTAGTTTGTTTGTTTGTTTAAATCTTAATCTGCCAGCCAGCCAGCCAGCCAGCCAGCCAGCATTTGTTGCATTGGTCACTGTGCGCAGAGTTCTGGGCTTGTGAGGATGCGTGTGGTCCAGTCCCAGCCCGAGGATGACGGTGGCCGTGTGTGCAGAGCGCCGTGGCAGAGGTGGTGCAGCAGCCGGAGGTGGCGTGTTTGTACCGTGCGTCCCGAGGCTCCCTTCCTTGCCCGACCGAATGCAGCGGTCCCCAGGGTGTGAGGCAGTGTGGGAAGGAACCTTCCTGTCGCCCCTGTAAGTGGGCCTTTGTCTTGCAGATCTCACGTGCCCTTGCGCTTTTCCCACTCTTCGTTTCATGGAACACTGCGTCGGCTTTGCGAGGCCCCTCTCGGTTTACTGTTCCCACCACTGTCGTTTCCTTCTCTCCCACCACCCGTCCACGCCCCACTAGCATCTTCTCTGATCGTTAAGTCATCCTTGGGTGTGCGTATCCCTGTGGGTGTTCTCTGTGAGTTCATATAGGTAACGTAATTCTCATTCTGATCCTTTCTGATTTAAGCTGTCACTTCTGTTTCTGTTGTTTCTGTGTTGGCTAGTGCGTTGTGCTGTGCACCTGCCTGTCCGTCCCCCAGTGCTGTGGGGGGAGCCTCACCCGCGTGCCCCTTGTCCCTCTCACTCACCTGCCTGCCCGTCCCCTAGTGCTGTGGGCGGAACCTCACCTGCCTGTCCGTCCCCCAGTGCTGTGGGGGGAACCTCACCTGCCTGTCCGTCCCCCAGTGCTGTGGGGGGAGCCTCACCTGCCTGTCCGTCCCCCAGTGCTGTGGGGGGAACCTCACCTGCCTGTCCGTCCCCCAGTGCTGTGGGGGGAACCTCACCTGCCTATCCGTCCCCCAGTGCTGTGGGGGAACCTCACCTGCCTGTCCGTCCCCCAGTGCTGTGGGGGGAGCCTCACCTGCCTGTCCGTCCCCTAGTGCTGTGGGGGGAACCTCACCCGCGTGTCCGTCCCCTAGTGCTGTGGGGGGAACCTCACCTGCCTGTCCGTCCCCTAGTGCTGTGGGGGGAACCTCACCTGCCTGTCCGTCCCCCAGTGCTGTGGGGGGAACCTCACCTGCCTATCCGTCCCCCAGTGCTGTGGGGGAACCTCACCTGCCTGTCCGTCCCCCAGTGCTGTGGGGGGAGCCTCACCTGCCTGTCCGTCCCCTAGTGCTGTGGGGGGAACCTCACCCGCGTGTCCGTCCCCTAGTGCTGTGGGGGGAACCTCACCTGCCTGTCCGTCCCCTAGTGCTGTGGGGGGAACCTCACCTGCCTGTCCGTCCCCTAGTGCTGTGGGGGGAGCCTCACCCGCGTGCCCCCAGGTGCCTGCAGGAGAGCTTTCCTTGCCGAGCAGCAGCTAGTGTCGCTGTTGGCCCACAGGGTGTGCGCCTGCTTCGTTTCACTAAGTGCTGCTTGGGTGGTCTGTTTACGTTCCCACACCAAGCGTGACACTTCCTACCTGGCCTTTAAACTTGTCAGTTTGGCAGGTGTGCAGCGTGTTGCCTTGTTTGAGCCCGTTTGTGTCTCAGTGAGGATGAGGATTTCTGTCTATACTAGTTAGTCTTTGGACTTTCCTGCCATATTCTTCCCCGTCTTCCTAATGGAGCTCCCTCTCTGTCCTGGCGAGCAGCCGGGCCAGCCGTGGGAGCGGCAGATGTCTTGTCCCAGCCCCCACCTGTTGACTCTGTTCAGTGTCCATCCTCTGGTCCTTTTTGACACCGGCATTTACTCTGTGCTTTCTTGATGTCTTATGTAAGAAACATTTCCTTGGGACTGGGAGCGTGGTACAGTGGGTGAAGCCCCGACATGCGATGCCAGCATTCTGTATCCGTGCTGGCTCATGTCCCAGCTGTTCCACTTAGGCTCCAGCTCCCTGCTAGTGTACTGGGGAGAGCAGCTGGAGGAGGCCTAAGCACTTGGAACCCTGCCCCCGTGTGGGAGACCTGCTTCAATCTGGCCCATCCGCAGCTGTTGCGGCCATGTGGGGGGGGGGGCAAGAGATGGGCTTCCTGATCCCTCACCCCGACTCCACCACTCACTCACGCACTCTCGGTTTTTCTGCCTTTCAAATAAAATGGAATCTTTGAGAATCCTTTCTCGTTCTTGGGCACTAAGACGTTGTCCTGTTTTCCATCGAGTTAGGTTTGTATGTGTCTCTCACACGTACATCTCCAGCTTGTTCTTCCAGTGATGCGCAGAATTGCTCGCCCACTACCCGCCTGGCACCCTCACCTGCACATCTGGTAGATGTCTCAGGCTTGGCAGACTGACACAGGTCTCTCTATCCTGTCCCTTCTCCATTAAACAACTGTTTTTCTGCCACTTAACATTCTGCCAAGTAAATGGCACCACCGTCCGCCCAGCTGCTCCGTCAGAACCTGGGCATCGTCTTTGCTGCTTTGCTTTTTCCTGTCCTCCCTGCCCAGTGCATCAGCAGGTTCTGTGCGTTCCCACTCCAGAGTGTCCCGTGCATGGCACCCCACTGCCACCTGATGCGCCCCTGACCCCACCCCACCACCTGTGCTCAGCTCCAGCAGACGCTTCCTTCCTTGAGCCCCACAACCTTTTACTTGTTAAAGATTTATTTGTATTTATTTGAAAGGCACAGTTAAGAGTTCAGAGAGAGAGAGAGAGAGTGAGAGTAAGAGAGGGGCGGGGGTGTATCTTCTGTCTGCTGGTTCACTGTTGTGGGCCAGGGCCAGGCCACAGCCAAGAGGCCCGGCCACCGCCTGGGTCTCCCGTGGCAGGCGCCCAGCTGCCTCCCAGGATGCGCGGGAGCAGGAGTGCTGGCGCGGAAGTGGAGCCAGGACGTGAACCTGGGCACTCCGATAGATGTGCAGCACCGTAGCCCACTGGGCCGCTCTTCCAGCCCAGCTCTGTGAGCGTTAACGCACGGTAGTCAGAGAGCTCCCCTTTCTCGCTTAGAAGAAACCTCTGGAAATCTCCAGCCACAGAATACAACACGAGCTCCTGCGTGGCCTGTCCCTGTGTGTCTGTCCAACCTCCTCTCGCTCTGCTCTGGCCACATAGATCTGTTCTGTAGCTCACACCAAGCCTGTTTCTTTATTATTATTATTATTAAGACTGACTTATCTGAAAGGCAGAATAACAGAGGGAGAGAGACATAGAGATCTTCTGTCCTCTGGTTTGCTTTCCAAATAGCCGCAAGAGCCAGGGGCTGGGCCAGGCTGAAGCCAGGAGCCAGCAACTCCATCCTGGTCTCCCACAAGGATGGTAGGGGCCCAAGTCTTTGCGGCCATTAGCAAAAAGCTAGATTGGAAACTGAGTAGCCAGGACTTGAACCAGCACTCCAGTAGGGGATGCTAGCATTGCAAAAGTGGCTGTGTAACGCAGCCACCGTGCCAGGACACCTGCCACCCCCAACCTGTTTTTCCCTCAGGGCATCTGCTTGCAGCCCCTGGACTGGAATGGTCTGCTTCTGGCTGTTGCTTTCTGGCTCTTTCTCGCATCGGTGTTAGTCCCTCCGTGCAGCCTCCCTGACCAGTCAGAGTGAATGAGGACCCCCTCTGTCAGTCTGTCTTGTGTTTGCGTGATCATTGGTGTTCTGATGTTAATTCAGTCCGTGGCCGCCTCGCGGCAGCTTTGCAGCCAGCCTTGTAGAGCTGGGCAGTGTGTCTCCCGTCCTCGATGTGTCGGTTCTTGGTTCTTGCACAGCACTGTGTCCGTGCAGGGCTGGGTAGCCGATGGAGGGATTTTGAGGGAGGGAGTGGTTTCAGAGGCAGTGCCGCCCGCCCGGGGAGAGCCGCTCCCTGTTCCTCAGTGCATTTCTGTTTTGGATTTGAATTTGGCTCTGCCGGTTACCGGTTAGAGACCTCAAGAGTCACTTACCTTCCCTAGATGCGATTGTTTTCACGTGCGGAGTGGAGATAATAACACATACAGGGCCAGTGTTTGAGGAGGAATCCACGAGGGGGCAGATGAAACTGCCCCAGAAATGCAGCCGGCACCTGTATTCTTTTTTTTTTTTTTTTAAGTATTTATTTTCTTGAAAGTCAGTTACAGAGAGGCAGAGGGAGGGAAGGAGAGAGAGAGAGAGAGAGAGAATGAACCAACTCCATCCTGTGGTTCACTCCTCAGATGGCTGCAACGATCAGGAGCCAGGAGCTTTCAGGCCTCACGCTAGCGCCCAGACCCGAGCACTCGGGCCATCCCCCACTGCTTTCCCAGGCCATAGCAGAGAGCTGGATCAGAAGTGGAGCAGCTCGGACCTGAACTGGCGCCCACATGGGATGCCAGTGCTACAGATGGCGGCTTTACCCACGACGCCTCAGTGCCAGCCCCAAGACGCCCTGTAAGCCTCGCCCAACCCTCCCTAAATTTTTTTTTTTTTTTTGACAGGCAGAGTGGACAGTGAGAGAGAGAGACAGAGAGAGAAAGGTCTTCCTTTGCCGTTGGTTCACTCTCCAATGGCCGCCGCTGCAGCCGGCGCACCGCGCTGATCCTATGGCAGGAGCCAGGATCCAGGTGCTTTTCCTGGTCTCCCATGGGGTGCAGGGCCCAAGCACCTGGGCCATCCTCCACTGCACTCCCTGGCCATAGCAGAGAGCTGGCCTGGAAGAGGGGCAACCGGGATAGAATCCGGCGCCCCGACCGGGACTAGAACCCGATGTGCCGGCGCCGCAAGGTGGAGGATTAGCCTATTGAGCCACGGCGCCGGCCTCCTCCCTAAATTTTGAGCACTCACTGTCTACCCTGGGCCAGCTCCTCAGCACCAGGGGTCAAAGCAGAAGCAGGGCCAGTGTGTGGCACAGCAGTTTAAGCTGCTATTTGTGACACTGACACTCCATGTCAAAGCACTGGTTCGAACCCTGGCTGTTCCGCTGCAGTCCAGCTCCCTGCTAATGTGCCTGAGGAGGACCCAAGTGCTCGGACCCCTGCGACCCACTTGGGACTCCTGGATGGAGTCACAGGGGTCCAAGCACTTGGGTCCTCCTCAGGCACATTAGCAGGGAGCTGGACTGAAGTGGAACAGCCAGGGATTATCCTTTAACAATGGAAGTCCAGTTGATCTTCTCCCGAACCTTCTCCCAGTGCCATTGTCCTGACTAACGGTGTCCCCAGACGGCCTGAGAGGAAGCCTGGCCACCGCGTCGTCTTCCTCTTGCCCATCTTCTTGGGGAGTCGTCCCCTTCCCACTGCACCCCCTTGCTCCTGCGATCAGCTCGCGGTGCTGAGCTGATCCTTTCTTATCCCCTTGGTGGGTTTCTTATTTCCTCTGTTTATTGCCCTCTCACCTCAGAAATGCCTTGTTTTGCCACCCCGGTCATCCTTTCTGTTTTGAACTAAAAACATTCCCCAGGGGCTGGTGCTGTGGCATAGCGGGTTAAGCCACAGCCTGAAGCGCCGGCATCCCATGTGGGTGTCAGTTTGTGTCTCAGCTGCTCCACTTCCAGTCCAGCTCCCTGCGAATGTGCTTGGGAAAGCAGTGGAAGACAGCCTGGGTCCCTGGGTCCCTGCACCCACGTGGGAGACCTGGAAGAAGCTCCTGGCTCCTGGCTCTGGCCTGGCCCAACCCTGGCTGTTGGTGTGTTGGTGGCCTTTTGGGGAATGAACCAGCAGATGGAAGACTTCTCTTTCTAGCCCCCCCCCCCCCCCAACTAACTCTGTCTTTCAAATGAATCTTTAAACAAACAAACAAACAAACAAACAAAAAAACCCACAGTCATGGCTAGGAGGTGTTTAGTGTACGGAGGAGAAAGGAGTCGCTGGATTTGGAGGAAATGAGATGCCGGAGCCGTGAGCGGCGGGGCGTCCTGCGGGGTCCCCAGCTGTGCCCCTCTGGGCCTTCTCCAAGGGGACTCGGGTCCTAACAGGTTTTCCGTTTTCTCTGCTCCGTGAGGGACTCGCGTCCCCGTGGTGCTGATGCCTGGTCCTGCCGTGTGCCGTGGGGCCGGCAAGTGCTGCCAGGCCACGCTCGCCACTGCTGCCGCACTCTGCCCGGCTGACACACCATCGAGCTGCCGGAATGCAGCCCGTTGAGGTGGGATTCTTGTAGTAGTTCTTTGTGCTTTTAAACACATACCTGGACGGTAGTGAGAGGTGTAGACGCGTAGACATCTCTTGTGGATCATGTGGCTTTACAGCCGACAGCTGTACCGCCGAGACCCCGTGCCTAACCTGCAGCCCTGACTGCTCTCTTGCACAGCTGTGCTTTTGCTTTTCATAACTGAGGAGCCTAGCAGAGGAGCGAGGATGACAGGGACTGCCTAACCCCAGCACCGCCAAGAAGCTCAACACTCTGGAGTCGGGTGCCATGACTCAGCACGGCACCCGTGCCCCTCCCCCAGCCCCGCCCCAGAGTGCACTGGGCTCATAGAAAAAGTTAAGGATGATGCGCACCGTGGTTTCCGGCCTTTCTGGAGTGGGAGCTTAGTGAGAGCTTATTTGATTTCCTGTCCTAGACTTGATGTGTCTTTGGGATAGAATTGCTCAGTTTTAGAGTCTGAAGCAACCTCAGCAGTGGTCTGTCAGGCACAACCCATCCTCCACGTGCTGGCCGTCTAGCCTTGGCCAAGTGCTTGCACTCAAGAATTCTGCCGCTGCATCTGTGGACTGCTCTGATGCTGGAGAGTCCTGCATGTGCAGGTGAAAATGGACTCTTGGGAACTTCCGTGAGTTCTCCTTTAGCCAGGTCTGAGCCAGACCGAAGCCAAGAGCCTGGAACTCCATCCAGGTCTCTTACGATGGTTACGGGGGCCCAAGTACTTGAGCCATCCTCCACTGCCTCCCCCGGTCATCAGTAGGAAGCTGGATTGGAGGCGGAGTTCTCCAGGTAGCACTGTGACATGGGATGCCGGCATCCCAGGCAGTGACTTAGCCTGCTGCACACAGTGTCAGCCTCCGGCTTGGTGTTTCACTCCCACTGGGATCTTGGATGGCAGCTCCCAGCCTCCCCGTGTCTGCAGGACAAGTTTTGCGCATTTTCTCTTGGCTTATTGAGCTTGTTTCTTCTCGATTTTGGAAGAGGGTGTGTGTATATATATATTTTTTTTCTCATTTTACATGCTATAGAGATCTTCCTCCCTCGGGTTCACTCCAAATGCCTGCATCAGCTAGGGCTTGACCAGGCTGGGATCCAGAACTCAGCCTGCCCTCCCATGAAGGTGGTGGGAACTTGGCTACGTGGGCCAGTGTGCACTGCTTCCCCGGCACGCTAATGAGGAGCCGATTGCCAAGGCAGTAGCCGTCATTCCTGAGCTGAGAGTTTGTCTCAGTTTTAAATTTGTCTTCAGGGCTTGTTTATGGTGGTGCTGGTCTTGCCTTTTTTTCTTTTTTAATTTTTAAAGATTCATTTATTTGAGAGAGAGAGAGAGAAAGATATTCACTCTCCAAATGGCCACAATGTCTGGGGCTGATCCACGCTGAAGCCAGGAGCCTGGTGCTCCATCCAGGTCTCCCGCAAGGGTGGGTGGGGTCCAGATACTTTGGGCCATCTTCTGCCACTTCCCCAGGCACATTAGCGGGGAGCTGGATCGGAAGTGGAGCAGCTGGGACTCCAGAATGAGGTGCCAGCATCACAGGTGACTGCTTACCCCTCTGTGCCGGCGCTGACTTTTCTTTCATTTTTGTTTTAAAATATATTTATTTATTTGAGAGGTAGAGTTACAGACAGAGAGGAGACACAGAGAGAAAAGTCTTCTGTTTGCTGGTTCACTCCCCAAATGGCTGCAACGCTGGAGCTGGAGTGATCGGAAGCCAGGAGCCCAGAGCCCCCTCCGGGTCTTCCACGCAGGTGCAGGACCTTGGGCCATCCTCTACTGCCTTCCCAGGCCACAGCAGAGAGCGGGATCAGAAGTGGAACAGCTGGGACTTGAACCAGCCTCAATATGAGATGTTGGCACTGCAGGACTTGGCTTTACCTGCTACACCATAGCACTGGCCCCCTTACATAGATTTTTTTTTAATTTATTTATTGGAAAGGCAGAGATAAAGAGAAGGGGAGAGAGAGAGAGAGAGAGAGAGAGAGAGAGGTCTTCCATACGCTGGTTCACTCCCCAAATGACCTTAACCGCTGGGGCTGGGACAGGCTGAAGCCAGGATCCTGGAGCCTCTTCTGGGTCTCCCACAAGGGTCAGGGGCCCAAGCACTTGGGCCATCTTCCACTGCTGTCCCAGGTGCATTAGCAGGGAGCTGGATTGGAAGAGGAGCAGCTGGGACTTGAACTGGTACCCTTATAGGATGCTGGCACTGCAGGCGGAGGCTTAGCCTTCTATGCCACAATGCCATCTCCTACATAGATTTTTTTTTCTAAAATTTACTTATTTATTTGAAAGGCAGAGTTACAGAGAGGCAGAGGCAGAGAGAGAGAGGTCTTCCATCCATTTGTTCACTCCCAAAATGGCTACAACAGCCAGAGCTGGGCTGAAGCCAGAAGCCAGGAGCTTCTTCCGGGTCTCCCACGTGGGTGCAGGGGCCCAAGGACTTGGGCCATCTTCTTCTGCTTTCCTGGACATAGCAGAGAGCGCTGGATCGGAAGTGGAGCAGGCGGGCCTGGGACGAGCACCCATGGTGGGATACTGGCACTATAGGCGGCAGCTTTACCTGCTATGTCGCAGCGCTGGTCCCTGGATTTTTTTTTTAAATGTTTGTTTAAATCTTTGACCCATCTGGAATTTGTTTTGATATAAGATGTGAGGTAGGGGTTCAAATTAACATTTTTTTAAGCTGGCTACCCAGCGACTCCAACACTCTATTGAATTACTCACTTCCTCTCTCCAAATTCAAATGCCATTTTATTAAATTTATGACATACTTTTGGATCTATTCCCAGAATTTTTCTTATGTTTTGCTGCCAAGCAAGTTATCACACTGTCTTCTATTTCTGTTATTGAAAATTTTAGCCCCAGTGTAAAAATGTTTAGCCTGGCGTCTGGTCACACCTTGGTCTGCGACTTCTCACATCAGCTGCCTCCTCCTTTTTGCCTGATGCTGGTTGATGAAGCCTGATGACCTCTGATGTCATTGTCCAGGTCATTAACTGAACAAAAAAATGACAGAACTGATGGCCAGTGTAGGGCTGTCCTTTGGACCCCAGTGGTGAGCCGTTTCTCTTTCCCGTATTAGAAACACAACACAGTACGTTAAGGCTTAGGATACCAGGTTCAGTGGCAAGACTGAATTTGGGCATCCCTTCCATTCCTTGTTTCTGAAGCTTCAGTGTGGATGGGAGTCACCTGTGAACCTTGTTAAACTGCAGATTCT
Organism: Oryctolagus cuniculus; assembly: GCF_964237555.1. Classification (NCBI taxonomy): domain Eukaryota; kingdom Metazoa; phylum Chordata; class Mammalia; order Lagomorpha; family Leporidae; genus Oryctolagus; species Oryctolagus cuniculus. The sequence continues at coordinate 5,683,954 of NC_091432.1, read as the reverse complement.
AATCGAGCAGGTCTGGAATTGGCCGAGATTCTGCAATTGAAGATTGATTGATTGATTGATTGATTGATTTAAAAGGCAGAGTTACAGAGAGGGAGGTCCTCCATCCACCAGTTCACTCCTCAGATGGCTGCAACGGCCAGAGTTGTGCTGATCTGAAGCTAGGAGCTGGGAACCAGGAGCCAGGAGCTTCCTCCGGGTCTCCTACATGGGTGCAGGGGCCCAAGGACCTGGGCCATCCTCCACCGCTTTCCCAGGCCATAGCAGAGAGCTGGATCAGAAGTGGAACAGCTGGGACACTAACTGGCACCCCCATGGGATGCCAGCACTGCAGGTGGCCGCTGTACCCTCTACGCAAGAATCTGCAATTCTGATAAGGGCCTGGGCCATTCTGTTGCTGCTGGAGCCCCCTAGAGGCATCTTGAAGGACTGAGGTGAAGGTGAGTTAGAGGAGGTGCCCTGGACGTGGAGTGCTCGAGACAGCACAGGGTCTGTGCACCTGCTGGCTTGCCTCTTCCTGGTCTTAGCTCTTAGGTTATGTTTCCTGCAGTTGTGGAATCACTGTGGGGAACCTACTAGATAGGGTGCAGGGAGGCCAGCTCCTGCTCTCTATATTTTTATTTTTAATTAAAATTTTTAAAGGACTTCTTTTTTTTTTAAGATTATTTATTTATAAGGCAGAGTTACAGGAACATAGAAGGAGAAACAGAGAGGTCTTTCATCTGTTGGTTCACTCCCTAAATGGCCAGGAGCCATTCCCAGGTCTCTCATGTAGGTTCAGGGGCCCAAGGACTTGAGCCATCCTCTGCTGCTTTCCCAGGTACACCAGCAGGGAGCCAGATCAGAAGTGGAGCAGCTGGGACTTGAACCCACACTCGTATGGAATGTTGGCATTGAAGGCGGCGGCTCAAACCTCTGCACTGTGACGCCGGCCCCTCTCTGCATGTTTAGACTGTTCGCACCTGCTCCTGAGGCACAGGACCGCATGAGAGGCACTGAAAAGGAGAAGTTGTGACTTTCGGATTGATTTCCTCAGTAAGTCCTGTTGTGAAACCAAAGCTTACGGCATGAGGGCTTTATAGCACTGTTCACCTGTAGGTTTTGATTTGCTTTGGATAGTAGTGGCTAAGCCCAGTATCGGCAGTGGTTACTCAAGTGGTGCCAAACCGCAGGAAAATCCTGCTTGCATTTGATAAAACCAGCTCCTCCTCTGTACCGAAGACAATGGTAATGCGGTTTTCACTCAAACTCCAACTGTTTTGTGTAGTAAAACTGTAATTGAAACTACACCATAGGCCTGTGCTTTTCAGACTCGTGTGTGTGTGAGAATCTGAGCTGGGGGCGTGGGGATGGTGTTCGGCACAGTGGTTCAATGCCCACTTCCACAGTCCAGCGCTGTGATGTAGTGGGCTAAGCCTCCGCCTGCAGTGCCGGAATCCCACACAGGTATCAGTTTTTGTGTACCGGCTGCTCCTGTTCTGATCCACCCACGTCTCTGCTATGGCCTGAGAAAGAAGTGGAAGACGGTCCAAGTCCCTGGGCCCCTGCATCCACGTGGGAAACCCAGAAGCAGCTCCTGGCTCCTGGCTTCAGATCAGCTCAGTTCTGGCCATTGTGGCCATCTGGGGAGTGACCCAGGGGATGGAAGACCTCTCCCCCTTCCTTTCTGTAACTCTGCCTCTCAAATAAATAAATAAATAAATTCAGTCTTAAAAGAGAAAAAGAAAACACCACTGTGATCCAGTGCTTGGTTCCCTGCCACCTGTGGGAAAGACCTGGGTGGGATTCCTGGTTTCTGGCTTCAGGCTGGTTCAGCCCCTGGCTGTTTGCAGGCACATGGGGAGTGGACCAGTGAATGAAAGACCTCTGTCTGTCTCCCTCCCTTTCAGATAAGATTAAAATAAATTTTAAGAAAATTTTAAATAGCAATAAATTATATATACATAAAGGAATCTCCTAGGGACCTTACTAAAATGCAGAGTCTGACTTGGTCTGGGCAGAGCCTTGGCCTGCATCCTGACAAGCTGTGGGTGCTGAGGCCACTTCAGGTCGCAAAGGCAAGGAGACTGTCTGCTGGTCTCAGGTGGAGTATCGGTGTTCTGGCTAAGGGTGCTTGGAGAAGTTCTTCCTGGGTTTTTCATCAGCAAACAGGAAAGAATGCTTTGTGCGTGCCTGACCCAGTGCGGTGACACGGCCTGTGGTAGATTTGGAGCATCAGCAGCTGCCGCGCAGGCACCGCTCACGCTGTGCAGTGAACAGTGCGCGGCTCAGAGAGGACAGCTAGGAGAGGCAGAGAGCTCCAGGTCTTCCATCCACTGGTTCACGCCCCAGATGGCTGCAGTGGCTGGAGCTGTGCCGATCAGAAGCCAGGAGCCAGGAGCTTCTCTCAGGACCTTCTCCCACGCAGGTGCAGGGGCCCAAGGACCTGGGCCACCTTCCACTGCTGTCCTGGGCCACAGCAGAGAGCTGGACAGGAAGTAGAGCAGCCGGGACTCTAACCGGCGCCCGTATGGGATGCTGGCACTGCAGGCGGTGGCTTTACCTGCTGTGCCGCAGTGCCAGCCCCTTCTGTTTTGTTTCTTAGAAACCCGTGGATTGAGGTGGGTGGCGCAGCGCCTGGGCTGCTGCTTGGGACACTTACCCCTTAGCAGAGTGTCTGGCTCGAGTCCTGGCTCTGCTTCCATTCCAGCTTCCTGTGAGTGTGCACCCTGGGAAGTAGCAGGTAATGGCTCATGGACTTGGCCCCTGCCACCCACGTGGGAGACCCCGGTGGGGTTCCTGTGGCTTCCTGGCTTTGGCCTGAGCCAGCCCCAGCTGTTGTGGTCATCTGGGGAGTAAACCAGCAGACGGAAGCTCTCTGCCTGCCTGCCTTTCTGTTTGTATCTCTGTCTCTCTGCCTTTCAAATAAAGTAAAAATAAATTAAAAGTTTTTGTAAAAAAATGAAACTTGTGAGTAGGCAGTACATTAACATGGTTCAAAAATGAAAAACTGGGCAGGCGTTGTGGCACAGTGGGTTAGGCCCCTGCGTGGGATACCGCATCTCACATTGGAATGCTGCTTTGAGTCTGGGCTTGTCTGTTTCCAGTTCAGCTTCCTGCTAATCCACCTTGAAGGCAGTGGATGGTGGCCCAGATACTTGGGTTCCTGCCATCCCGAGTGGGAGACCAGGATGGGGCTCCTGGCTCTGGCCTGGCCCAGGCCTGGCTGTTGCAGGCATCTGGGGAGTGAGCCAGTGGTTGGAAGACCTCTCTCTCTTGCTCGCTCTCTTCTGTCACTCTGCCTTTCAAATAAATAAAGGAATCTTTAAGAAAGAAAAAATTCAAAGATATAAAAATGTAAAAAGTGAGTCATGACTTCACCTTAATTCCCCACTGCTCAGTTCCTGACCTTCCTTGACCTTAACCCTACCAAACCAGTGAAGTGCTTTGTTAGCTTTTTGTGTGTCTTTCCAGATGTTTTTATGCATAGGCGAAGAAATATGACTGTTCAGTTGTGCTTCAGAAAATTCATGGAAAGTAGAGTTTAAAGATGTTTGTTTTTATGTGGAAAAAAAAAACCAAAAAACAAAATCCATGCATATAAGAGTCTTCAAAAAGATCATAGAAAAATGAGTATTGTGAAAAAATACGAGGCCAGAGTCGCGGTGCAGAGGGGAAGCCAGCACTCGCAATGCCAGCATCCCACACTGGAGCACTGGTTCCAGTCCCAGCTGCTCTGCTTCTGATCCAGTTCCCCGCTGATGCACCTGGGAGAGCATCGGAGGATGGCCCAAGTGCTTGGCCCTGCACCCACATGGGAGGCCCAGGTGGAGTGCCTGGCTCCATCATCCCTGAGCCGGTTTTTGCCTGGCCCAGACAGCTGTTGTGGCCATTTGGGGACGAAGCAACAGGTGGAAGATCTCTCTTGGCTCTATGCCTTTCTAATTAATAAATCTTTCTAAAAAAGAAAGGGAATAATGGCCATCAGATGAAAACATGAGGTTTTTCTCGAATTCAGAGCTGTAGACGCAGAGTGGGAGTGGGGCTCCTTGGGGGAAAGGGGCAGTCCGGGCAGCTGCCACCCAACACTGCTTCTCCCGTGAGCACAGCCCGATGAATGCCGTCCAGGGTTTTACCTTGCATACGCTTACACATTAGCCACCTTCCCTGGAAAAACCCAGAATCCATTGATGGTGTCTGTGCCTGGCATGAAAATGAAGTGTCGCCCACGACAGCAGCTGCGCCGTCATTCACAGGTGGGCCAGATGGGTCCATCTAGGAGGCGGACTGAAAGAGGCCGGTTTTCCAGATGCAGCCTTCCGAACCGAAGTCAGGTGGTGCTGGTAATGAAAGTGCCGAGCAGGAGGAGTGAGCTGCCTCCCAGGCGCTATTAGATTAGGGTGTTGTCGGGAGCCTTGCAATTGAGTTACCTCCTTGAAATCCATCCCGCCTTATCAGTGAACTGTACCTGTAATGGACTGGGCTTGGAGAGACTGTCTGGTGTGCATCTGTGGTGTTTTCACCACCGCCCCCCCAACCCCCCGGGCCAGGAGGGGCGTCCCTTACTCCATGTCTTGAGGCTGCGTGGCTGTTTTGCTTTCCTGGGAAGGTGTTGGAGACCAGGCACAGCGCAGAGGGTCATGGTGGCTTCCTGGCCAGTGTGCCATGTGTCTGTTGTGCTGTCATGAGCCCGGGGGAAGAAATGATTGGGGACGTTTGCCCTGACTTGATGGGCAGTGGCCTGGGAAGCTGTTTGCCGTTGAAGAATTCTGGGGGAGGGAGTTTAAACTTTAAAGGTTTATTTATTTGCTTGAAAGGCAGAGTTACAGAAGGCGGGGGGGAGGTCTTCCATCTGCTGGTTCACTCCCCACATGGCCACAGTGGCTGGAGCTGCGCCGATCTGAAGCCAGGAGCTTCTTCCGGGTCTCCCACGCAGGTGCCGGGGCCCAAGTGCTTGGGCCATCTTCTGCTTCCCCAGGCCATAGCAGAGAGCTGGATCGGAAGTGGAGCAGCCAGGACTTGAACTGGTGCCCATATGGGATGCCGACCCTGCAGGCGGTGGCTTTACCCACCACGCCACAGTGCCAGCACCCCCTCCCCCTTTTGGTTGATTTTATTTATTTGAAAGCCAGAGTTAGAGATCAATCTTGTTTGCTAGTTCCCTCCGCAGATGGCTGCAATGGCCAGGGGTGGGCCAGACTAAAGTCAGGAGCTCCATCCGGGTCTCCCACATGGGTGCAGGGCCCAAGCACTCGGGCCTCCTCCACTGCCCTCCCAGCCATTGGCCGGGAGCTGGATCCAAAGTGGAGCGGCCAGGACACGGTGCCCACAGGGGATGCTGGCATCGCAGGCAGTGGCTTTACCTCTCTGCCACAATGCCAACCCCAGGAAAAAAGCATTTTAAAATGTTTCTTGAGTGCTGTTGCAGTCCGTTTAGGGCGGGTTGTGTGGAATCCATGCTTTGCCACAGCTTAGAGTGTCACCATGGTAACAGTATTGAAAAATGCCTTTAAGTTTTTGAGGTGCACAATCACAGAACTCTTTAATGAGTCAGGAAGTCTTGAACATGGTTCCTGTTGGCCTCTTGGACAAGTGACTGTGTTCGGCTGCTTCTTGGGCTTGGTCTTCATGGAAGAAGAGCACTGATGTTAACAGTAGAATCTGCCTGCTGGATGTCGAGAGCTGGACAGAGATGTGTGCACTTGCAGGAGGGTGAGCTGCCGGCCTGAGCCGCTTCGTCACAGAGAGCGATTGTGTCACGTTGAGGGAGTGAACAAGGGCTTTCAGGGCAGGGAAAAGGGATCCTGGGTGTGTTACTTGTACGAGTACTCGTGGAAGGCTGGCGGCTGACCGCCTTCCCTCGGGCTTGGCAACAGCGTTCATAACTTCTGGCGACTTTACATGCCAGCCAGTAGAGGAAACACAAAATAGTCGAGCAGTTGTGTTTTTTCTAAGAATCAAGGCAAAACCCTCTGGCGCTTAGATAAGACTTGAAGGAAACAAAGGCACTTGGTTTTTCCCACCTGGTAACGTTGTTTCAGCCCCTAAAAATGTTCTGTTCTGCTTTCTCAAGACCTGGAGCGCTAGGCGGAATGGCTCGGGAAGACAGTGGTGTGCAGTGTTCACCCTCTTCACCCTGGGGTTGGCCGCGCCGTCGGCCGTGTGAGTGACGACGTGCCGGAAGAAGGAGGGGGACTTAGAATAGCCGAGGACAGATTAGGATCCTTGCCGAGTGAGAAGGCTGGCACGTCGCTCCCCCAAGCCAGCAGTACCAGGCAGCACTATCACACGGCCGTCAGGGGCTCTGGAGGTAGAGCGTCTATGCAAGCTGCAAAACTGAAAGGCGTTCAGCACGAGGAGCCGTGAGCTACGGGTGAGAGTAATGGGGACGTTGACAGTTTGTATTACATAAAAAACATTTTATATGAAAGGCAGAGCAACAAAGTGGGGCAGGGAGAGAGAGACGGAGACGGACACCTTCCATCTGCGCGTTCACTCCCCAAATGGCCACAGAGACGGGGGCTGGGCCAGGTGGCAGCTGAGAACCTGGAACTCCGTCTGAGCCTCCCACGTGGGTGACAGGGGCCAAAGTTCTGAACCATCTTCCGCCACTCTCCAGGCACTCCCAGGTATGTTAGCAGGGAGCTGGATGAGAAGCTCAGCGGCCAGATCTCTGACCAGCCCCGCATGCACCGTGCTGGCCCCGAGTCTGCTACTCCTGCCTGGGGTTGCTCCCATCTGCTCTTGCGGTAGGCGTGTCACGGCGGTGCTGGCCACGAGAGCGAGGCGCTTGCCTGCCGGCGGCCGCTCACTGGATACGGAGCAGAGACAGACAGCCCTTGCCCAGCCGGCACTGCAGTGAGAGCAGAGCCTCAGTGGCAGATGGATAAGGAGGCCGGCCTACCTGGTGGCCTGAGAGATGGTCCCAAGAGGGTCAAAGCAGCTTAACACAGATCTTAGAAGTCCGACAGCCACAGAAGGATTTGCAGAGCTGTGCACACCACCCTGGCTGTCACATATGCCCTAGGACGGAAGAAGTGCCAGCTGCCCACGTATCCCTGGCTGTTGAGGAAGCCGCGTGAATGCGTAAAGGGGGTGCAGAGGGCCCTCCAGAAGTTAAAGTTGGAGTAGGCCTGAGGACCGCCTGACCTGTGTGCTCCCCAACCCCGGCACACGTGGGCAGATTGGAAGCCTGGCACACTCGAGATGTGTGAGGGCAGCCCTGAGCCACTCCCGGGCTGACTGTTAAGCTGTGTAGACACAGGGACAGGCCCAGCAAATCAGGCGTAAGGAAGAAGAGGAAAGAAACTGAGCAGCCTCACAGGGCCACGCCGGGGTCGGGGGAGTAGGTGCTGTGGATTTAGGCCAGGCAGGGTCCAAAACAAACACAACCAGGGCCTTCACGCAGCGTTGTAACCCAGAGTTGCTACGACAGTAAGACTTCCAGCTTTTAACAAAAAAATTATGAGAGAAATAGGAAAAAGTGATTCCTATTCAGGGGAAGTAATCAAGGAAAACCGTCGAGTCTGGCTGTTGGACTTAGCAAAGTCTTCAACACAGCGATTAATATATTCAGTGTTTAAATATTTAAAGACTAGTATAATGACAGAGACTCAATAAGTAATATCAATAAAATGGAGGCTGTAAAAAAGGCCCAGATGCAATTCTGGAAGGGAGGAAATCGCGGTAATTAAAACGAGAAACGTGCTCCAGGGATTCAGCAGCATGTTTGAGATACAGAAGAAAGAGGCGGAAAACTCAGAGATCTACAGAAATTATCTAGTCTGAGAATGCAGAGAAAAATTCTACAGGCCTCAGAGATGTGTGTGACCTTGTGCCACCAGCATTTGTGCTGTGGGAACCCCAGAAGGAGAAGAGAAGAAGGGGTAGAAAAAAACAGAAGTCATGGCCGGAGAGAACCCCAGGTAGGATTACTACTGTGCAGTCACAACGAGTTACTGAACGCAAAGACAAAAAGAGTGTCTGGAAGGCTGACTTCTTACCAGAAACAGTGTAGCACAGAGGCAAGGGAAGGACATTCACAGGGCTGAGAGCAAAGGCAAACCCGGGCATTCCCAGATAAGCAGACAGAGAACTTGTTACTAGCAGGTCTTCAGTTCAAGAAATAATGAGAGGTCCTTTTGACTTAGAGGAAAATTCTGCCTGTGGGCAGTAATTTAAATCCACAAGAAAAAATGAAGAACACTAAAACTGCTGCATATCTCAGTGAATGTTAAATCAGTAGATGGTGCGTAAAACTAGCTGAGGCTGCGCTGTAGCTGAGTGTGGTTGGCATAACCCATTTGAAAGCCAGTTGTGGGGCTGACGCTGTGGCATAGCAGGTAGAGCTGCCGCCTGCAGTTCCAGCATCCCATATGGGCACCGGTTCAAGTCTTGGCTGCTGCACTTCCGATCCAGCTCTCAGCTATGGCCTGGGAAAGCAGTAGCAGATGGCTCAAGTCCTTGGGCCCCTGCACATGTGTGGGAGAACAAGAAGAAGCTCTTGCCAGCGCCGCGGCTCACTAGGCTAATCCTCCGCCTTGCGGTGCTGGCACACCGGGTTCTAGTCCCTGTCGGGGCGCCAGATTCTGTCCCGGTTGCCCCTCTTCCAGGCCAGCTCTCTGCTGTGGCCCGGGAGTGCAGTGGAGGATGGCCCAAGTGCTTGGGCCCTGCACCCCATGGGAGACCAGGAGAAGCACCTGGCTCCTGGCTTCAGATCAGCATAGTGCGCTGGCCATTGGAGGGTGAACCAACGGCAAAGGAAGATCTTTCTCTCTGTCTCTCTCTCTCACTGTCCACTCTGCCTGTCAAAAAAAAAGAAAGAAAGAAAGAAAGAAAGGAAAGAAAGAAAGAGAAGAAAAGAAAAGAGAAGAGAAGAAAAGAAAAGAAAAAAAAAAGGAAGAAGAAGAAGAAGAAGCTCCTGGCTCCTTGCTTCAGATCGGCGCAGCTCCGGCCATTGCAGCCAACTGGGGAGTGAACCAGCGGATGGAAGACCTCTCTCTCACTCTCTTCCCCCTCCCCCGCCTTTCCTTCTCTCTCTCTGTAATTTTGCCTTTCAAATAAATAAATAAATCTTTAAAAAAGGAGCCAATTGGGCAGTAGTCATTATAAATGTGTTTAATCCTTCAGACTTAGCACTTCCAGCTCTGAGAATTTATGTGATGAATATACTCAACCTCCATTTTAAAAAAAGATTTATTTATTTATTTGAAAGGCAGAGTTACATAGAGGCAGAGGCAGAAAGAGAGGTCTTCCATCTGCTGGTTCAGTCCCCAAATGGCCACAAAAGCCTGAGCTGCGCCAGGAGCCAGGAGCTTCTACCAGGTCTCCCATGCAGGTGCAGGAGCCCAAGGACTTGGGCCATCTTGTACTGCTTTCCCAGGCCATAGCAGAGAGCTGGATCAGAAGAGGAGCAGCCGGGACTTGAACCCGCTATGCCACAGTGCTGGCCCCTCAACTTCCTTTTTTATTTTTTTAATAATTTTTTTAAGATTTTTTTTTTATTTGACAGGTAGAGTTATACACAGTGAGAGACAGACAGACAGAAAGGTCTTCCCTCCACTGGTTTACTCCCCAAATGGCCGTCATGACTGGAACTGCGCCGATCCGAAGCCAGGAGCCAGGTGCTTCTTTCTGGTCTCCCATGGGATGCAGGGCCCAAGGACTTGGGCCATCCTCCACTGCCTTCCCGGGCCACAGCAGAGAGCTGGACTGGAAGAGGAGCAACCGGGACAGAACTGGTGCCCCAACCGGGACTAGAACCAGGTTGCCAGCGCCGCAGGCAGAGGATTAACCAAGTGAGCCACGGCACTGGCCCTCAACCTCCTTTTTTAATAATGAAAAACTGTAAACAAGTCACTTGTCTATTAGGAACTGATTACGTGGCCACATACAGCAGGACAGGCCTTGTGGTACAACCAAGTGCCTGGGTGGATGCTGGGGACACCCACGTCCCATGTCAGTGCCGGCTCCTCCGCTTCCTGCGGATGCACGAGTGCTTGGGCCCCTGCCACCCATGTGGGAAACCCAGTTGGAGTTCTGGCTCCTGAAAAACAAAGTCAGTCTATTATCTTCTAATGTGGAGAGTTGGCCAGTTAATGTAAATTGCAAAGCATGAGTAATATAACCCACGTGTTAGAAAGATGGAGAAGCAAGAAGTATACGTTCCAAAGTCAGTACAGATAGAATGCACATACAAACCCTCACTCTCACATGCCTGCACACACATGTATACTCTCCCCCACACTCTCCCCCACATACCCGCACCCCTCCACACACACACGTGTAGGTACACACACAGACACACATTCATTCTCTCACATGCCTGCACACACATGTATACTCACACACACTCTCCCCCACATAGCGCACCCCTCCACACACACACGTGTAGGTACACACACAGACACACATTCATTCTCTCACATGCCTGCACACACATGTATACTCTCATACACACTCTCCCCCACATAGCGCACCCCTCCACACACACACGTGTAGGTACACACACCCCTCCACACACACACGTGTAGGTACACACACAGACACACATTCATTCTCACATATGCCTGCACACACATGTATACTCACACACAGTCTCCCCCACATAGCGCACCCCTCCACACACACACGTGTAGGTACACACACCCCTCCACACACACACGTGTAGGTACACACACACATTCATTCTAACACATGCCTGCACATATACTCACTTCTTTCCCCCTGAGATCTGCTGTGGGGGGTTATAGTTAGGGATTCTTCCACTCTATTGTGTATTTCCAAAATAAATGACTGCGACAGCCGGAGCTGGGCCAGGCCGAAGGCAGGAGCCTGGAACTGCATCTGGGTCTCCCACGTGAGTGACAAGGACCCAGGCACTTGGGCCGTTCTCAACTGCCTTCTCAGGCGCATAAGGACGCTGGATTGGAAGCAGAGCAGGGGCAACCTGAATTGGCCCTGATAGGGGTGCTGGCCATGCACGTGGCGGCTTAGCCCAGCGCGCCACAACACTGGCCTGCCCACACACACTGTTGTTGTTTTTTCTTTGAAGATTTATTTATTTATTTGAAAGGCAGAGTTAGAGAAGCAGAGAAAGAGACAGACATAGAGACAGAGAAAGGTCTTCCATCTGCTGGTTCATTCCCCAAATGGCCACAATGGCCAGAGCTGAGCTGTGCCAATCCAAAGCCAGGAGCCTGGAGCTTCTTCCAGATCTCCCACGTGGGTGCAGGGGCCCAAGGACTTGGGCCATCTTCTACTGCTCTCCCAGACAATAGCAGAGAGCTGGATCAGAAGTGGAGCAGCTGGGATTTGACCTGGCACCCATATGAGATGCTGGCACTGCAGGCGGTGGCCTTACCTGCTACACCACAGCACTGGCCCCAACACACATGCATTTTTAAGCAGCAGCTCAGGGCCAGCGCTGTGGTGCAGTGGGTTAACGCCCTGACCTGAAGAGCCAGTATCCCATAAGGGCGCCAGTTCGAGACCTGGCTGCTCCACTTCCGATCCAGCTCTGTGCAATGGCCTGGGATGGCAGAAGATGGCCCAAGGCCTTGGGCCGTTGCAGCCACATAGGAGACCGGAATAATCTCCTGGCTCCTGGCTTCAAATCAGTGCAGCTTCGGTCGGTCGTTGCGGCCAACTGGGGAGTGAACCAGCGAACAGAAGATCTCTCTCTCCCTCCCCACCCCCTCTCTCTGCCTCTCCTCTCTCTGTAACTCTCACTTGCAAATAAGTAAATAAATCTTAAAAAAAAAAAAAAAAAAAAGCAGCGGCAGCTCCTAGCATGACGCTAGTTTCGTGCTTTTGAATTGTGAGCTGAGTAGATCAGATTCTCGGCCCATGAGCAGATGAGTGGTTTGCATCTGCTCCACCTCCTGCGTTGCTCCTGCTCACTTTTGTGCCTCAGTTTGTTTACATGTCTTTTTAGTGAATTGTGAAATCCTTGGGGAGAAGCCTGACCTTACTCAGTGCTCTGAGCCCCCTCCCGTCCTCTCTGCTCCTCTCGTGTACTGCTTTGCACACAGCAGGCCATCGCAAATATCTAGACCTAACTAGAAACATAAAGCGGCAGATGTCCCGTGCAGTCGCTGGAATCCAGTACCGTAATGTGCAGTGTGGCTGGAATCCTGTACCGTAATGTGCAGTGTGGCTGGAATCCTGTACCGTAATGTGCAGTGTGGCTGGAATCCTGTACAGCAGTGTGCAGTGTGGCTGGAATCCTGTACAGCAGTGTGCAGTGTGGCTGGAATCCTGTACAGTAGTGTGCAGTGTGGCTGGAATCCTGTACCGTAGTGTGCAGTGTGGCTGGAATCCTGTACAGCAGTGTGCAGTGTGGCTGGAATCCTGTACAGCAGTGTGCAGTGTGGCTGGAATCCAGTACAGTAGTGTGCAGTGTGGCTGGAATCCAGTACAGTAGTGTGCAGTGTGGCTGGAATCCTGTACAGCAGTGTGCAGTGTGGCTGGAATCCAGTACAGTAGTGTGCAGTGTGGCTGGAATCCTGTACAGCAGTGTGCAGTGTGGCTGGAATCCTGTACAGCAGTGTGCAGTGTGGCTGGAATCCTGTACCGTAGTGTGCAGTGTGGCTGGAATCCAGTACAGTAGTGTGCAGTTGCTGGAATCCTGTACAGTAGTGTGCAGTGTGGCTGGAATCCTGTACAGTAGTGTGCAGTGTGGCTGGAATCCTGTACAGTAGTGTGCAGTGTGGCTGGAATCCTGTACAGCAGTGTGCAGTGTGGCTGGAATCCTGTACCGTAGTGTGCAGTGTGGCTGGAATCCAGTACAGCAGTGTGCAGTGTGGCTGGAATCCTGTACAGCAGTGTGCAGTGTGGCTGGAATCCTGTACAGCAGTGTGCAGTGTGGCTGGAATCCAGTACAGCAGTGTGCAGTGTGGCTGGAATCCTGTACAGCAGTGTGCAGTGTGGCTGGAATCCTGTACAGCAGTGTGCAGTGTGGCTGGAATCCAGAACAGTAGTGTGCAGTGTGGCTGGAATCCTGTACAGCAGTGTGCAGTGTGGCTGGAATCCTGTACAGCAGTGTGCAGTGTGGCTGGAATCCTGTACCGTAGTGTGCAGTGTGGCTGGAATCCTGTACAGCAGTGTGCAGTGTGGCTGGAATCCTGTACAGCAGTGTGCAGTGTGGCTGGAATCCTGTACCGTAGTGTGCAGTGTGGCTGGAATCCTGTACAGCAGTGTGCAGTGTGGCTGGAATCCAGTACCGTAGTGTGCAGTGTGGCTGGAATCCAGTACAGCAGTGTGCAGTGTGGCTGGAATCCAGTACAGTAGTGTGCAGTGTGGCTGGAATCCAGTACAGCAGTGTGCAGTGTGGCTGGAATCCAGTACCGTAGTGTGCAGTGTGGCTGGCTGACCTCCTGACACGTGCTCCTTCTTTTTCCTTCCCCCAGAATAACCATTGAAATCATCAAAACAAAAGCAAAACAAAACAAAAAAAAAAACTCACTTTTCTCCTCTCCTCCGGTCGTAAGTGTAGAGTAGATTGAATTCTGCTGACTTCCGGACGGGAAGAATTCAGTTTCTAGGAACAGAATTGCTGTTTCTGGCTAGACTACTCTTCTCCTTTCAGTTCATGTTGTTTCCTTTTCGTTAAGAAACAGTCCCAGGCCTTTCTGCCTTTGCCGCATCACTTTATGAGGTGCAGTGTTTGAATTGGTTGACATAGTAAATTTCTGGGTAATTAGGATTTTGCCACTGAGGTGTTTTTGTTCATTATTTTAAAACTCTTATTGTTTTAAAATGTTCTGTGTATACTACAATGCTTTTTTAAAATGTTATATTTAAAATTCTTTTAAAAAGATTTATTTATTTATTTGAAAGAGTTACAGAGAAGAAGAGAGACAGACAGACTGACTCCATCCACTGTTCACTCCCCAAGTGGCTGCAACGTCCAGGCTGGGCCAGACCGAAGCCAGGATCCAGGAGCTACCTCTGGGTCTCCCACGTGGGTGCAAGGGTCCAAGTGCTTGGGCCATCTGCATATGCTTTCCCGGCTGCATCAGCAGGGAGCTGGATTGGAAGTGGAGCAGCCGGACTTGAGCTTGTACCCATGTGGGAGGCCAGCACTGCAGGTGGTGGCTTGGCCCATTATGCCACAACAACACAAGGTTGTTGTTTTTCTTTTTTAAATCCAAAAAGTAAAATTACTTGTAAATTGCTTTCAGTTGCATCAGAGGAAATTTCCAGAAAGGGAGGTAGAAGTGGTTTCCCACAGTAGCAATTAGAAGATCCGGACAAAACACCAGGAACAACTAACAGCCTCTAAAGCCCTCCAGAGAACCTGGAGAACGTACTTCTAAACACCGTCCTCCGGAAGCCCAAGAATCGCAAGCTTGGCTTGCTTTTTTTTTTTTCCTGCAGGACAGTATGCTTCACGCCCCAGGGTGGTGCCGTGGAATGAAATGACTGTGCGAAACTGCAGCTTCACAGGCGAGGGGTGCCAGGGAAGAGGTCAGAAATGGGAGAGCAGCTGGAAGTCCCCCGGGGGACTCCTTGGAAGCAGCGAGGGTGAGGTCCAACATCTGGGGACAAACCGCCCACGTCCAGTTCACTCCAGACGTCTGGGGAGGACCCAGGCAGGCAGCGCTGCGAGTCTGGTGTTTCCTGCACGGAGCTCAGCTCAGGTGCTGGCAGGCAGGCGGAAGCCCCCCAGCTCAGACCTGCACCTGGCAGAGCAGCCACAGAAACACAAAACCGCAGCGTGCGGGCCCAGATCCGAGTGTCCTGGGCCCCAGTCCTTGGCTGTCTGCCGCATTTCACAGGTAGGGGAGCCCCCCCCGCCCCGCCCCCCAGGCTGGAGGAACCGAGCAGAGGTGTCCGCTGCACACGCAGAGAGTGAGCGAGCAGAGAAAGCATGGAGAGACGTGAAGGGGGATTCGGGCTGAAATCCCCTGAACCAAGGACTTGGGTGCTCCGCAGCGGTGGTGAAGGAGTGATAGGGAAGGAGGGTGTGCCGTACGGGGGTCGGGGGTCGGTTCTAATGCTGTGCAGAGGAGAGCGGGAAGGAGACTGGGAGCCGGCCTCAGCGCCTGGAGGCTGATGGAAGAGGAGGAGCAGAAAACCATATTCAAAGAGAGGAGAGTCTGGGCCTCTCAGATTGGGCAGGAAGCATTAATTTAGAGATTAAAAATCCATTGAGGTTTAAGAACAAAGAACAAGCACACCTAGACACATTGCTGAACCCGTGGAGTCCAAGGCAAAGTCTGCAAACAGGAAGGTGATGCATTCCGGGCTCGGGCGCGGGCACGACTGGCCGACTCCTCAGACGCTGGCAGCCAGAGATGCTGGGCGAGGTAGGCAGCTGCCGACACGAGGGCAGCACCCGCAGAAACCCTTCAAAAATGAGGGCTAAATGAAGACGTGCTGAGATAAATAAAAACTAAAAGAATTCATCACCATCAGGCTTACTAAAGAAAGCGTTTGGAATGAAGGGAGAAGACACCAGACCATGGTTTGTGCCTTCAGAAAGAGCCGTTAAGCACATAGGAAAATGCATAAGATTCCATGTATTTCTTCTCTGATTATTTTGAAGTAAAAACTGTAGTGCAGAGTGTACAAAATGTGGAGGGAGTTCAAAAAGCTCATAAAAATGCAATTCAAGAATAATGCCTATTTTCTGAAGACCCTCTGTATGGACAGATGGAAGTACATGACAACAGTAGCTCTGAGATGGAGCGGGTAAATGGAAATTTATTGGCATAAGGTTAGTATATTTTACCTACTTAGAAGAGACACAATTTGGGGCCAGCATTGTGGTGTAGTGGAGTGGCTATCCTGTATAGACACCAGTTCGAGTCTCAGCTATCCCTCTTCCAATCCATCTCCCTGATAATGGCCTAGGAAAAGGCAGCAGGAGATGGCCCAAGTGCTTGGGCCCCTGCACCCACGTGGGAGACCTGGATGAAGCTCTTGGCTCCTGAATTCAGCCTGGCCGGGCCCTGGGCAATGAGGCTATCTAGGGAGTGAACCAGTGGGTTAAAGATTGTCTCTCTCTGTAACTCTTTCAAAGTAAATAAATGAATCTTTAAAGAAAAGAATAACACAATTTAAATATAAAGATGCATTTGGGTTGAAAAGTAAGATATATCAGTACGTACAAGAACACTGGAATGGCTGTATTCACATCAAACAAGATAAATTTCAAGACAAAGAATATTACTAGAGCTAAAGCAGCGTACTTTATAATGATAAATAGGTCAAGATCGGGGTCTGGCACTGTGGCATAGCAGGTAAAGCCACTGCCTGCAGTGCTGGCATCCCATATGGGGTGCTGGTTCAAGTCCCAGCTGCTCCACTTCCAATCCAGCTCTCTGCTATGGCCTGGGAAAGCAGTCGAAGACGGCCCAAGTCCTTGGGCCCCTGTACCCGTGTGGGAGACCTGGAAGAAGCTCCTGGCTCCTGGCTTCAGATTGGTGCAGCTCCAGCCGTTGCTGTCAATTGGGGAGTGAACCATCGGATGGAAGACCTCTCTCTCTCTCTGCCTATCCTTCTTTCTCTGTGTAACTCTGTGTAACTTTCAAATAAATAAATAAATCTTTTTTTTTAAAAGTAAACATCTCAAAGAGATATTAAAATCTTCAATGTGTGTTCTAGTAACAGAGCTGCAAAATATAGAAGCAAAAATTGACTTAAAGGGAGAAATAGACAAACACGCAATTATAATTGGAGAATTTTTAAATGAAGATTTATTTATTTAAAAGGCAGAGTTGCAGAGAGAGATGGTGAGACAGACAGATCTCTCATCCACTGGTACACTCTTCAAATGACCACAGCAGCCAGGGCTGGGCCAGGCTGACACCAGAACCTGTAACTTCATCCAGGTCTCCCACGTGGGTGCAGGGGCCCAGACACTCAGGCCATCTTCTCCTACTTTCCCAGGCACATTAGCGGGGAGCTGGGTCAGAAGTGGAGCAGCCAGGACTTCAACTGGTATCTGTATGGGATGTGATGTTGCGGGTGGCTCAACCTGCTGCACCACAATGCCGGTAGGTACCATAATTGAAGATTTTTAATATTCCATCCTCAATATTTTATCTAAAAAACTAAACAAAAATCAGTTGGGATGTAAAAGATGTGAATGACACCATTACCAACTTAACCTAATTGCCATTTATAGTGCACTCTATGAATATTTTATTTGTATAGGTACATAAAACATTAACCAGGATGCTACGCGAGGCTGGGTCCTCAAACAGCTCTCAGCAGAATTAGAAAGTGCTGCACAGGGCGGCTGTTTGACCCGGCAGTCAGGACGCCCCTGCGTCCCGGATCAGAGGCCCGGTTGCAAGGCCCAGCCCCCTCCTCTGGTGTGAGCTTCAGGCTGTTGGTTCCCTGCCACCCATGTGAGAAACCTGCGTGGAGCTCCTGGCTCCCGGCTTGGCCTGGCCACGTAGGTGTTGGGGGAACCAGTGGGTGAGAGAGCTAGCGCTCGCCCTCACTCTTGTTCTTGCCCTCCCATTGTCTCTCAGATGAGTCAGTGGCCCTTACAGGGTATGTTCTCTGGCCCCAAGAGGAATTATTAGGGGGCCTGCACTGTGGTGCTGTCACTGCCTTCACAATCGTTGCCTGTGGCTTCACTTCCCATACAGAACCTTGCTAATGCACCTGGGAACGCAGTGGAGTTTGTTGCCCCAACAGAGCACGCGATTAGGAAGTGTTAGGACGCTGATGAAATGTTTCAAAAGCAGCTGGAGAAAGAAGTCGCCTGGAAAGGCCCTGAACGTGTGGCTTGGACCGTTCACCAGCGTGACGGACGCCGGAAGATAACAGCACAGGGCCCGCTAAGGGCGATGGGCACGTTTCCAGTCTCTGATGCTCAACCAGATTAAGTCAAGAGAAGTAAAAATGTTTTCAGAGACACAAGGTTTCGAGGCGTTCACCTGCTGTCTGCCTTTTCTCAGAGCATCTAGAGGACGTTCAGGACTAGAGTGGAGTAGGACAGGATGGACTGGCACCAGGAAGCAGGGTACCGGGGCAGCTCAGGGTGCTGGGAGAGCAGGGCCTAGCAGAGCAGCCAGGCCAGGTTGGAGCGGATGGCCCTGGGCTCCGGAGCATTGAGGGACTGCACTGAGAGGAAGTTTGGAGTTCTGCTGGGGGATTTTCAGAACAAGAAGGCGGTCTCCAAGAAGCTGCATAAGGAAGAAGCACAGTGATAGCATACCAGACTGACCCGGGCAGCGTGTCGTCGTAATGATGCAAATACTGGACATCAGTGTAACGGAATATTGCCATGAGATGTGTGTGTGCATTGCTTGGTGCCAGAGACCTATTTATGTCAGCCAATTCAAGTAACACATGAAATTGAGGAACTTGGCTATAAGATTTGTTTGAATGCTTGTGTCTTTGGATTATTAAGTGATTGTTTAGACTCATGGAGGCAGGTACCAGAAGGCTGGGCGTGGGAAGGGGCGAGGAAGCAAGGTTCTTTGCTGATCAAGCCTCTTGTCAGCATTTGGTCTTTCGAGTTACATATGCCTGTTATTTTGAAACAAACAACAGTCACCTGTTAAAACAAGCGCGCTAGGAAGAGGCCTCACTTCTGCCGCTGGGTGTGGGTGTTCAGGGTGCCCAGGACGTGCCGGCCACAGCGCACACCCTCGGGGTCGGCGGGTCCGACCCCTGCCCTTTGCTCACCTGTTCGGAAAGCACAGGTGAGTTCTGCGGCTGCCCCCGCTGGCGTGTCTCGTGGACTCGCGCTCTCCAGCCGTCGCCATCGGTGCTTCTCCGGGGCTCGGATCGCACGTCATTGGCAGCACCTCCCTTCAGAGCATCCAGACTGTGCCCGTGCCATCGAAAAATCTGGGGGTTTCTTTTTATTTATTTATTTATTTGAAAGGCAGGACAGACAGAGCTTCTGTCTGCTGGTTTACTCCCCAAATGGCCCCAGCGTCCTGGGCCAGGAGCTGGAGCTTCTTCTGGGTCTCAAGGACTTAAACTGGCACCCGCATGGGACATGGGTGCTGCAGGCGGCAGCTGGCCAGCTACACCACAGCACTGGCCCCCAAATTTGTTTTTTTTTTTTTAAAGTTTATTTATTAGAGAAAGAGAGAGTATGCGTGCTGCCATCTACTCCCCACATGCCCACAGGAGCCGAGGCTGAGCCAGGTTGGGGTGCGGGGCAGAATGCAGTCGGGGTCTCTGTAGGAAGTGGAGACCCAGGCACCTGAGCCGTCACCTGCTGCCTGCCAGGGTGTGGTTTAGACGGAAGCTGTAATCGGGAGGTCTGCGGAACCGAAACCAGACACTCGGCCGTGAGTGGCAGGTGTCCCGAGAGGCATCTTGATCACGCTGCCAAATGCTTGCTCCTTGTTTTCCCTTCAGTGAAAACTGGCCTTGTTACTTTCTGCAGATCTAGCAGAAACATACGGTCCTCCTTTTCCTCCTGCTTTTACGTGAATGTGTACCTGCACTGGTGGGTCTCCAGCAAGTTCGTGGAAAATGGTGCATTATGAAAAAACTGCCTAGAGTGTGAGACAATGTGCTTATTGTTTCATCGTATTTTTCGAGAACTGCTTGCAGCCACCCGTGCGGTTCTGCGGGCTCTCTCACCCAGCAACTTGTCTCAGAGATCTTTTCCCAGCACAGAGAGCTGCTCTGTTGCCCAGCTGCGTAGTAGTCCATTGCGGAGGGGTATTTGGAGTTTTCCAACCATGTCGTTATAAACAATGTGTACATTGAGTTCCTGGAGTAGACACGCCAAGTCGTGGAGTTTATGGAAGGTGGGCAGGGTTGAGCACTGTGGGCTTCTCCCTCCACCAGCGATGGATGAGTGCCTGTCTCCCCACAGCCTTGCTAAGAGAGTGTTGGGTGGGGGTGCTCATCTGGTCAGTGAAGGGTAGCGGCTCTTCTGTGTTGGTGAGCGTGCCCTCGTGAGACTGGCCTGGACGACTGCCCCAGTCTCAGGCATAGTGGGAAAAGTCCAGTCTCTTTACATTGAACAGCATGCAAGGAAATGCTACCAGATGAAGTAATTAACCACAGGACCTTAATTAGAAAAAGATCTGGCAGTGTGCCCGGCTCATCCAGTGGCAAAAGGAGAAAATATTCTGCATTTGTGACACTGTTTGGAAAGGGGTAATTTAAATGCCCTCTAATCTGGGCCACTGTTGCTCAATTAAGCAGTCCGCCTGGAATGGAAACACTGGAGTGTCTAGTACGTGGTGTGGTGAGCGAGGCAGATTTTGTTCTTCCGTTACTATATTTACATTGAATCGTTTAATTAAGCTACACGCTCCCGGTTTTCTTTCAAGCCGCTGTGCCGGGAGCTGAGGGTTGAAGCAGGAGTCGGCACGGTCTCGTCCTTCCCGCTCGGTGTGTGATGACTCTTAATGTAAGGAAGAACGGACCGAGTGCTTAAGAGATAGGAGCGGCGTGGGCCTCGGAGGATAGGTCCCTGCCTGGTGGTGGGGAATCGGGAGCGGAGGGGGCGCTTGGTGTTCGAGTTGTCTCGTGTCTGGGTTGGGCTACAGGACGGGAAGCACAGATGTTCTTGGCATTGACGCGTTCTTGCAGAGTCCGATTGGCCTGGACACTGACGTGTTACACGTGGGCGTGACTCAGGCAGCCTGGTTTAGTTCACACAAACTCTGATTGGCACTCACGAGCCCTGTGACCTCCGTCTTCTCATCATAAAAGACCACGAGGGTGGGCGTTCATAGCCCAGGGCTTCCAGTGCCAGTTAGGATGCCCGTGTCTCGGACTGCAGGGCCGGGGCTCAGTGCCCCTCCAGACCCCAGCTGCACCTTCCTGCTAACACAGGCCCTGGGAGACAGCAGTTACGGCTCAAGAAATTGGGGGCCTGGCTGCCAGCTTCACCTGGTCCAGATCCAGCCGTTGGCGGGCATTTGGGAAGTGGACCAGGGGATAGGACTAACTCTCCCCCTCCCCCAAGTCACAAGTTAACAATATTTTGATGAGGGTTACAGTCGTTGCGAGCACTGAGTGAGTGAGTCACATGTAGTGGTGTCTGGATCATCGCGCCACATGCTTGCCATTGTCATTATGTTGTATCCCACAAGTCAGCACTTGAAAAGTCATTTCTGTGATTACAGAATTCATGCATGATCCTTGCAGGGAAAGTGAGATGTATAAAAAAGCATCTTGGGACACTCCCCTGGGACCTCGGCGTCCCCAGGGCAGCGTCGAGTCTGGCAGTCACCCCCGGCGTCTTCCTCAGCGGGATGGAGAACACGGACTCGGGAGCTCGTCTCGGCCTCCCCGGGTCCTGTTCTGGTCCCGTTGTTTCCTGACCTCTTCATCTCTCTGCTCATCTAAGATGCAGGTAAGAGCACCCCTCAGAGTGAGGACAGAGTGAACGTGGCGCGTGTGGAACAGTGCCCGGCACGTTGGTGTCAAGTGCGTGTCAGGCTGCTGCTCTTCTCTCTGTGTCTGACGGAGGTTTAGACAGATTCTGTCAGCCTCACAAATAGAGGATTCAGATATGGGTAGGGGGCAGATGAGTGGTGCAGGGGGCCAGCGCGACAGGAATACACACGCACACACGTGCGCACACACACAGAGTGTGGGGGGGGCTTCAGGAAGCTCATGGAAAATGCACTCCATGAAAACATTCTGCATGTATTTTTAACTTTTTTGTACCCAAGTGAGTAACTTTCTGACCTTTCTGAGTTCCCTCGGACGTGTGAGGTGCGTGATGTGGCGGCAGGGGCGGCTCACAGAAAGCACCAGAGTGAAGAAAAGGAGCTGACGGCCACGCTCGGCCAGAGGGGTGGGGCTGGGTTAGATGTTGTCTTCGTTCGCCCGAATTAGGTGGGAAAAAGCGGGTAAATCCATGGTTTCAAACTTCGGGGAGGGGCAGGTGTTGGGCACAGCGGCTAGCACAGCCTTGGGCTGCCTGCATCCCACGTGGGAGTGCCTGGGTTCAAGTCCGCCCCCAGCCCAGCTGTGCTGCCGCAGTCCCAGGAGGCAGAGGTGAGGGCTCAGCAGCTGGCTCCCTGCCGCCCAGTGGAGACCCAGACCGAGTTCTCGGCTCCCTGCCCAGCCTGTGGCGGGCATTTGGAGGGAGGCCCAGCAGAGGAGAGATCTCTGTGTCTGCTTCTTTCTGCCTTTCAAGTAAATTTAAAAAAGAAAAGCAGCAACAACTCGAGAATAAGATAGGAATGTCAATGTTATGGGCAGCAGTACTAATAAAATTACCCTGTTAATCTAATTCCACTGGGACAGGGAATAAATTCCCAGGCAGACAAAGCTGAGACTCAGTTGGAGAAGAAAAACAAACATTTATTCTGATGTGCAAGTTGGATAGATTCAGGAGCCAGCACTCACGGCATTGGCGGTTCCCTGTTGACTTCCTGTGAATCGCAGCCTCTCTCGAGTCAGGTTGGATTCTGGGGAGATAGGGTAAGAGGCCGACGCTTGCTGTTTTGGGAGCCCAGCCAGACGGCTGTTAACCAGCAGCGTGGGAGTCCTCAGAAAGATACAAGAGTCCTCAGAAAGTTCATGGAAAATGCACATTGTGAAAAAAGAATTCTTGGGTTTCAAACATTTTTTTGCTCAAAAATAAGTTTATCATTTAATTCCATTTTTCCATGCCGTTTGTGAAATACTCGTGTATGTTCCAGTACTAAGCCCGACATTTGGAACTGTGACCTCCTTCGGCACGAGGGTGTTTGAAGATGAAATCTTCCTGCATTTAAGGTGGGCCCTGAACTCAATTCCATAGGAACAGAGAGGGAGGTTTGAGATTCCCAGAAAGGTGAGCGCCAAGGGGAGGCCCCGTGAAGACAGGCGGGGGGGGGGGGGGGGGGTGAGCCCAGGGCGCCGTGAACTGCCAGAAACTGCCCGGTGCCTCTGGAGGAGCCCCTGGGCTTGGGACTGCTGATCTCCTGAACTCAGAGGGGTGCAGTCTGCGGTCATCGTTGTAGCAGCCACCAAAGACAAAAATGAGGCAATAGGAGAGAGCCTTTATGTACATGTCCGAACGTGTATTTGCCAAGACGTGTGAGTGTGGAAACTTAACATTCTATAGGCAGTAACTTTGAGGCGGGAGAAGTCCAAGATCTCGTCTTAAGATATAGGTAGTCCTGGCCGGCGTCGGGGCTCACTAGGCTAATCCTCCGCCTTGTGGCGCCGGCACACCGGGTTCTAGTCCCGGTCGGGGCCCTGGATTCTGTCCCGGTTGCACCTCTTCCAGGCCAGCTCTCTGCTGTGGCCCGGGAGTGCAGTGGAGGATGGCCCAGGTGCTTGGGCCCTGCACCCCATGGGAGACCAGGAGAAGCACCTGGCTCCTGCCATCGGATCAGCATGGTGCGCCGGCCGCAGCGCGCCAGCCGTGGTGGCCATTGGAGGGTGAACCAGCAGCAAAAGGAAGACCTTTCTCTCTGTCTCTCTCTCACTATCCACTCTGCCTGTCAAAAAAAAAAAAAAAAAAAAAAAAGATATAGGTAGTCCTAATGGTTATAATAAAATATATTTTTTAAATTATTTTATTTATTTATTTGAGAGGTAGAGTTACAGACAGTGAGAAGGAGAGAGAGAGAGAAAGGTCTTCCATCTGCTGGTTCACTCCCCAGTTGGCCGCAACGGCCAGAGATGTGCTGATCCGAAGCCAGGAGCTTCTTCCAGGTCTCCCACGTGGGTGCAGGAGCCCAAGGACTTGGGCCATCCTCCACTGCTTTCCCAGGCCGTAGCAGAGAGCTGTATTGGAAGTGGAGCAGCCGGGACTTGAACCGGTGCACATATGGGATGCTGGCGCCTCAGGCGGAGGATTAACCTACTGCGCCATGGCACCGGCCCGTTATGTTATGTTATGTTATGTTATGTTATGTTATGTTATGTTATGTTATGTTATGTTATGTTATTTGCAACCCTCAGAAAAGTTGGAGAGAGGGAGAGAATATGTTTGTGGCAAATTTATAAGGCCATCTGTTAAATTACTGGAGTGTGACTGACTAAAAATGACCCATGTTCTACAGAACAAGCGTGCTGCCGTGTCCCTGGACCCTGGCTGGTGGAGTCTGGTGACTGACCTCAGTCCCCTCCTCACACACCCAGCTCTGAGACTGTGCCTAGTGCATTTTCACACTGCCTCTAACCAACCTCCCTCCCTCCCTCCCCACTCCTTCGCAGACAGACACAGATAGAAAGCGCACTCCCACCTTCTGGTGCACTGCCCCAGATGCCCACAGTGGCTGGGGCCAGGAGCCAGGAACTCAATCCAGGTTTCCCACGGGAGTGGCAGGAACCCCAGTCACTTGAGCCGTCGTCCTGCCTCCCGGCTTGTGAGCTGAGCGCTGGAGGCAGTGCCAAGCCCGAGCGGGGCAGCGTGGACCTGAGGGGGCGTGCTGACCAGCGTCGCACTCGCTAGGCCAGATGCCCACCCCCGGCCGGCGTTGCTGGTGCTCAGCTGAGTGGTTAATTCAGATCATGCTCTGTACGCTGGGTCTCAGCGATGGGCGCCTCGTCCGTATCCCCCGTCGTCCTTTTCCAGGTGCACTCGGGACAGGCGGCTGTGATCCGAGGTGTTGTTTGTAGCCCGTGGCTTCAGGCAGTGAGACGGTGGTGTCTCCCCTCCTGGGCAGTGCTACGGGGCTGTGCCGTCCCCTCACCCTGAGGGCAGGTGTGGGTCCTGCCTCCGGGTGGAGTGGACAAGGAAGATGATAGAAAAATGGAGTTATCTGCAGACATGCAGAACCAGCTGGTTACGCAGCACTTCAGGATGGGCCCTTTCAAGGTAAAACGGCAAGCAGGCTCAGCTCCCAGCATGCCCTGCTTTTTACAGCTGTTAACTGACCTTGTAGAGAAAGACAGCTTCAATTCAAATCACGCGTTTCGCTTGTTTAAACGCCGAGCGAGTCTGTCAGAACCGAGCGTCTTGGGGGGGGGGACTGGGGCCGGGGGGAGAGGGCAGAGTGCTGAGCTAGCGGCCCGGCCTTGCTCGCTCCGCCGGGCAGGCCCTGGAGTGGCAGGGCTGGAGGCCCGGGAGGCCGCCGCGCGGGGAAGCGGGCGGAGGTCTCTGCTGAGCCTCTTGCTGCCGCTGTGCTTCCTTAGACGTCTCAGAGTTGACGCTTTCT
Source organism: Oryctolagus cuniculus (assembly GCF_964237555.1). NCBI lineage: Eukaryota > Metazoa > Chordata > Mammalia > Lagomorpha > Leporidae > Oryctolagus > Oryctolagus cuniculus. The sequence goes on along the minus strand of NC_091432.1, from coordinate 5,658,929 downwards.
CCGACCTGTGTTTCCAGTTTGTCATTCCTGGCTCACTGGAGATCGGCTCCTCCCCCGGCTGCCGGGATAGCGGTGTGGCAGGCACGACGGAACCTCTGGGCCCTTTATGCTGCATCATTTTGTGTGTGTGTGTGCATCGTTCTGGAGGGGCATCAGAGCTGTGTTTTACGTCTTCTAATTATAACATTTTTTTTTTTTAACTTATTTGAGAGGCAGAAAGAGAGACATGGGGACAGGCAGAGGAGGAGAGATAGAGAGAACTCGCACCCACTGGTTTACCGCTCAGGTGCTTGCAACAGCGAGCGCCGGGCCGAGACCAAAGCAATGAACTCAAACCAGCTGTCCACACGGGCGGCAGGACCCAGTGACGCGAGCCATTGCTGCTGCCTCCCGGGGTCCGCGGTACCGGAAGTTGGAGTCAGGAACCACCACAAGGACTTGAACCCAGATGTCCTGATAGAGGACGCAGCTGGAACTTCCCCTCTCTGCCAGCAGCTGGAGCCTGAGACCCACAGGGGAGGTAGAGGAGACCGTGTGGTCACGGCGTCTTACCGAGCCCCGAGTGCTGGACTGGCTGACTCGGTGGACGTGTGTGCCAGTCAGCGGGGGTTCCTGGGACTGCACCACCTCGCTCGTTGCAGCCTGAATTCTTGTTCTCCGTGCTAACTCCGCTGGCAGCGGCCTGGAGCTCCTTCCTGGGGAGGAAGAACCCTCCCACGCGCTTCCGTTTCTCCTGCTCTCTGCGGTGCCCAGCGCATGGTCGCCGCTGGTCTCCGGGTTGCCGGGTGCGGTCTGTGCGCCCCGTCCCCGGCTTCCCCGCTGCCTCGTCCTGTGCGCATCGGCTGGAGTGAAGGCACATCAGGACCCTTCCCCACTGGCCGCTCTGCTGTCGCTTCCTGGGCCTTCCTCCGCGGCAGCGCCCAGTGTCTGTCCACTGGCTCTCTGCCTCGCCTCCCGGGTCTGTTTCTAGCCCGATCTGCCCTCGGGCTCGGGACTCACACAGTGGCTGCCGCCTCTGATGTTTTCATGTGAGTATTCAAGGTGCCTCAACTTTCGTACGTTCCTGACGCCTCTTGGCCTGTCCATCCCCAAATGAGCCCTGGTCTCCTCCGTCTCCTTGAACAGTTCCGCCTCTGCCTACCGTGATGCTCAAGCCAGAAACCCGGAAAAGCCTCTGAGTTTTCTCTTGTCCGTGTACCCTGCTTTCACGCCATCAGCAAGTCCTGTCAGATACAGAATGTTCCAGAACTCCGCTCGTTCGCTGGCTCTGACTTCTTCAGAGCAGGCCTTCCTCCGCACCACCAGGACCACCACTGCAGCTCCCGCCGCTCTCCCTGCCTCCACCTCCCCGTTCTGTGGCTGCACTCACCCAGCAGGGGTCCTGCGTGAATCCTGTCTTCGGCGTGTGTACGGTTCTCGGTGGCGTTTCCATCAGGAGCAAGTGCAGGTCTCCCCTGCGGAGTCTCGCGCCCCGGGCCGCAGGCATTCCTGAAGCCTCCTTCCCATCAGCCGTGCCAACCTTGTCCTGTTGACGTGTTGCCCTCTTGAGAGGACACGCACCTCCCGTGTATCCCTGCACGCCTGACAGCTCACCGTCGCTTGGCAGCCTGTTTCTGCTCCCGCAGTGCTGTGGGCTGAGTTCATTCCTCTCCCGCTGCTGGCTAGAATGTGACTGTGTGGGTCAGCGCGGGTAGTCCTGACAGTGTGCCTTTGGGTTCCGAGGAGCGGACTGCAAGTAACGTCTAGTGTGGAGGGCTTCCTGCGGGCGGGCGGCGTCCCCACGTGGCCCTGCGTAGGCCCTGCGTAGGCCCTGTGGTGGGTGTGAGTCCGGGCTCACGCCACAGAGGAGCCGCAGGGCGTGGGGATGGGAGCCCACCAGGGCCACCTAAGAGTGGGGGAAGTTGCTGGCCGGCGGACTTCACGCAAGTTCTGCTCCGTAGGACGACGGCCGTGCTGCCCAGAGTCCCCGATGCACCACGCCGTCACCCACACTTAGCTGTGCCGATTTTGTGGGTGTCAGTGGTACTTTCATTTCAGTTTGCATCTGCCTGGTTCCTAGTGAGGTGAACATATCTTTGTGTATGTTTCAGCCATTGTTGTTTCCTCTGCTGGAAACACGAAGCGCTGATCCTGTGGTTTGCCCAGCTTTCCCTGGGCTTCTCTCTCTCCCTTTCTGAGTTAGTTATTTGTTAGTTTGTTTATTTTTGGCTTTCTAACTTTAAAATTTTTATTAACACAATATACACATTTATGGGGTACAGTGTGATATTCTAACACATGTAACACAGTGTATACTGATCGAATCAGGGTAATTAGCATTTCTATCTCTCTTTTTTTAAAAGATTATTTATTTGAGAGGCAGAGTTAACAGAGAGAGATAGAGAGAGGGATCTTCCATCCACTGGTTCGTTCCCTTAATGGCTGGCCAGTCTGAAGCCAGGAGCCAGGAGCTTCTTCTGGGTCTCCCACGTCGGGGCAGGGGCCCAAGCCCTTGGGCCATCTTCCACTGTTTTCCCAGGCCACAGCAGAGCTGGATCGAAGTGAAGCAGCCAGGACTGGAACCAGCGCCCGTATGGGATGCCGGCACTTGTCAGTTTGTGTGGCATACCTTTTAAAGCTGTTTTCACCAAGTTACGTGGACCTGGAGTTATCTTCCTGATGAACTGATGATTCTAATTCTGGAAATGCTGCTGTCTGTGTTACTAAGATAGCTATGCCATCTGTCATTTGATGAACTATTTACTTGCTGTAACTTACAGTCTTTTATTTTAGATGATCTGTTAGGATGCCATACAGGTTGTTTGTTTTTAAAATTGAATCTGTCTGTATCTTTTACCTTTTTTAAGAGGTTAATAGTTATTGTGGTTATTGGTACAGTTAGGTCTTGTCCCTACCATCTTCGGTTATTCTGTCTGCCTCTTCTGTTCCAGGTGGTTCTTCCTTTAACACTTTTTATCTCTTTAATTGGTTGATGGTTGTGTTCTCATTTCATTGTTCTAAACTATGAGTTTGAAAAGGAAGGTACTAGGCCGGCGCCGCGGCTCACTAGGCTAATCCTCCGCCTAGCGGCGCCGGCACACCGGGTTCTAGTCCCGGTCGGGGCGCTGGATTCTGTCCCGGTTGCCCCTCTTCCAGGCCAGCTCTCTGCTGTGGCCAGGGAGTGCAGTGGAGGATGGCCCAGGTGCTTGGGCCCTGCACCCCATGGGAGACCAGGAAAAGCACCTGGCTCCTGGCTCCTGCCATCGGATCAGCGCGGTGCGCCGGCCGCAGCGCGCTGGCCGCGGCGGCCATTGGAGGGTGAACCAACGGCAAAGGAAGACCTTTCTCTCTGTCTCTCTCTCTCTCACTGTCCACTCTGCCTGTCAAAAAAAAAAAAATAAATAAATAAAAAATAAAAAAAAAAAAAAAAAAAAAGAAAAGGAAGGTACTCAGTGTTTATTTTCTTCACCATTACTCTCAAACTTTGAGGGTGAATACTTTGAAGTTAGCTTCCTGTCTCCTCTGAGATAAGTAGGGGTCTTGGAGAAGGGTTCAGCTTCATCCAGCCCCTCCCACCTAGTGCGCTGTGGGTTTACTCTGGGCTCAGACATTGTCTGTTGCTTTATGTTAGCAATGTGTGCTTAAATTTACCTTCACTGTTGCGGTTTCCTTTGTCCACAGTCTCTTTGTCCATCCTTGAGCTGCTTTCTGGGACCATGTCTTAGTTTGTAGTATGTCCTCGAGTCAGTGAGGTGAGTGGTGACCAGCCTCCAAGGCGTCCCCAGTCACTCTGGCTCTCCGGATTCATTATTTTTTAAAAAAGATTTATTTATTTATTAGAGAAGCAGAGGCAGAGAGAGATATCGTCCATCTGCTTGTTCACTCCCCAGATGGCCAGAACCACCAGTGCTGCGCTGATCCAGAACCAGGAGCTTCTCCCGGGTCTCCCACGTGGGTGCAGGGCCCAAAGACTTGGGCCATCGTCCACTGCTTTCCCAGACCATAGCAGAGAGCTGGATCGGAAGTGGACCCACTGGGACTCGAACCGGTGCCCACATGGGATGCTGGCATTGCAGGCGCAGCTTTACCCACTGTGCCACAGCGCCAGCCCTGGTATTCACTCTTGTGTCGTTCCCTCCCACACTAACCGTTAGAACATTGCAGTGGGTGGAGCGTGACTTCCCAGGCTAGGTCATAAAACACATTGCACCTTGTGCTTGCTCTCTGCTGGACTGCTCACTCTGGGGAAGCCTGCCGTCACATCAAGAGGTCGTCAAGTAGCCTGGGAGGAGGCCATGTGGAGAGGAGCTGAGGCCAGTAGGAGCTTGTAAGTCAGCCACCTGGGAAGCAGATCCCGTGGCCCTGCCTGACGTGGCTGCAACCCTAGCCGATGCCTTTTTTTTTTTTTTCCCACTTTTTTATTTTGAAAGGTGTAGAGATAGAGACAAAGTTGGTTTACCCTCCAAATGCCCACAACAGCCAGGACTGTGCCAGGCTGAAGCTAGGAGCCTGTTATTCAGCCCGGGTCTCCCACATGGGCAGCCATCGCCCCCTTCCAGGCACACATTAGTGGGAAACTGGTTCCGAAATGGAGCCAGAACTCTAACTCAGGAGTTACGTTAGAGGATCCGAGCATCCCAAGTAATGTCTTTTTTTTTTTTTTTTTTAGATTTATTTATTTATTTGAGAGGCAGAGTTAGAGAGAGAGAGAGGTCTTCCATCTTCTGGTTCACTCCCCAAAATGGTCGCAACAGCTGGAGCTGGGCTGATCCGGAGCCAGGAGCTTCTTCCAGGTCTCCCACGTGGGTGCAGAGGCCCAAGCACTTGGGCCATCTTCCGCTGCCTTCCCAGGCCATAGCAGAGAGCCGGATCGGAAGTGGAGCAGCCGGGACTCAAACCGGCCACCCAAGTGATGTCTTAACCACTGCCCCAAACCCCTCAGTTTTGTGTGTTGAATGTGTTCATCACTTGTGGGCTCTGAGTTTCGTGTCAACTTAGTTAAAAAGATCTTCTCCCGGGTGAAGCTCCGCCTTCGGGGCTGGCATCCCGGCTGCTGCACTCCCCATCAGCTCCGGGCTCTGGCCTGGGAGAGCAGTGGAGGACGGACGGCTCAGTGCTTGGGCCCCGCACCCACCCTGGAGACCCAGCGGAAGCTCCTGCTCCTAGGTCTGGCCTGGCCCAGCCTCAGCTGTGGCAGCCATTTGGGGAGTGAGCCAGCAGATAGAAGATCTCGATCTCTCTCTCTCTCTCTCTCTCTTTCTGCCTTTCAAATAAATAAGTCAATCTTTAAAAAAAACTCAGGATTTTTAAAAATTATCCATATTTTCTGAGATTTTATGGCTTCCTTTCCTTTTTTCTACTTAAACCTTTCATTCATCTGAAGTTTGCTTTGACGTAAGGAGTAAGAGCCCCGTCTGTGCGTCCCTGTGCCGTGTGCTGCTTACTGAGTTGCCCACTTCTTGCGTGCAGTAAATATCTGGCCTCATTTTGGACTCTGCTCCCTGCCATTGGTCCCTCTCTGTTCTTTTCCTAATAGCAATGTATTGTAATTACTTTGGCTTTTGCATACATACTAATAGCCCATGGTGGAAAGCCCTCTTCCCCTTTTCCTCCGAAGGTCATCAGCTCTTTTAACTGTTAATATGAAATTTTTAGCAACCTACAGGGAAGAGTTTAATGAACTCCTTTACTGTTCAGCTCCTAAACTGAACATTTGTTAACATTTTGGCATTGTTGTTTGATCTGTTTTTTTCCAGAAGTATTTGAGGTTTTTACAGAATCATTTCTCCCCTGAATACGTAATGTGTACCTTTATTTTCCACTTACATCTTATTACTGATTATGATTTGCATTAAGGAAACACTTGATTTTTGTATATTTTATTTCGACATTTTCTTAATGCTTCCCCTAGGTTTTTGGCTGGCTTTCTTGAGGTCATGTATCTGCAGGACAGGAGTGTCCTGTTTCTTTCTTTTAGCTTTTATACTGCTTATTTCTGGTCACTTCAGCTGGTTTTCCGGATAAGTTTTATGTAAGTGCCAGAGATAGGTCTTCATGTGTTCCTGTTTTCAGAAGCAATGTTCTGGTCTCTCATTGTTAATTCTGATGCTGACTATTGAAGGAACGTGTATATTTTTAAAATTTATTATGGAAGCATTTTTCTGTTACTTTTTTCCTAAAAGATTGATTTATTTGAAAGGCAGAGTGATATGGGTGCGGGGGGGCAACGCGGATCCCGATTCACTCCCCAATTGCTCGCAGCAGCCAAGGCCGGGCGAGGCCAGAGCCAGGAGCCCCACCCAGGCCTCCATGGGGTGGCGGGGCCCGCATCCTGGGCCGTCTTCTGCTGTCTCCCAGTCACGTTAGCTCCTCGGGAGGGCGGGGGTGGGCGTTGATCCCAGGCACTCCGATGCGGGACGTGGGCTTTCGGGGTAGCGGCTTCACCTGCTGCGCCTCGCCTGCCTTCCTCAGCTCCTTCTCTGTGAAATTGGGGACGGGTGTTGAATTTTGTCAAGTGCCCTTTTTAGCATCTAGTAGTACCATGTTTTGGAGGTACTGACCTGCTAGTGTGCGTCGGTCAGTCCCTACGAGCCCCATTCTTGCCTTGGGGTCTCCCTCGGTGGGATGCGTTTTTGCGTGGCTGTGGCCGCTGCCCACTTGCTCTCGGTGGATCTGGAGGGTTTTTATTTGCGTCTTTGGTTCTGTTCTGCCCACACACTCACCCCCCGCAGTCAGTGGAGTGAGACAGGAAGTGGCTGTGATGAGTGCTGGGGCCGCGGTGAGGGAGGGCGTCGGAGCCCCTGGTGCGCCGGCCGGCGCGTGCTCAGGGGACCCTCCCACGTGTTTCAGTTCTCAGAGACGGAAAGCCCACGTTGAAGTCTTCTCCAACACTGAAGCAGCTCCGTCAGACAGAGAACGTCGTGTCTGGCGTGGGAAAGCCGTTTCCATCCAGGACCTCAGACCGTCACCAAGGAGGTCACAGGAGGGAAAGAAGCCTTGTCAATCCTGTTGTCTCCTGCCACTAACCGGCATTTACCCGCAAAGACAAAGACGTAAGTGAACGTGGAGGTTCTGTGTGGCGTAACGTTCCTCTGCTTCATAGAAACCGTGACCTGTGACCAGGAACCAGATATGCCCAAGCTGCGCCCGGCTTCGGTTCTGCGGTTTGGGCCTAAGGATTTTTTGCTCCTCATTTTCTGCAGTTTCTGGTTCAAACGCTTTCACCATAAAAGTGTGCTGTGCGGGCCCCAGGACAGGAGGGGCACAAGGCCGAGATGCGTCCTGCTGACCACTGCGCGGGCCCCGGGACAGGAGGGACACGAGGCCGAGATGCGTCCTGCTGACCACAGTGCGGGCCCCGGGACAGGAGGGACACGAGGCCGAGATGCGTCCTGCTGACCACTGCACACGCCCCAGGACAGGAGGGGCACAGGGACGAGATGCGTCCTGCTGACCACTGCGCGGGCCCCAGGACAGGAGGGGCACAGGCCCAAGATGCGTCCTGCTGACCACAGTGCAGGCCCCGGGACAGGAGGGACACAGGCCGAGATGCGTCCTGCTGACCACAGTGCAGGCCCCGGGACAGGAGGGACACAAGGCCGAGATGCGTCCTGCTGTCCACTGCGCACACCCCAGGACAGGAGGGGCACAGGCCCAAGATGCGTCCTGCTGACCACAGTGCAGGCCCCGGGACAGGAGGGACACAGGCCGAGATGCGTCCTGCTGACCACTGCGCACACCCCAGGACAGGAGGGGCACAGGGACGAGATGCATCCTGCTGACCACTGCGCACGCCCCGGGACAGGAGGGACATGAGGCCGAGATGCGTCCTGCTGACCACTGCACACCCCCCAGGACAGGAGGGGCACAGGGACGAGATGCGTCCTGCTGACCACTGCGCGGGCCCCGGGACAGGAGGGGCACGAGGCCGAGATGCGTCCTGCTGACCACAGTGCGGGCCCCGGGACAGGAGGGGCACAGGCCCGAGATGCGTCCTGCTGACCACAGTGCAGGCCCCGGGACAGGAGGGACACAAGGCCGAGATGCGTCCTGCTGTCCACTGCGCACACCCCAGGACAGGAGGGGCACAGGGACGAGATGCGTCCTGCTGACCACAGCACAGCCCCGGGACAGGAGGGGCACAGGCCGAGATGCGTCGTGCTGACCACAGCGCGGCCCTGGGACAGGAGGGACACAGGCCGAGATGCGTCCTGCTGACCACAGCGCGGCCCCGGGACAGGAGGGACACAGGCCGAGATGCGTCCTGCTGATTTGCAGTCCGTGCTGCTGATGGATACTGTCTGGGAAGAAGACAGCTGCTCCTCCCCGTGTTACCCCTAAGGAACAAAGCAGGGAAAGCGACTTCCCCGGGGTGGGACGAAGGTGTGATCGGTCATTTGTCTTGTCCTCGTGCGCTGACTGCGGCCTCGGAAGGGCCGCGGTTTGGTTCAGAGACTGACTTGCATCTTCATCTCCTGCGGGTCTTGTTCTCCTCCCCTGGTTTCTGTCCAGAGCGCGGCCCTGCCCTCTGCCTGCATCCGCTCGGGAAAGAGGGCGCAGCTGAGCCTGTCCGGCTGACGCAGGAGTGCTCCCAGCAGCCGTTTCGTGAGTCGAGGCTGTTTTCCGTGACTCCTGCAGAGGGAATGACGGGAGGATTTCGAAGGCTCTTGTTACATTCTTGCTCTGCTGTCTGTGTTTATCAGGTAGACAGCCCGAGTCTTTCAGACTTGGTCTGATGGGATCTAGAGAAAACACTTTCTTGAGAATTTAGTTGTGCTCAAATAACACGTCCTCACTGGGCTGGCGCTGCGGCTCACTAGGCTAATCCTCCGCCTTGCGGCGCCGGCACACCGGGTTCTAGTCCCGGTCGGGGCGCCGGATTCTGTCCCGCTTGCCCCTCTTCCAGTCCAGCTCTCTGCTGTGGCCCGGGAGTGCAGTGGAGGATGGCCTAAGTGCGACTCTAGACCGTCAGTGGCGTGTGACCTCGCTGAGCCCCCGCACGTGGCAGAGTCTAGACCGTCGGTGGCGTGTGACCTCGCTGAGCCCCCACACGTGGCAGACTCTAGACCGTCGGTTGTGTGTGACCTCGCTGAGCCCCCACACGTGGCAGACTCTAGACCGTCGGTGGTGTGTGACCTCAGTGAGCCCCCACACGTGGCAGACTCTAGACTGTCGGTGGTGTGTGACCTCAGTGAGCATCCCCCGCACGTGGCAGACTCTAGACTGTCGGTGGTGTGTGACCTCACTGAGCCCCCACACGTGGCAGACTCTAGACCGTCGGTGGTGTGTGACCTCACTGAGCCCCCGCACGTGGCAGACTCTAGACCGTCGGTGGTGTGTGACCTCGCTGAGCCCCCGCACGTGGCAGACTCTAGACCGTCGGTGGTGTGTGACCTCACTGAGCCCCCACACGTGGCAGACTCCAGACTGTCGGTGGCGTGTGACCTCGCTGAGCCCCCACACGTGGCAGACTCTAGACCGTCGGTGGTGTGTGACCTCACTGAGCCTCCGTACGTGGCAGACTCTAGACCGTCGGTGGTGTGTGACCTCGCTGAGCCCCCCACACATGGCAGACTCTAGACTGTCGGTGGTGTGTGACCTCACTGAGCCCCCACACATGGCAGAGTCTAGACCGTCGGTGGTGTGTGACCTCAGTGAGCGCCTGCACGTGGCAGACTCTAGACCGTCGGTGGTGTGTGACCTCGCTGAGCCCCCCACACGTGGCGGAGCCTTCCTGATCCGCTCTGTGAGGTGTCCTTGTCCCTTCCGTGTCTCTGATGCCTCTGAGTTCCTGGGCTCCTTGGCTGTCCTCTCCTCGCGTGCCCGTTCTCAGTGACCTGCAGCCGGCATCCCTAAACCCCTTGCTGGGCCCTTGCACGTCGGTGTCTGTGCACCCAGCGCCGAACCCACACCCCTGTCTGTGCTCTGTTTGTGTGAATGCCCACATGGCCACCACGGGCGCTGTCAGTTACCCCACAGGAGCCCCTCGGGGCCCCTCCCAGTCAGTGCCCCGACCTGCTCAGTGCTCCCCTGGCCCCCCGCACTGCACTGGCCTTGCCTGTTCTTGAACTTCATGCGTATGTAGACTCTTGGGTCTGGTTCTTCGGGTCATGGTCGTGTTCCTGAAGCTCACCCACCTTGTCACCTTTATCAGTCGTTTGATCCTTTTTGGGTCATGCATTTTGCTTGCCCATTCTTCTGCCCGTGGACAGCATGCTTGTTCCAGCTCGGGCGGTTAGGAGTGGAGCTGCCTGGGCCTGGGCCTTCATTTCTTCTGTTGGTTCTCTTGGAAGCTGGGGCTTCAGAGGGGCGTCCGGTGGTTCCCCTGGGTGGCTGTGCCGTTCTGTGTCTCTCCAGCCATGAGTGGAGGTTCTGGTTACTCCACGTCTTCACCAGCGCTTGGATCATCAATCTTTATAATTTGAGTGTAAAACTATTTTCTGCTGTAGAAAAACTGATGAAAACAAGGAACATCAGCGGGGAAGGGCCCCTCCCTTCAGCCGTGGGTGCATGAGAGGCGCCGACAACCAACAAAACCCAGGAGGGGCTCCCCGGCCTCTCCATCGTGAGACGCCGTCGCTCGCCACGTCCCTCCCGCTCCGCCCCAGTGTGGCTCGCTGTGCCTGGGAGTCCTCCTCCAGTTGTGTGTGAACCTGGGCTCTAGGAGAATGATCTTCGTTCTTACGTTTAGGGCAGAGTTTTCCTGTTACACTGTATTAAGGTACCTGTTGAAAATGTTGACTGTTGAAATGTCTCCTCCTAGTTTTCGAGTGAATTGCCTTGTACCAGCTGAAATGGGACTGTCAGATCGGCTGCGTTCTGTGTGAGCCTAAGCAAGCTTCCTTTTTTTTTTTTTAATATTTTTTATTTATTTTACTTGAAAGAGTTACAGAGAGGTAGATACAGAGAGAGAGGTCTTTCATCCGCTGGTTCACTCCCTAATTGGCCACAATGGCCAGAGCTGCACCGATCCAAAGCCAGGAGCCAGGAGCCTCCTCCAGGTCTCCCACGTGGGTGCAGGGGCCCAAGCACGTGGGCCATCTTCCACTGCTTTCCCAGGCCACAGCAGAGAGCTGGACTGGAAGTGGAGCAGCCGGGACTAGAACCGGCGCCCACATAGGACGCCGGCGCTTCAGGCCAGGGCTTTAACCCGCTGGCACCACAACGCCGGCCCTTGACTTTTTTTATTCTTTGAAGAATTCAGTAAATTTGAGTCCCCAAATCCATTTGATTCATCATTAAAAACAAACTAAAACAAAAACAAAAAACCCTGTTGAACTGAAGGCGTGAGATCTTGTGGCATTTGGTTCCTAAGCAAACACTGAAAATGGCCGGTCTTGCCGCTGTTTTACCCATGGTACTAACTCATCCTTGACTTTCTTCACCCAAGGTACTGTGGCATAGTCAGTTCTTCTTAAATTTATTTTATTATTTGAGAAACAGGGAGAACTCCTGTTCTCTTGTTCACTCCCTAAATGCCACAGTGGCCAGGGCTTGGCCAAGGCCAAGAGCAAGAGCCAGGAACTCAGCCAGGTTTCCCACATGGGTGGCAGGAACCCAGCTACTTGAACCATCAGCTCCCACAATCTGCATTAGCAGGAAGTTGGAGTCAGGAGCTCAACCCAGGCACTCCAGTGCAGGGTGCTAGGCCAAACGGCCAACCCAAGGTTTGTGCTTTATCCGAAAGTCCTACTGGAGACACATATTCGGCACAGTAGCTGAAGGGGGAGGCAGCAGCACTGTGGTGTGATGAGTTGGGCTGTAGCCTGCAATGCCAGCACCCCGTACGGGCACCGGTTTGAGTCCCAGCTGCTCCATTTCTGATTCAGCTCCTTGCTGGTGTGCCTGGGAAAGCAGCTGAGGGTGACGCAAGTCCTTGGGCCCCTGCCACCCACATGGGAGACCGGAGGGATCTCCTGCTCCTGGCTTCAACCTGGCCCAGCCCTGGCCACTGGGGCCATCTGGGGAGTGAACCAGTGGATGGAAGATTTCTATCTCTCCCTCTCTCTCTTTATAGTTCAGCCTTTCAAATAAAATAAATCCTTAAAGAAAAAGAGAAAAAGATGCCCTGGGGTCGCCTGCCCCTGTACCGCGGTGACTGGGCTCCGGTCTCGGCTGCTCTGTGGACTCCAGTGCTGCTGCTACACACCCTGGGGGCAGCAGACGACAGCTTAAGTGCTCGGGTCCCTGCTGCCCACGTACGAGACCCACACTGAGTTCCAGGCTCCTGGCTTCATTCTGACCCGGCCCCTGCTGATGCACGCATGCAGGAGTGAACCAGTGGACAGATGATGCCTCTCTTTCCCTGTGGCTCTCTGCCTTTGAAATAAGAAATCAGTCAATCAGTCAGTCAGTCAGTCAGGGCCAGCACTGTGACACGGTGGGCTAAGCCTCTGCCTGCAATGCCAGCGTCCCATATGGGTGCTCCACTTCTGATCCAACTCCTTCCTAGAGCCTGAGAAAGCAGCAGGAGATGGCCCAAGTCTGTGGGCCTCTGCCACGTGGGAGACCCAAGTGAAGCTCCTGGCTTCTGTCCAGCCCAACCCTGGCCCCTTGGGAACCGGGAGCTGGAAGCTCTCTCTCTCCTCCCTCTGCCTCTCCCTCTCCCTCTCCCTCCCTCCCTCTCCCTGTCTCCCTCCCTTTCTCCCTCTCCCTCTCCCTATCCCTCTCCCTCTCCGTCTCCCTCTCCCTGTCTCCCTCCCTCTCTCCCTCTCCCTCTCCGTCTCCCTCCCTCTCCCTGTCTCCCTCCCTCTCTCCCTCTCCCTCTCCCTCTCCCTCTCCCCCTCCCCCTCCTTCTCCCTCTCCCTATCCCTCTCCGTCTCCCTCTCCCTCTCCTTCTCCCTGTCTCTCTCTCCCTCTCCCTCTTTCTCCCTGTAACTCTGCCTTTCCAATAAGTCTTAAGTAAAAAATTAATGCTTTGAAAATGTATTGGTCTGTGCTGTGTTTTCCTTCTAACACAGTTCTTTCCTGCTCTAAGAGGAAGGATGGCCCAGGGCCTTAGGAGACCAGGAGCAGGGGATGCGTGTGATGCGGGTCGTCGTTTGTCTTCCCCGTGGGCCCTGTAAACCATGTCCACGCCAGCACAGCTGGTGCAGTCCCTGCCCGGGGCAGGTGCCGCGTGCGGGAGAGACGCGGGTCCTGCACAGAGGGGCACGTGTGTCTGACTGACCCCTCCGAGTCTTCTTCTTCGTGGGTTTGTTCAGCACCAGCGGATCACATGAAGACGGGAAGCCTTTGCTTGGAAACAAAGAAAAACCCAACCCAGAAGAGGCGCTGGCAGCCTCAGACGAGGCCGAAACCCAGGCGCTTCCCATCCTCCCACCGCTCTCCCCGTCCGTGCCCTTTCCTTTTAAGCCATCAAGGCTCAGAATCGGACGCTGCAGTTTAAGTACACTTCTTTCCTCTGTTGAGGCTCACGTCTATTTAGTTTGTTTACTCAGAAGGCAGAGAGAGAGCCGGGCACACATGGATCTCCCATCCTCCGTTCGTCCCCAGATGCCTGCAGCGCCAGGGCTGCGTGCTGGGAGCTCGCCCAGGACTTCCCTCTCAGTGCAGCGGCCTCGACCGTGCGGGAGCTGTGCTCACCTTGTTGTGTCGGGAGAGACGGTGAGATGCGGCAGTGGTCGGTGGGACTTTTTTGAAGAGACGGCATGAGCCCAGATGCACACACGTGGCGGCAGTGAGCGCAGGTGCCCGGCTGTGGCCGCTGCCGGAACGGGCGGCTGCAGTCCGCACACTGGTGTTCCGGGTTGTCCAGGTGAGCCCGCAGTGGCTTCACTGGGTTAGTCCAGGTGTCCTCCGGGCCGCGTCCACTTTCTTGCCTTTTCCAGCTCTAGAGGCGCGTGGCCACCCCCCCAAAGCAGCACAGCATGGCCGCAGCTTCTGCAGTGGGGGTCCCCCTGGCCCCGGCCTCGCGGCCTCCCACTGAGATTCTCGAGATTATGTAGGGCACGCCCAGGCAGGGCAGGGTTCAGGGTCCTGACTTGGCGATGTCCTGCAGAGTCCCCTTTGCCGTGGAAGGGACGCGTTGCACAGGCTCCAGGGGCTGGGACGTAGACCTGCTAGAGGTGAGTGTCATCTAGTCCAGCACAAGGAGACTGGAGTTCATGTCCACTCTGCCACGCAGAGTGTGTGCGTTTAGGTGCCACCTCTAGCCCGAGATCTGTCTTCTGCCACATGGGTGCAGCGTGGGCCCCAGCCCCAGCACACTTACCCAGGGCCCTGTGAGTTCTGGTGGGTGGTTCTCCGTCATGTACCACAGTGGAATGCACGCGTGACGGTGGCCCCGCTGGAGGCTGTTGCTGGCGACATCGTGGCTGGCTGAGTGATGCCGCACGACCTGTCGCTGTGGGGAGCAGTGCGCGGCTGGGGAGGCCTGGCAGGCTCTCCCGCGCTTCAGCGAATTCCGATTCTGACGGGAGAGAAATATCTCTGTGTCTTTTCCTTTGTGGTAGCGGATCTGAGAAAGCACTGGAGTGAGGAATTCAAAACCAGAATTCAGTTCTGTTGATCGGGATTTTTTCCTCCTCTTTCTTTTCTTTTTAAGATTTATTTATTTATTTGAAAGTCAGAGTTACACACAGAGAAAGAGAGAGATCTTCCATCCGCTGGTTCACTCCCCAATTGGCTGCAATTGCCAGAGCTATGCTGATCCGAAGCCAGGAGCCAGGAGCTTCTTCCAGGTCTCCCACGTGGGTGTAGGGGCCCAAAGACCTGGGCCATCTTCTGCTTTCCCAGGCCATAGCAGAGCGCGGGATCGGAAGTGGAGCAGCCAGGTGTCGAACTGGCACCCATATGGGATGTTGGTGCTTCAGGCCAGGGCGTTGACCCACTGCTACACAGTGCTGGCCCCTTTTCCTCCTTTTTCAAAAATGAAATCCCAGGGCCTGTGTTGAGGTGCAGCAGGTTAAGCCGCCACGTACAACACCGGCCTCCCACACGGGCACCACGGGTTCCATTCCCGGCTGCTCCACTTCCAGTCCAGGGCCCGGCTAATGTTGTCTGGGAAGCAGCAGAAGATGGCTCAGGTCCTTGGGCCCCTGGCACCCATGTGGGAGATCCCAGTGGAGTTCCAGGCTCCTGGCGTCGGCCTGGCCTGGCCCTGACCATTGCAGCCACTGGAGAGTGAACCAGCAGATAGAAGATCTCTCTGTCTCTCTCTCTCTCTCTCTAATTCTGCCTTTCAGATAAATAAATAAACCTCTGTAAAAGTGAATTTCTTCAGTGTTTTCACACGTGTGTGTTCATCTGGTTTGAGGCCATTTTAGGGAGGTGCTAATTCCACGTGACGAGTGTGTGCTGAGCCACTAGGCGCTCGGGAGACGGCGCGCTCGCGAGAGGCTGTCAGAGGCCTGCTCCCGGCCCTCTCAAAGTCCGTCTCCTGTAGAAGTGTTGGGGGACGGCCTGGGAGAAACGTGCGGCCCAGGGGCTGAAGGCTGAGGAGGCGCGAGCCGCCAGCCGCGCGCTTGGGCTGGGGCCGGACAGGGCACGGTGTTGCTGGCGGAAGAAACGGCAGCGTTTGAAGGCCCGGAGGACGGTGGTGGAAGTTCAGTGTGGCTGGAGCTCAGGACGTGAGGAAGGCCAGGGAGGGCCGAGGTAGCGTCGGGAGCAGCGCAGGAGAGCCGGGCCCACGGGAGGAGATCCGGGCACAGTTCCGCCCGACTCAGGACTGCGCGGACTCTGGTCAGCTGTGTCCCTGCTTCCCCGTCCTGAGAGCCCCTCCCAAAGCAGCTGCAGGAAGGCAGTGTGCAGACGCGCTCCCAGCTCCAGGAGAGCCCTGCCGTGGTCGGGGCCACGGTCGGCTCAGATGGGAGCCCCTGAGACTGCAGGGTAGGGGACAGTCCTGTCGCTCTTAGCTGCGGGGACTTTCGTGATCTGTGGCCCTGCAGATTTTCTGCATACTTGGAGCAAAATTCAGCGGAAATAGAATCCGTGGCCGTTTGCACCGTGTCCTGCCCGTGGTGGCCGTGGGCTCTGTGTGGACAGTCGCCCCGTTGCTAAGGATCTGCGTCTGTGACTTAGTGTGTGCCGGGGGAGGGTGGAGGAGGCACCGGGTGAGCAGGCAAGCACTCCGCCCTCCCCCAGAAGCCTCCTCTTCCCACGGCCCGCACACGTCACCCCGCACGCTGCTGGGACTAAGAGGCAGGCGGGTTCAGGCTGGAGACCCGTGAGCCCCCGCGTCCCTTAGGTCTGACAGCCTCTGTCTCCCTCCAGGCTGGAGACCCGTGAGCCCCCGCGTTCCTTAGGTCTGACAGCCTCTGTCTCCCTCCAGGCTGGAGACCCGTGAGCCCCCGCGTTCCTTAGGTCTGACAGCCTCTGTCTCCCTCCAGGCTGGAGAGCCGTGAGCCCCCGCGTTCCTTAGGTTTGACAGCCTCTGTCTCCCTCCAGGCTGGAGAGCCGTGAGCCCCCGTGTTCCTTAGGTTTGACAGCCTCTGTCTCCCTCCAGGCTGGAGACCCGTGAGCCCCCGCGTTCCTTAGGTCTGACAGCCTCTGTCTCCCTCCAGGCTGGAGACCCGTGAGCCCCCGCGTTCCTTAGGTCTGACAGCCTCTGTCTCCCTCCAGGCTGGAGACCCGTGAGCCCCCGCGTTCCTTAGGCTTGACAGCCTCTGTCTCCCTCCAGGCTGGAGACCTGTGAGCCCCCCGCGTTCCTTAGGCTTGACAGCCTCTGTCTCCCTCCAGGCTGGAGACCTGTGAGCCCCCCGCGTCCCCTAGGTTTGACAGCCTCTGTCTCCCTCCAGGCTGGAGAGCCGTGAGCCCCCGCGTTCCTTAGGTCTGACAGCCTCTGTCTCCCTCCAGGCTGGAGACCCGTGAGCCCCCGCGTCCCTTAGGTTTGACAGCCTCTGTCTCCCTCCAGGCTGGAGAGCCGTGAGCCCCCGCGTCCCTTAGGTCTGACAGCCTCTGTCTCCCTCCAGGCTGGAGAGCCGTGAGCCCCCCGCGTCCCTTAGGTCTGACAGCCTCTGTCTCCCTCCAGGCTGTTCAACCTGACGCTGAAGAAGCTTGTGGTGCTCAAAGAAATGGACAAAGACCTGAACTCCGTGGTCATCGCTGTGAAGCTGCAGGTGCGCGGGGCGGGTTGGTGTCCAGGGCCGGGAGCGGGCTCACCCGCCACTACACGGCCACAGCATCATCTCTGCCCGCACAGGGCGGCAGGGCCCGGCGCCAGGTGTCCAGGGCTGGGAGCGGGCTTACCTGCCACTGCACAGCCACAGAAACGTCCCTGCCCGCACAGGGCGGCAGGGCCTGGTGCAGCGAAGCAGAGCCAAGGAAACCCCGTTTCTTTACGCCTGATTGCCCCCGCCCCGCCTATGGAGATTAGCTGAGGATCGAGGGACGCAGGTGCTGGAGCGTCTTGCAGCTGCTCAGCAGGACGCGGTGTGGGTGGGCGATGCCTGGGTGGGCGATGCCTGGGTGGGCGGTCTCGGGAGCTTTCCACCGTGTGGAGAATGCTTACAGCCTAGGACTTCGGACTTGGCGATCTACAGAGCACCGGGGCAGTCGTCCTCTGAGCAGTCCCTCACCTAGTTCCTTACGCTGCGGCCTCTTGGCCGATGCAGCACGCTTCCCGACCGTGTACTCTGAGTATTCCTGAGTCAGGGAAGGAGGTGGGGGAAGCAGCCTCAGACGGAAGCGTTCAGTTGCCAGCCAGTTACCGAGTGGCAGAAGTGGGCAAGTGGGTGGTTTCTGTTAACTCAGACCCTACTACCCGTCTGTCCTTAACTGGTTAGCGCCTTCCTACTAGACTCCCTGACCCTTATTGCGATTCTGAAATGCATTGGTGTCAGTAAACAGTGGTCACTTTCTTCAGCCTGAGGTTGGAGCATTTATTTATTTATTTTTAAAGATTTATTTTATTTATTTGAAAGAGTTCCGTAGGGAGAGAGAGAGAGGTCTTCCATCTGCTGGTTCACTCCCCAGGTGGCCGCAACGGCCAGAGCTGCGCCGATCCTAATGCCCTGGCCTGAGCACCAGCATCCGGTATGGGCGCCAGTTCTAGTCCCGGCTGCTCCACTTCCAATCCAGCTCTGCTGTGGCCTGGGAAAGCAGTAGAAGATGGCCCAAGTCCTTGAGCCCCTGCACCTGCGTGTGAGACCCAGAAGAAGCTCCTGGCTTCGGATCGGCGCAGCTCCAGCCCTTGCGACCATCTGGAGAGTGAACCATCGGATGGAAGACCTCTCTCTCTCTCTCTGTCTCTCTCTCTGTCTCTGCCTCTCCCTCTCCTCTTCTCTCTGTGTAACTCTGACTTTCAAATAAATAAATAAATCTTTAAAAAAAAAAGAAAATAGCAAACTGTAGGATAACTCCCTCCTAAGCAGAGTATTTTATTAGCTGGCTCACTTATTTTTTTTTTTTAAGATTTATTTTATTTATTTGAAAGGCAGAGAGAGAGGGAGAGACAGTTCTTCCATCTGCCAGTTCACTCCCCAAATGGCCGCAATGGCTGAGGCTGGGCCTATCTGGAGCCAGGAGCCTCCTCCAGGTCTCCCACATGGGTGCAGGGTCCCAAGCACTTGGCCATCCTCTGCTGCTTTCCCAGGCACATTAGTGCAGAGCTGATTGGAGCAGCCAGGTCTCGAACCTGTGCCCACATGGGATGCCGATGCCACAGGCAGCTGCTGTACCCGCTGTGCCACAGCGCTGGAGCCGGCTCACTTATTACGGAACAGTCTGTTGCCTTAACGCTGGCTTCATTACAGTCCGCCTCCAGCACTCACGGTGTGCAGATCACACACTGGGTCCTCTGGTCTCGTCCCGGGGTGAGCACTTCGTGACTTCAGTCCTCAAACGTGCAGCGTTTCAATGACCCCTGTGAATCCCTGTATGTCCCATCTCGTGTTCCAGTTCCCTCCTCATCTGTGTGCATGATGGCTCCCAAATCTGTGAAGTGTCCGCGGCCGCCGTGGGGCAGTGCCGTGAGGTGCAGCTCTCCGTGCCGTGCCCTCCTTTCCCGACGCTGCCCCCATTTCTAGGCCACAGGCGGTGCCCCCGTTCTCAGGCCGTTCCCTGCGCGGAAGGCTGTCGCTGTCCCCTGCACACACTGTTGAGTGGTTTTCAAAATTCGCTACTAGTGAGCCACCCCTACAGTTAAACGTGTTTACCCAATTGAATAATTTCTTTTATTTTCTGATGAAGTATTTAACACTTTCTAAAATTATACCAAACACAATTATCCTAGATTTTTTTTCATTACTTCTGAGCATCTGGAAGTAATTAGGAAAATAATCACATTTGGGGCTGGTGCTGTGGTATAGTGGGCTAAGCCTCTGCCTGCAGTGCCAGCATCCCACATGGGCGCTGGTTCAAGTCCCGGCTGCTCCACTTCCGATCCAGCTCCCTGCTAATGTACAGTAGAAGTTGGCGCAAGTGCTTAGGACCCTGCAGCCACCTGGGAGACCCAGAGGAAGCTCCTGACTTCAGATTGGCCCAGCTGCAGCCATTTGGGGAGTGACCCAACAGATAGAAGACCTTTTTCTCTGTCTGTAACTCTACCTCTCAAATAAATAAGATCTTAAAAGAGTTTGTAAATTATCTTCTAAAAAAAAGAAAAAGTTGAGCCGGCGCCGCGGCTCACTGGGCTAATCCTCCGCCTTGCAGCGCTGGCACACCAGGTTCTAGTCCCGGTTGGGGCGCCAGATTCTGTCCCGGTTGCCCCTCTTCCAGGCCAGCTCTCTGCTGTGGCCCGGGAGTGCAGTGGAGGATGGCCCAAGTGCTTGGGCCCTGCACCCCATGGGAGACCAGGAGAAGCACCTGGCTCCTGGCTCCTGCCATCGGATCAGCACGGTGCGCCGACCGCAGCGCGCCAACCGCAGCGGCCATTGGAGGGTGAACCAACGGCAAAAGGAAGACCTTTCTCTCTGTCTCTCTCTCTCACTGTCCACTCTGCCTGTCAAAAAAAAAAAAGAAAGAAAGAAAGAAAAAGAGTCAGGTTCACCTGCTCGGTCGTCTGGTAGTTACCTTCCGGGCGTCTACTACAGGCCTGCTGTAAGCAGCCCGTCAGCGCAGGATGCGGTCCACGGCCTCGAGGCCCTGCGATGCGTCTGCTGTCGGGGTGAAACCCCCGGGGCATCGCTGACATCCTCTCCCGGTGGCTGTTTGCTCTGAAGGCAACAGTGCTCATTCTGTGCCGCCTTCGCCCAGACGTGCCCAAGCAGCCGGCTGCAGCTGTGACCACGACCTGCTGAAGGGGAGAAAAGCAGTGTGGCTGCAGAATGTGCTGGAGAGAGCAGTGAAGACGGTGCCCGTCTCTGCAGCCCTGTGTGAGGAGGTGGTCGTGTGCACGAGCATTCCAGCTCCACAGGGCACGGGCTTTGTCGCGGGGGGGTGCCGGCGCTGGTGCCCATCCTCTGGCGCAGCCGCCGCTCCCGGAAGCGCTTTGGATGCTCTGCGAACTGATTTTCTATGGTCGGAAGCTGAACTCTGGAAAATGAACAACCTGATTCTGTCTCTTAAAAAATATGTATTTATTTGAAAGCAAAGTTACAGAGAGAGGGAAAGAGAGAGAGAATCGTCAGTTCCCTGGCTCGCTCCACAAAGGGCTGCACAGGCCTGGACTGGGTCAGGCTGAAGCCAGGTGCCTAGAACTCCATGCAGGTCTCCCACGTGGTGGCAGCGGCCCAGGCCCTCGGGCACCTGCCTGCGGCCTTCCCAGGCGCACCCGCGGGGAGCTGGATTCGAAATGCCACCCCAGGTGGCACTCCCTGGGGTGCGGACGCTGCAGGCAGAGGCTTCGCCCCTGCACACGGTGCCGTCCCTGTGCCGCGCCTTCAAGGAAGACAGCGAGCGTTTGCTGCCCAGGATGAGTAAAAGCTGAGCCTTCAAGTGGAAACCGTTTGGGGGAAACGTCTCTGCGCTGTGCGTTTAGCAGCTTCCCGGTTCTTCGTGGCTTTTCTGAGCAGATCAGAGGCGATGTTAATGTTTCTAGCTTGTTGGGTTGACTAATGGAAGATGCACCTCCGGCGTATTTGCGGAGCTAACCAGTGCCTGAGATTTCAGGATTATGCTGGGTAAGAGATCAGTCAACGAGTAAAGTGGGCCAGTAGATTGAATTCTGCTTTTCACTTGTATTTTGAAATAATTTTTAAAATACAGAAAAGATGCAGGAATAGTACAAAGAGTTCTTGTTTATCCCTGGCCGTCTTCCCTCTGATAACGTCTTCGATGACTCACTCATGAAAACGAAGATGTCCGCCTGGGTGTGGCACCGTTAACCAGATGGCCGCATGCCTTCAGACTTCAGGGTGCTCCACTCTGTCTTCCTGTTAACTGATCGGACTTGGATGCGTGAGAGTGTAAATGTAAAGCCTCTCTGACATGGTTAGAGGTCTGTGAAGCCAACCTGTAAGGAACTAACACTTGCAGCGTTGTGGTGTATCATCCCAGAATTTCCATGATTATCTGAAGACGCTGTCAGATTCTCTCCTTTCCAGTGACATACCTCCCTGAGACCGGATTTTTTTTACATATACTCAACCAAAACAGTATTTCGGGACAAATTACATACAGAAACAGGTAGATTCCAGCTGTCTGATTAAGCCATACATCTCCCTCACACACTGCTGATGGAACTGTGAAATGGGGCAGCCCTTTGGACCTCAGATCTTACTGCTGGCTGTGTAGCCGAGAGAAGTGAGAACACAGAACCTAGCCCGTAGATGTTCACAGCAGCAGGGCTCGCCACAGCCAAAGAGAACAACTCGGGACAGCCCATGAGTGACGAATGAAGGTTATCCAGAGGGCAGACTATCATTCAACAATTTAAAAAAATGCATGCATCCGTCCACAAAGATGAACCCTGAAAACCTTGTGCCAAGTGAAAGAAGTCAGTCACCAAACACCTTCCTAGGGTTTTCGTGAGCTGCCCACAGCGGGCAGGTCCCTGAAGGCGGGAGATAGGGTCGTGGGTCCGAGGGCAGGGGCCGGGGCGGACACGTGGGCAGGTGACAGCTAAAGAATGTGCTGACAGCAGCTGCTGACGGCGGCACAACCCGAATGTAACAAAAGCCATGTAGCTGCCTGCTTGGAGCCAACTGTGTGGTGGTTGGAGTCTGTCCTGGTACAGCTGTTCTTTAAAAAAAAAAAAAAAAAAAAAAAAAAAAAAAAAAAAAACTGCTGTTTTCTCACTAGGTTGTTTTGTTTGAGAAAACATCTTTCATCAAAGATGTGCATATGTAAACATGTAATCAGTTTGTCATTTTGGGGGTTTTTAAGATTTTTTTTTAAAGAGAGAGGACTTGCATCCACTGGTTCACTCCCGACAGCCACAACATCCAGGCTGGACCCGGCTGAAGCCAGGAACCAGGAACTCCATCCTGACCTCCGGCCCGGGTGGCAGGGCCCGAGGACGTCCGTCATCTGCTGCTTTGCAGGGTGCGTTGGCAGGGAGCTGGGCTGGAAGCAGAGCAGCCGGGACGGGAGCCGGCACTGGGGTGCGGTGCCAGCCTCAGAGCGGCCGCCGTCCTGCTGTGCTGCAAGGCCGGCCCCGTGGGGCCCCCGTTACTGTGAGTGAGTTGATGATATTTTCAAGTATCTGTCTTAATTCCTAACGTGATGAGTAGCAGTAGCTACACCTGGAGAAACAAAACCTGTTCGGGATCCTTCGCAGTTTTTGAGAATGTGGAAGGTCCTCAGAGCAAAACGTTAGAAGTCGTCGTAGCAGAAGGAAAGAGACAAGCAAAAGAAAAGAAAATGCTGGGATGCATCCTTGAGAATACGCTGATGGCAGAAGCTGGGATTCCCGTATTTAAATGGGGAAAACACATTTTCAGACACCCGGGAGAGCTCGGGCAGGTCCTCAGCCGTCACTGCAGCGCTGCTAGGTTTCTGCAGGACAGAGCACCGAAGGCGTTTAACTTTAAAAAGAAGCGTTTGAAACACCAGGAACCTCGGGGTGAGTTTTGGCCCATCAGCTGAGGCACCGCTTGGGATGCCGCATCCTGTGTCAGAGGGCCTGCTTCCAGGCCGGCAGGTGATGGCTCAAGTACTTGATCCCTGCCACCCACGTGGGAGACCTGGATTGGGTTCCAGGCTCCTGGCTTTGGCTTGGCCCAGTCTCGCTGTTGCAGGCGTTTGAGGACTGAGCCAGTAGATAGAAGACTGATCTCCCTTGTCCCTCCTCTTCTCCTTCCCTCCCCCTTCTCCAGCCTTTCTGCCTTTCAAGGAAAGCGAAAATTAATTTAAAAAAGTAACTAATACACTCAGTGGTGCTACCTTTGTGTTCTGTAGTGATAATATTAGATAGATTGTTTTGCCTCTGTGCTGCAAATACAAAGATATTCTGTAATATAAACAAAGGACATGAGACGATACTAAAGGTAATTTTTAGATTGGATGCAAGTGGCAGGGTCCCAGGCACCAGGAAGAAACAAACGCTAGGATGCGTGAAACCTGCATCTCAGGAAGGGGTAAAGACGATGCCTGCGCCGGGCTGGGCACGGGCCAGGCCTCTGATGCCTGCACCCGCGTCCTGCTGCCTCGCACATGCAGAGTCCTCTCCACTTGGGATCGAAATGTGTACAGACACTCACGGCGCATATTTGGATGGAGAGATTTTGGACAGTGGGAGGTGATGTGTCCTGTGGGGAAAGGCATAAGATAAAGGGGCTGGTGCGGGGCTGATGCTGTGGTGCAGTGGGTTCAGCTGCCTCCTGCGATGTGCACTTCCCAGATGGGCACAGGTTCAAGTCCCAGCAGCTCCACTTCCAATCCAGCTCCCTGCTAATGTACATGGGAAAGCGGAGGAAGATGACGACCCAAGTGCTTGGACCTCTCCGCCCGTGTGGGAGACCAGGGTGGAGTTGCAGACTCGTGGCTCCAGCCTGGCCCGGCCCAACAGATGGAAGATCTCAGTCTGTCTCTCCCTGGCTCTCTGTAGCTCTGCCTTTCCAATAAAGTAACGTCGTTAAAGGGGGATAGAGAGTGCTGGGGTGGAGGAAGTCAGCAGATGACCGGCGGGGCTCAGGGCTCAGGGCCGAGCTCATTGAGAGAGACTGCGAGGGGAGGGCTCAGGGCCGACCTCATTGAGAGAGACTGCGAGGGGAGGGAAGTGAGGGAGTGAGCCAGGTGTGGTCTGGGAGAAGAACCTCCAGGCAGGGGAAGCAGCCAGTGGGGGGTTGGGGGGGCAGGGCCCCGGGGCCCCAGGGCAGGCATGGCTCTGGCAGACTCGGGAGGAAGAGGGGCAAGCATTGAGGCTGGGAGGAGGGGGCGGGGGTTGGGGGCTGGATTATTACACGGCCTGTGGCTTTCATTCTGTGGGAATGGAAGGTTGTGGACAGAGAGTGAGAAGGTTCTCTGGCTGCGATAAGTCTAAGTCAGAGGAAGGAGTCAGTTAACCGGTGCTGGAGGTGAGAGCCCAGGCCCTCCTGCCTGCACGGTGAGAGGACACCAGAGGACAGCGGTTCTGGGAGCACCTCGCGGGCAGCTCAGTCAGTAGCCAGGGAGAGGTGTGGGCGTTCAGCCTAGCGGTTAGACACCCGCGTTCTACCCAGGGAACCTGAGTCGGTCCCAGCTTCTGGAGGCAGCAGGTGATGGCTGTAGTGCTTGGGTGCCTGCCGCAGCGTGGGAGACTCCGTCTGGATTGCGTTCTGGGCCCCTGGCTTGAGCCAGGACTCAAAGCTGGGCCTCCGAGCCGGGCACTCTGGCAGCGGGTGTGGGCGCCCACACAGCCTCTCCACGGCTGCCCCTGACTGGTTTCTTCAGAAGCCACAAAGACGAGGCTGGTCCCGGGATCCACGGACGGAGGCTGCTGGAGACGGGAAGGCTGCTCGGCTGCATCTGCGCGGAGACGTGAGAGGACTCGAGAGCAAAAATAGACGCTCCGGAGGCTGTGCTGTGGAGGGGCAGCCTGTGGGGGAGCTGGCAGGGCCTGTGGGACGAGGAAAGGGACGGTTCGGAAGGCGAGGGGAGTTAATGATGTAAGGGAGGAGAGGTGGCAGGCGAGTGAGAAGAGCTGGGGGCCCTGGGCCCGTGACTCTGGCTGGCAGCGGAGGCGTGTGCGGGAAAGCAGCAGGGAGTGGGGTGTGCGCAGGTCCAGCGGCAGCGTGTGTGGGAGGCGGCTGCCTCCCCTCAGGAGGAGGGATCGGGGTCATCCGCTTGGAGTGGGGGATATAAGGTGCTGGGGACTTGGGAGCAGTGCAGTCATCGTCCGCAAGGAGAGTGGGAAGTGAAGGGACTTGGGGGTACAGCGGCTACCGGGCCATGCTGCAGCCCACTTTTTATTTATTTATTTTTATTTTGACAGGCAGAGTGGACAGTGAGAGAGAGAAAGGTCTTTCTTTTGCCGTTGGTTCACCCTCCAATGGCCGCCGCGGCTGGTGTGCCGCGGCCGGCGCACCACACTGATCCAATGGCAGGAGCCAGGTCTCCCATGGAGTGCAGGGCCCAAGTACTTGGGCCATCCTCCACTGCACTCCCTGGGCACAGCAGAGAGCTGGCCTGGAAGGGGGGCAACCGGGACAGAATCCAGCGCCCCGACCGGGACTAGAACCCGGTGTGCCGGCGCCGCAAAGCGGAGGATTAGCCTACTAAGCTGCGGCGCCGGCCTGCAGCCCACTTAAGATTGGGGTCATCAACGCCAGGTCAGACGGCTAGCCTGACTGCGCGTTTCTCTGCAGGCCTGTTCCACTGCTGCCCTTGGACTGAAACAGGGCCGTGATTCACCAAGTGAGCGTGCCGGAGGTGGAGCAGCGCAGGGCGGTGGAGGCCGGGAGTGTGCAAGGGCGCGTCCTAAGGACCACGTGGGCAGGGCAGGGAGGAGGGGGACCCACACCAGGGCACGGGGACCGTGAGAAGAGGGGAGGGCCGCGGAGTGCGGCTGCTGGGGCTGGAAGGATGGCTGTTGGCGAGCGGGAGTGGGAGTGGGAGGCACGGGATCGAGACCGGGTACTGGATGTAACGCGCAAGGCCCAGCTAGGACCTGGGGGTGAGCCAGGCCGTTAGGAAGAGCATACTGAAATCACGGGGATTTACAAGTAGGGGAGCACTGGGGGAGCAGTGAGTCACTCGGGAGCTAAAATCTAGGCGTGAGCGGGGGTGACTGGCGGTTACGGAACAGCAGCCACAGGAACGGGGAGCTGAGCCGATGACGTCAATTCCGAGTGGGAAGTAGGAGGGAGAATGTTCCAGAGCAGGGAGAGCACCTGCCCGCCAAGCCCTGTGGTTTGTGGCTTGTGGGAGAAAAGCAGGCACGTGAGAGGGCGGCCCCCAAGGCCGCGTCTCCAGGGAGGACTGGGCTCCTGGCCCAGCTGCTGTTGGGCCTGTGGCCACATGGTTCCCTTTAGGGAGCCGCCCTGTGCGCTGTAGAGTGGCCAGCAGCACCCCCGGCCCACGCTGCAGATGCCAGGACCCCGCTACCCAGTGACAACCAGAAGTGTCTCGGGTGTTACCACGTGTCCACCGTGGGGCAGAATCACGCCTGGTTGAAAATCGCTGTCCTCCTTTGGCTGCGTTTTCTGTGCCCATTTTTCTGGAGATTCCCCAAGGCAACAGCCTGACCGCTCTGGGGCCAGAGCTTCTGAAGGCCCAGCAGTCGCGGGCGTCTCCTGCGGTTCTGGTCGGTGCAGTGAGATGTTACTCCAACTAGAAGC
This sequence comes from Oryctolagus cuniculus, assembly GCF_964237555.1. Classification (NCBI taxonomy): domain Eukaryota; kingdom Metazoa; phylum Chordata; class Mammalia; order Lagomorpha; family Leporidae; genus Oryctolagus; species Oryctolagus cuniculus. Next base: position 5,632,374 of record NC_091432.1, on the reverse strand, counting down.
ATTCTCAAATGCTGTAGCCAGGAAATTTTCTCGCCTGCATTAAACAAAATGAAAGTTAGAGGTGGAGAAGAAACCTAAATGTAAAAACTAAAGTTACAAAACTTCTGTAGGAAAGTGAAGCAGAAAAATGTCCCAGCCTTGGAATAGGTGAGGGTTTCTTAGGAGCCAGAAAGCATAGTCATAAAAGAAAAAATAATAACACAGACTTGATGAAAATTAGCCTACATCATCAAGGGCCACCACTAGGCAAATAATTAGCAAGAAAATATGTACAGTGTGTCTATCTGACCAATGACTTCTAGAAAACGGAAAAAACCTGCAACTCAAGACAGATAGCCCTGTCGTTTTAATGGACAAAGAAATTCCATTGGGCACCGCTTAAGTGGAGATTCACACATGCCCGCTGAACTGTGGGATTCGTCTCAGAGAAGTGCACCACCCAAGACCCAGCAGCTCGACCCCAGGGGTTTACCCAGCATAGAGCAAAAGCCCGCGCAGGATAGCAGCGTTAGCCGCAATACCCAAGATCTGGGAAGGACCCTCGTGTGAACCTGCAGCCACGGAAGAATGGATGAGCCAGGGTGGGGCTTTCCGCTCAGCCGAAGCAGGGTGAGCTGGTACCGCAGGCAGCAGGCTGTGCGCCTCTGGCAGTCCTGTTGGGTGAAGAGGCCCAGCAGAGCGCTGCACACCGTGCGCTTCTGTCTGAGAACTCTCCCAACAGAGAAACAGCAGAGAGCAGTGCTCGCTGTGTGAGACGGTGTGGGCTGAGCGGGAAGACCCTCGCCGCACTATCTGGAGCACTTGAGGGGATCCTGACTTTATCCAGGGGTGGGTCCCGCAGGTGTGTATATGTGGCTTTTGGGGCCGGTGCCGCGGCTCACTAGGCTAATCCTCCGCCTGCGTCACCGGCACCCTTGGTTCTAGTCCCGGTCGGGGTGCCGGATTCTGTCCCAGTTGCCCCTCTTCCAGGCCAGCTCTCTGCTGTGGCCCGGGAGTGCAGTGGAGGATGGCCCAAGTCTTTGGGCCCTGTACCTGCATGGGAGACCAGGAGAAGCATCTGGCTCCTGGCTTGGGATCAGCGCGGTGTGCCGGCCGCAGCAGCCATTGGAGGGTGAACCAATGGCAAAGGAAGACCTTTCTCTCTGTCACTCTCACTGTCCACGCTGCCTGTCCAAAAAAAAAAAAAAGTGGCTTTGGGGGCCGGTGCTGAGGCTAAAGCCGCCGCCTGCCGTGCTGGCATCCCATATGGGCACTGGGTCGAGTCCCGGCTGCTGCTCTTCTGATCCAGCTCTCTGCTATGGCCTGGGAAAGCAGTAGAAGATGGCCCAAGTCCTATGGGAGACCTGGAAGAAGCTCTTGGCTCCTGGCTTTGAATCAGCACAGCTCTGGCCGTTGTGGCCAACTGGGGAGTGAACCAGCGGATGGAAGACCTCTCTCCCTCCCTCTCTGTCTCTCTCTCTCTGCCTCACCAGCTCTCCACCTCTCCTTCTCTGTTTAACTCTGACTTTCAAATAAATAAATCTTTAAAAAATAAAATAAAATTTAAAAGTGGCTTTTGCTCAGGCCTCCTACTGATCTCTTCTTACAGTTTAAGAATAATTTGGCTCACCTTAATTATTTTGAGATAAATTTATTGACTGCTATTATATTGTGATTTCTTCTGTAGAAAACAGTCTATCACTTATAATTTTCTGAGTTTAATAATGCCAACTGGGACAGGCATTTGGTCACTTGGGACACTCACATCCCATATCAGAGTGCCTGATTCACGTCCCCGCTCCTCCACTTCCAATCCAGCTTCCTGCAGTTGTGCGCCCTAGGGGCAGCAAGTGATGGCTCAAGTACGTGGGAGACCTGGAGTTACTGCGGCACAGTTAAGCTACATTTGTCATGCCACCATCCTTGATTAGAGTGCTGGTTCAGTTCCAGCTGCTCCACTTCTGGTCCAGCTTCCTGCTGATGTGCCTGGGAAAACAGCAAAGAGGGCCCAAGCACTTGGTGCCCTGCCACCCACGTGAGAGACCTGGGTAGAGTTCTTAGCTGCTGGCTTCAGCCTGACCCAGCCCTAGCTGCTTCAACCATTTGGGGAGTGAACGAGCAAGTGAAAGACTTTCCTTCTCTCTCTCCCTCCCACCCCTTCTCTCCCCGCCCCCTCTTTCTCACCGTCACTCTGCCTTTCAAATAAATAAATAAATAAATACATAAATATTTTTTTAAAAAATATTTATCTATGTACTTGAGACACAGTTACAGAGAGGGAGAGACAGAGATCTTCCATCCACTGGTTCACTCCCCAGATGACCACAATGGCTGGAACTGGGCCGATCTGAAGCCAGGAGCCAGGAGCTTCTTCCAGGTCTCCCACGCAGGTGCAGGGACCAAGCACATGGACCATCTTCTACTGCTTTCCCAGGCCATCAGCAGCGAGCTGGATAGAAAGTGGAGCAGGGGCCGGCTCTGGCGTAGTGGGTAAAGCCACCACCTGCAGTGCTGGCATCCCATGTGGGCTTCGTTTCTAGTCCCTGTTACTCTAATTTCTATCCAGCTCTTTGCTATGGCCTGGGAAAGCAGTAGAAGATGGCCCAAGGACTTGGGCCCCTGCACCCACATGAGAGACCCAGAAGAAGCTCCTGGCTCCTGGCTTCAGATTGGCGTAGCTCTGGTCATTACAGCCATGTGGGGTGTGAACCAGTGAATGGAAGGCCTCTCTCTCTCTCTCTCTCTCTCTCTCTCTCTCTCTCCCTCCCTGTCTCTCTCTCTCTCTCTCTGCCTCTCTATAAGTCTGCCTTTCAAATAAATATTTAAAAGAAAAGAAAGAAAGTGGAGCAGCTGGGACTCAAGCCGGCACCCATATGGGATGCCAGCACCCAGGCAGATGCTTAACTTACTACACCACAGCACCAGCCCCCGAGAGAACCATTGCAGCAGAAACACTGGCTGGACAACTGCGCAGTTCTTGCAGAAGGAGAAGATGAGATCAGCCCCTCGAGAACATGTTGTTATTATGAATAGGGATTGGAGAGCCTGTTTTCAAGTTCTGGCTCCTTCCCAAATCCAGCTTCCTGCTAACGCATCCCAGGAAGCAGCAGGGGGCAGCTCAGGGAGTCGAGTCCCTGCCACCCACGTGGGAGACCTGGCTGGGGTTCCAGGCCCCTGGCCCCAACCTGGCCCAGCTCTGGCTGTTAGGGGCATTTGGGGAGTGAACTAAATCAACAAATGCATTTTTTTAACGTGATTTCCTTGGAGTTCACTCTCTCGGGCCGTCCTGTGCGAGTGTAGATAGTGCTTTGCTCCCTGGCTGCTTTCCGGAACGGTTGCTCTCACTTCGCCATCAGCAGGGGACGAGTGCAAATCTTGCCACCACATCCTTACCCACCTTGAATGTTGTAAAAATTTTTTTTATTGTTGCTACCAATTTTAGAGCTGTGATTTTTTTCTTCTTAGACAAATGTTTTAGCGTCATTTATGTACCGGCTGTGATTTTCTGGAACCCGTGTTGAACAAGACAGCTCTGTGTCCTAGTGAGATGCGCTAACAGCACTAGGGCATCTAACCCAGGCCAGGTTGGAAGGGGAGAAGACGCTCCCTAAGCTGAGACCTGAAGCAGGCCCGTGAGCCGTGCGCAGCAGCAGCAGAGGGGAGGCGTGAGGGGCGGCCCGAGCGGAGGGTCCGTCAGAGGGGAGAAGGGCAGGCTGCGGTGGGGGCCTGGGCGACCTCAGACGTGGTCCCAAGCGTCTCTGAGCACCGCCCCCTGGGGAGAACCTGCTGTGTACCGCTCGGAAAATCACGCCTCTGACCTTGAGCCGAGTGCGGCTGAGACGAGGACGTGCGTGGACGGTCACAGCGCGTCTTCCTGTGGCCTGACTCCTGGGGACGCAGCCTTGACAGATGTTATTTGTTTTCTTGGTTTCAGGGTTCAAAAAGGATTCTTCGCTCCAACGAGATCATCCTGCCAGCCAGTGGCCTGGTGGAAACAGAGCTGCAGCTCGCCTTCTCCCTCCAGGTAGGAACGTGGTCCCAGACAGTCCTGCAGCCTGCAGAGCGTGCTCCCCCGAGGGCAAGACGAGGGAAGGTCCCGAGCAGTGCCCCTGCCGCCCCCGAGGGGCACCGAGACCTCCCGGGCTGCCGGGGAGCCAGCTGCCCCCTCCCCCTTTCCTGGCTGAGACCACCTGCCGGGGCCCCTCGTCCTGCCACGCTCGGCTCTGTCCCCTCCTTCCGGGTCCTCAGTGTGTACCCCACCCATGTGATCATCCCCTTCCTTCTCTCCCTTCACCCCCCTCCTCCTCCTCTTCCTTCTCGGATGTATCTCATCCTAATCCCGGCAACCCAAATCGAAATACCTGGGATCACACGGCAAAGCCGTAGTTTCTGAACACCCGTGGACCCGGAGCTTAGCGGAAGCCCCTCCGGCCGCGTCTCACCCACGTCTCTGCCACACCTGACCTCCCCTTTCTCAGGGAAGCTGGGGCGGGGGACGACTGTGTGTCCCGAGCCGGGACCAGAGCCCAGCAAGGCCCTGCCTGCCGAGTCACCACCCTTGGCCCTGTCTTGTGCTCAACAGTACCCTCACTTCCTGAAGCGAGACGCCAACAAGCTACAGATCATGTTGCAAAGGAGGAAGCGCTACAAGAACCGGACCATCCTGGGCTACAAGACCTTGGCTGTGGGGCTCATCAACATGGCGGAGGTGAGCAGGACAGTCCCCGCGTGCCAGCCCTGCATGCGGAGCCGAGGGCGACGTGGGCCAGCCGGCGCTCCCAGCGCAGGCGATTCTGTTAAACTTTATTCTGTAAACTCATTGGTCAGAAATTCAGAAATGCCTCTTTCTATCAAGTACCTGTTCCTCACGTTTTTTCTTTTTTATTTTTTTTTAAAGATTTATTTATTTATTTGAGAGTCAGAGTTACACAGAGAGAGAGAGAGAGACAGAGAGACAGAGAGAGAGAGAGACAGAGAGAGGTCTTCCATCCGCTGGTTCACTCCCCAATTGGCTGCAACGGCCAGAGCTGCGCCGATCTGAAGCCAGGAGCCAGGAGCTTCCTCCAGGTCTCCAACACGGGTGCAGGGGACCAAGGATGTGGGCCTTCCTCCACTGCTTTCCCAGGCCACAGCAGAGAGCCAGATCAGAAATGGAGCAGCTGGGACTAGAACTGGTGCCTACATGGGAGGCTGGCACTGCAGGCCAGAGCGTTAACCCACTGCTCCACAGCGCCAGCCCCCACATTTTTTCTTTAACTTTTTATTTGGGGGGTTTTGTTTTTGAGGGAAAGACCTCTCCTCCACTGGTTCATTCCCAAACACCCACCCCTGTCTAACTTTCTAAAAGACAACTTCAGACTGAGAGAAGAGCAGTTGGGACCCTGTTAGGAATTTCCGGCCCCAGGTTCGCCCCCGCCGTGCGCTCGGCGTGTCGCCGCACGTGCCTTGCAGTTCTCGCTGTGTGTGCGCTTGGGCACACGTTATGCTCTTTGCTGAGCCAATTGAGAGCGAGTTGCCGGCATGCGGCCCCCTTACACGTAAATACTGCACCATGTCGGCTTCCTAAACACGAGAACACTCCCGGCCTACCCTGTGCCCCCACGAAGGTCAGCACACTGACACCGACGGCGCTCCTCCGTCTGCGCCGCGTCCCCGTGTCTCGGCTACCTTGTTACCTTTGTTTGTTTGTTTGTTTTTAAGAGATTTATTTGTTTAATTTGAAAGGCAGAGAGAGAGAAGGAGAGACGAGATCTTCCATCCACTGGTTCACTCCCCAGATGGCCACACTGACCAGGGCTGGGCCAGGCTGAAACCAGGAGCCAGGAGCTTGTTCTGGGTCTCCCACGCGAGTGCAAGGGCTCAGGCACTAGGGTCATCTTCGCTGCTTTCTCAGGCGCAGTAGCAGGGAGCTGGATTGAAAGTGGAGGAGCCAGAACTTGAACTGATGCCCATACGGGATGCCAGCACTGCAGGCCATGGCTCAACCTGCTGCACCACAGTGCCGGCTCCTCTCGGTGACCTCCGGGCCGGGATCTGGTCCAGGGTTCTGAGTTGCGTTTTGTCGTCCTGCCTCTGGTCTCCTTCGGTGTGCCGCAGCCCCCAGATTTCCTTGTCCCTGTGACCTTGGCGTATTTCAGGTGCACAGGCTGGAGAGTTTATTGAGCGTGGCTCAGTCCGGGCTCATGTGGCGTCGTCACGAGATTAGCTTTAGTGTGTGTGTCCTGGTGGGATGACGCCAGGGGTCCCGCTCTGCTCCTCCTGGAGCGTATTGAGCGTGGCTCAGTTCGGGCTCGTGTGGCGTCGTCGCGAGATTAGCTTTAGTGTGTGCGTCCTGGTGGGGTGACGCCAGGGGTCCCGCTCTGCTCCTCCTGGAGCGTATTGAGCGTGGCTCAGTCCGGGCTCGTGTGGCGTCGTCGCGAGATTAGCTTTAGCGTGTGCGTCCTGGTGGGGTGACGCCAGGGGTCCCGCTCTGCTCCTCCTGGAGCGGCCTGGTAGAAAGCCGGGTTCTTCCTGACGTTCTTCGTGACGTTCACTTTCACCACTCGCACAAGATGGTGGCTGCGGAGTTTTCCGGTTGTGTGATAAGCATTTCGCATCCATTAATGAACAAGTACTTCATGGGGAGGTGGTGTGAGGTTACTCAGTGACTCATTTCCCGCCTTTCCCCAAGTAGTCTCAGCAGCTGTAGATGATTCTACCTAACTCGGTTGTTATCTGATGCTTGCCACTCGGTGAGTTCTGCATCTCACCAGTCTGCTGTATTTGCTCATTGGTTTCCTTTCTGGTCACCACAGTGACCAGGGCTGGGTGGATCTGAAGCCAGGAGCTTCCTCTGGGTCTCCCATGCAGGTGCAGGGGCCCAAGCACTTCCATTGCCTTCCCAGGCCATTAGCAAAGAGCTGGATGGGAAGTAGAGCAGCCGGGACCCGAACTGGTGCCCACATGGGATACCGGTGCCGCAGGAGGAGGCTTAGCCTGTGCCGCAGCGCCGGCCCCTCTTTCCTTCTTTCAGGATTTATTTATTTATGTATTTGAAAGCCAGAGTTAGAGAGAGAAGGATCTTTCATCCCCTGGTTCACTCCCCACATGACCACAAAGGCCAGGGCTGGGCCAGGCCAAAGCCAGGAAACTGGAACTCCATCCAGGTCTGCCACATGGGTGCAGGGGCCCAAGGACTTGGGCCTTATTCCTCTGCTTTCCCAGGCCACAGCAGGGAGCTGGAGTGGAGGTGGAGCAGCCGGGACTTGAACCAGCGCCCACACTGGGTGCCGCTCTTGGAGGCAGCGGCTCAATCTGCGCGCCACAGCTCCGCCCCCTTCTTGGTTTTCTGTTGAGATGGAGCGTTCCCTTTCCCCGTTTACTGCCTGGCTCGTTTATGGGCATCGGCTGTGGACCGGTGGATTCCGCTGTTCCTCAGCTGAGTTTAGTCAGTACTCGAGAAACAGCCGTCTCGTCTGCGGGTTCACGCACCAGAGGCCTGCAGTGGCCGGGGCCAGAACCCGGAGCGGGGACTCCGTGCAGACCCCCCACACCCCGGGGTGGCAGGTGCCCCACCGTCTGCTCCTGTCCTGCTCGCTCCCAGGGTTCGCAGTACAGGGAACTAGGATTTGGAACCAGAGCCGGATTGAACCTGGGCACTCTGAGATGGCACGTGGTGTCTTAGCTGACTTAATTACTGCCATCTTTTTTTAATTTTGATATTTAAATTGTCTCAGATGTGGCCGCCGGAAGCCACTAAGCCGGCCTCTGGGTCCTTTTTGGTTCACACTTTCCTGCTTCCTGGAACAGAACATTCCAGGTGCATGTGTGCTTTGTGAGCCAGCCTTGGAATGCGCAGGCAGAGGAGCCCTGGCTCGCTCTAGTGGAGCGTGGTGTGGGCCCCAGAACCCCGGAGTGCCCACTTCCCGCTCTGCTCCCTCAGCGGGCAGAGCCGGGACGGTGTGAGGAGCAGGACGCGGGGGTGCGCGAGCTTCCTGCCCACAGCTGTAGTAGGACGTAGAGGTGCGCAGTCGCCCCCGCAGGCACCGCGCCCTCGGCTCTGAACCGAGGCCGTGTGGGCCCAGGCCGTGGGGGTGCGCGGGCGCCCTCAGCTCTGAACCGAGGCCGTGTGGGCCCAGGCCGTGGGGGTGCGCGGGCGCCCTCGGCTCTGGGCCCAGGCCGCGGGGGTGCGCGGGTGCCCTCGGCTCTGGGCCCAGGCCGTGGGGGTGCGCGGGCGCCCTCGGCTCTGTAGCCCCAGCACACCTTGATCCCCGGTTCTCACCCTGGCTCCTCCCCTAGCCTCTCTGTAGGCCAGTTCACCTATGGATCGGGTCGGGTATTTGCTCACCCGTTCTCCAGCCAGGCGGATCCTCTCCTCCCTCGTGAAGGGGATGATGGGAGAAGCCATCCAACAGGTGTCCAGGCGTCTGTGTCCTTGAGTGCGTTAAACGGGAAATATTTTGCGGCCACAAGAGAACGTGTGAGTCCCACCCTGCCCTTCTGTCCCCTTGGATTTGCATCAGGGCAGAGGGAATGCAGGTTCCCGGCTGTCAGGCCCCGCCCTTCTCCCGTGTGCGTGGCTGTTTCTCATTGCGAGACAGGTGACCCTGGCCGCAGACCCGGCCTCTCCCAGGCTGGGAACCTGGGTCTCTGGGAAGGACCGGAGCTAGAGGTCGGCAGTCATTTTCTGGGTGGCTGGCTGAGCACAGGCGCAACGGGAGGGGGTTGGCGCTGTGGCGTGGCAGGTAAAGCCGCCACCTGCAGTGCCGGCATCCCATATGGGCACCGGTTCAAGCCCTGGCTGCTCCTCTTCCACTCCAGCTCCCTGCCATGGCCTGGGAGGGCAGTGAGTGTTTGGGCCCCTGCCCCCACATGGGAGACCCAAAGGAAGCTCCTGGCTTCAGATCAGCCCAGCTCCAGCCATTGTGGCCATCTGGGGAATGAACCAGCAGATGGAAGACCTCTCTCTCTGTCTCTCCCTCTCTCTGTCTGTAACTCTACCTCTCAAATAAGTTAAACTAAACTTTTTGAAAAAACAAACAAGGCGCTGGTGCCGCGGCTCACTAGGCTAATCCTCCGCCTTGCGGCGCCGGCACACCGGGTTCTAGTCCCAGTCGGGGCCCCGGATTCTGTCCCGGTTGCCCCTCTTCCAGGCCAGCTCTCTGCTGTGGCCAGGGAGTGCAGTGGAGGATGGCCCAAGTGCTTGGTCCCTGCACCCCATGGGAGACCAGGAGAAGTACCTGGCTCCTGGCTTCGGATCAGCGCGAAGCGCCGGCCGCAGCACGCTGGCCGCGGCGGCCATTGGAGTGTGAACCAACGGCAAAAGGAAGACCTTTCTCTGTCTCTCTCTCTCTCACTGTCTAACTCTGCCTGTCAAAAACAAAACAAAACAAAAAAAAACAAAAACAAAAACAAACAAAAAAAAGGCACTGGGAGGGCAGAGGCGTGGATCTGGAGCGGGAGAAAACGTGTACTGGGATTGCCATCGTCATTGGCTTCAGCGGCCAACACGGAGACTTCCGGGACCTCTGATGGCGTGGGGTTCCTCCCCACCAGTGAGCAGCGGACACCTGCTGGGTGTCCCCAGACTCCGTTTAGTCCTGACAGACACTGACCGCCTGGAGGGGGCCTCACAGCCCTCGGTTGAGGCTCGGCCGCCTGGGCTTCAGGTGCCGGCCGCAGGCCCCAGACCGTCTGACCTGCGCCTGGCTGTTAGTTAACCTGCTAGAGTGGTCACAGAATTCAGAGGAGCACTTTCGAGGGCCCACCAGCTGTTACCAGAGAGACCACAGAGGCTGCAGATGAGGAGACACGTGGGGAGGGCACCCTGTCTCCAGGCGCCTCCATGTCGGAGCCCCTGTGTTCTCTGTCCGAAAGCTCTCTGATTCTGCCCTTTTGGCGTTGGTTATTTATATATGTCTTCATTTATTGTAAAGGCGAAATGATGGAGGAGGAGAGAACTAGCTTCCATCTGCTGGTTCACCCCTAAATGGCTGGGGCAGTGGAGCTGGGCCAGGATGTGCAGCCAGCAACTCCCTCCCCGTCTCCCACATGGGCTGCAGAGCCCAGGCACTGAGGCCTGCCTCCCGGGTGCGTCAGCAGGGAGTGGATAGGGCCTGAACCAGCGCTCCCATGTGGGTGCCCGGGTCACAGGTGGTGACTTACCGCTGGCCCCGTTGAGGTTTTGTGGAGTCTTCTAGCGTAAGCATGGCTGAAGCAGGGATAGCCATGCTGAGATGCAGCCGGACATGCGGGCGCGATCCATGCGAGTGGACCGGCCGGGGAAGCCGGCAAGGCGAGCTCCGCACAGAAACCCGGGGGGCATGACAGCTTCTGTCTGCCACCTTGGGGAAGAGTTCGCCTGACCCACTGTGCGGGAGGACTTACAAGCTGGGAGCCGCGGGCAAAACCTAGAGTGGGCGTCGTGGTGCTGCACATGCTTTCCTGGGCTGACAACAGCAGCCCTGGGGCTGCGGCCCCTGCCCTTTGACCCTAGGTGATGCAGCACCCACACGAGGGCGCCCTGGCCCTGGGCCTGCACAGCAACGTGAAGGACGTCTCCGTGCCCGTGGCGGAAATAAAGATCTACTCGCTGTCCAGCCAGCCCATCGACCACGAGGGGATCAAGTCCAAGCTGTCGGGTGAGACGGGCCTAGTGTGTGCAGAGTCCCTGGGCCGGGGGGCCCTTCCCCACCTCCATCCACCCGGGGAAGGCCGGGCGAGGCGCAGAGCCCCTGCAGCGCGCCAGCAGGGAGAGCCCTGGTGCAGCCCGTCAGGCGCCGCCCGGCGGGGCTCACCGAGCTGTCTCCCCCAGACCGCTCCCCGGACATCGACAACTACTCCGAGGAAGAGGAAGAGAGCTTCTCCTCCGAGCAGGAAGGCAGCGATGACCCCCTGCACGGGCAGGTGACTCCCGCGGCCCTCGCGTGGCGTCGGGGACGCTCCTGGGCTCCCCCGCCTCATCCCACCCCCTGCCCATCAGGACCTGTTCTACGAAGATGAGGACCTGCGGAAAGTGAAGAAGGCCCGGAGGAAGCTGACCTCGGCCTCGGCCATCACGCGGGTGAGCTGCCGAGGCTCGGGGGTGGCTCGCCCGCTGTCTTCAGCTCGGGTTAGGATGGGGCCCGCGTCTCCGCACTCACCATCCGCGCGTGGCCGTCCCCGCCACACCCTGTGTGCCCCATTCCGAGTCACCCTGGTGGGGACCGGCTGTCACTGACAGGTGGTTGCAGGGTAGAGGAAAGGCGGGGAGCCCTCGTTTTAGAGTTGAGCAGGTGGCACGTCCCCAAGGAGAGAGCAGCGGCTCAGACACCTGTGTGCCTCAGGCGCCGCCCTGAATCCCGCTGTCCGTGACCGAGGAAGCCGGTCCGTCCGGGAGCGCCGCACGTCGTGGTCGCTTGTTGAACTCGCCCAGGAGTAACGAGCCAGCTCTCGGGAACTCGCTGGCCCTGGGCTCGATGGGGTCCGGTTGCCATCAGCAGAGCTCCTGCTTCTGCCTTGGTGGTCCCGAGCCTCGCGGACAGGTGCCTCTGGAGCACCCTCTGGCGTGAGGCTTCCGTGAGTCACTGGTTTCAGGTTTAGTCACTTATTTGAGAGGCAGAGAGAGAGAGGTCTTCCATCTGCTGGTTCACTCCCTAAATGGCCGACAGCTGGAGCTGGGCCAGCCAAAGCCAGGAGCTTCTTCCGGGTCTCCCACACGGGTGCAGGGGCCCAAGGACCTGGGATATCCTTCACCTGCTGTCCCAGGCCACAGCAGAGCTGGATCAGAAGAGGAGCAGCCGGGACTCAAACCGGCGCCCGTGTGGGATGCTGACACCGTAGGCAGCAGCTTTACCCACTGCACCACGGGGCCGGCCCCAAGACCCGGATTCCTGAGTGAACCTTAACTGAGCCTGGCGTCCCTGTACTAATGGGTGGGGAGGCCGGATGTGCTGGAGCCCCTGAGAAGGGAGGTTCGCGGTCTGCTTCCTCCCAGCGCTGTGGGTGCAGGCGGAGCAGCCCGTCCCCTCGGGGTGAGGCGTGGGCCGACCTGCCCACGGTGCCCCACTGTGAAGCAAGCCGCTCTCTCGCCTCCGACCCCACGGTGTCGCTGGACTGCAGCGGAATCTCAAGACCAGGTGCTGATGGCCCCTCAATCAGCGAGCAGGGGCCATGAGAGCTGTTGCCTCCTGCCCAGTGTCCACCCTCGATTGGCTCCAGAGAGCTCCGGCAAGGCCACAGGGCCTGCAGCTGCACCTCCCCCTCGCACCTGCACATGGACGGCGGCTGGAGCCCCCTCTTGCCGCCCGCTCTTCCCGCTGACACTTTCCTTTTCCTGCCCTGTGACCACAGAGAAGCCCTGTTTCCTTCCCGGGGTGCCCCTGGAGCTCCGCGAGTCCCCCTCCCCTCCCGACAGGCAGCCCGCGCCCTGCGCCCTGCTAGCATCCACTTCCTGGGGCTTTTTCATCCAGGCTGCAGGGACGCGGCAGCTGTGTTTCCACACTTCCGTGTCTGCCTCCTCCTAACACGCGTGTTCGACCCTCACCCCCGGGAACACTTTGTTCCTGACACACTGCTCTCCTTGCTGTTCTCACGGTGCCATGCCGTCTCGGTCACGGACCTCGAGCCTCTGCCCTGCCCGCGGGCCCTTGAAGGCCCGTCAGTGTGACTGGCAAGTTAGTTGTTCCATGCCCAGATGGCGAGTCCGCTATTCAGGGGAGAAGTGCTCATGGCCACAGGCTAAGCCTTGTGCCAGGAGGTGAGGCCGGTCCTCGCCTCAGGAGCCCAGTATCCGGTGACAGACACATCTCAGCAAGCGGCTGCAGCAAAGGGCGGGGGTGGAGGGGCACGGGCAGAGTGTGTGCGGGAGGCAGACAGCAGGAAGGAGGAAGTGGCCTCCCGGGGCCTGGACCACCAGGCCAGCTTCATACAGGAGAGGCCGGGAGACAGGGACAGTGAGAGCTCTCATCAGCTGTTCCCTCCCCTAATGCCCACGCCAGCAGGAGCTGGACCTGTCTGAAGGCAGGAGCCAGGAACTCAGTCCAGATCTCCCTTGTGGGTGACGGGGACCCAAGTACTTGAGCCATCGCCTGCTACCTCCCAAGGTCTGCGTTAACTGGAAGCCGGAGTCGGGGCAGAGCCAGCACCGGGCCCTGAGAGGGGTGGGGCATTCCAAGTACCCGCCCTGGGGCTGGCACCGTGGTGCAGTGGGTTAAGCCACCGCCTGTGGCATCGGCATCCCATACGGGCGCCGGTTCAGGTTCCCTCTGCCCCACTTCCGGTCCAGCTTCCTGCTAATGTGCTGGGAAGGCGGTGGGTGATGGCCCAAGTGCGTGGTCCCTGCCCCCCCCCCCGCCCCCCCGTGGGAATCTGCTGGAAGTCCAGGCTCCTGGCTTTGGCCTGGCCAGCCTTGACCGTCACAGCCATTTGCTGAGTGAACCAAAGGTGGAAGATCTCTTTGTCATTCTGCCTTTCAAATAAATAAAATAGGGAAAAAAATTTTAAACTTGCCCTGAGGGTTTTTTGTTCACTTGTTTTTTTTTTATGATTTAGTTGTGTATTTATTTGAATAAATAAATATTTATTTGGCAGAGAGAAAGGGAGAAAGAGACAATGAAGAGATTTTCCATTCATTGGTTCACTCCCCAGGTGGCTGCAACAGCCAGGGCCGAGCCAGGAGCCAGGAGCTCCGCCAGGTTTCCCAGGTGGGCGACGGGGACGCACGTCCTTGAGCTGCCATCTGCTGCCTCCCAAGTCCCAGGTGGGCGACGGGGACGCACGTCCTTGAGCTGCCATCTGCTGCCTCCCAAGCTCATCGGCAGGGAGCTGAGTCAGGAGCTGGGCCTCAAACCAGACTCCCACGGGATGGGGCGTCCCACGTGGCTGTGCAGCCCACTACACTAGGGTGCCCACCCCCTTGCCCGAGGTTTTTAAAGATAGAACTTTGCCAGATAGATCTGGGCGGAATTTATCAAGACAGGAGATCCCAGAGAAAAAGGCCCGGTGTCAGAGTAGCACCATTCAGGTTTTTCTATTTATTTGAAAAGCAGAGTGACTCCTGGTGGGGGGAGGGGCTGAGAGCGCTCTCATCACTGCTTGACTGCCCCGTGGCCGCAGCAGCCCCCGTCCCCAGCAGCTGTCCCTGACTGATGCTCCTCCTTTAAAAAACTATTTTTTATTTATTTGAAAGGCAGAGTTACAGAGAGAGGAGGAGAGACAGACAGACAGATTTTCCATTGGCTGTTTCCCTGCCCAAATGGCTGCAGTGGCCAGGGCTGGGCCAGGCCAAAGCCAGAAGCCAGGCGCTTCATCCTGGTCTCCCACATGAGTGCATGGGTCCAGGGACTGGGCCATCCTCCACTTCTTTTTTTTTTTTTTTTTTTTTTTTGACAGGCAGAGTGGACAGTGAGAGAGAGAGAGACAGAGAGAAAGGTCTTCCTTTGCCGTTGGTTCACCCTCCAATGGCCGCCGCGGCCGGCGCGCTGCGGCCGGCGCACCGCGCTGATCCGATGGCAGGAGCCAGGAGCCAGGTGCTTTTCCTGGTCTCCCATGGAGTGCAGGGCCCAAGCACCTGGGCCATCCTCCACTGCACTCCCTGGCCACAGCAGAGGGCTGGCCTGGAAGAGGGGCAACCGGGACAGAATCCGGCTCCCCGACCGGGACTAGAACCCGGTGTGCCGGCGCCGCTAGGCGCATCCTCCACTTCTTTCCCAGGTGCATTAGCAGGGAGCTGGATGAGAATTGGAGCAGCCGGGTCTTGAGCCGGCACCCATATGGGATGGCGGCATCACAGGCAGAGACTCCGCCTTCTGCGGCACAGTGCCAGCCCCTGGTGACAGGTTCTGGGTGCTGGAGGGGAGAGCTCCCAGTGTCCTCTCACTCCTTACAAGAGCGGCCTCAGGGTCTGTGTTGGCCGACTCGGGCTGCCCGCTAGTCGACGCTGCTTGAGAACCGCTGTGCCGTTTGTCCCGTAGCAACCCAACATCAAGCAGAAGTTCGTGGCCCTCCTGAAGCGGTTTAAAGTTTCTGATGAGGTACGGCCCCTTGCCCCCGAGACTGAGGGTGAGTAGAAGTCCCTGGGTTCTGTTCCTGTCCCTGTGTTGCCCTGGGAGGCGGGATCCCTGCAGCACAGTTGCCTGCCCCGCTGTGCGTCCTTAGGAGGCTGTGTGCTGTCCAGAATGATGGAGCTGGCCGTGGTCTCCTTTCCTGGTGCCCACTCCTGGGAGAGGCCCCGGGGAGAGGGTGGCTGAGGAAGGGCGTGGGCTCCTGGGCGGGCAGACGGCTGGGCTGTGTGCACGGTGCTCAGGAGTTTGCAGTACTGGGCAGGGGGGTCGCACAAGTATTGACACCAGACGCGGGGGTGGGACGCCAGTCACAATGCAGGTGTGGTGCGGTTTGCTTGTCTTGGATCCCAGGGGGCGTCTGTGGTGCAGTCGCCAGGGACCGGCGCTGATGGGACAGCACTGTCTGGGGCTCCCGGAGGCTGGCAGCTTGCTCAGGCCCTCAGCGGCTGAGGAGGGGAGAAGGTGGAGTTGCTGGGAGAGGCTTTGTCTCCGTGGCGCTGGCCCTGGCCTCTCCTGGACCTGTCTTGGGGGAGGCCCGGGGGCATCTGGGCTTTTTACCCAGCAGGTGCCTCTGTGGAGCTGAAAGGAGTGGGGGCTGCGAGGGCCAGCTGCAGGGAGCGCGAGGGCCTCCCGGGTGACGCCAGGGCTCAGCCTCTAGGGGCGTTTCACGGGGCCCAGCTGGCGTCTGCCCAGGAGAAAGGACTCTGGTCTGCTGCTGCGGCTAGCAGGAAGAACTCCAAATCCGGAGACCCTTCCCTCTGCAGGTGGGCTTTGGGCTGGAGCACGTGTCCAGGGAGCAGATCCGAGAGGTGGAGGAGGACTTGGACGAGCTCTACGACAGCCTGGAGATGTACAACCCCAGTGACAGCGGCCCAGAGATGGAGGAGACCGAGAGCATCCTCAGCACCCCGAAGCCCAAGCTCAAGTGAGCCAGCCTCCCCCGTCAGACTGCCTCCCCGACCTTCCTCCCCAAGCTCAAGTGAGCCGGCCTCCCCCGTCAGACTGCCTCCCCGACCTTCCTCCCCGAGCTCAAGTGAGCCGGCCTCCCCCGTCAGACTGCCTCCCCGCCCTTCCTCCCCGAGCTCAAGTGAGCCGGCCTCCCCCGTCAGACTGCCTCCCCGCCCTTCCTCCCCGAGCTCAAGTGAGCCGGCCTCCCCCGTCAGACTGCCTCCCCGCCCTTCCTCCCCGAGCTCAAGTGAGCCGGCCTCCCCCGTCAGACTGCCTCCCCGACCTTCCTCCCCGAGCTCAAGTGAGCCGGCCTCCCCCGTCAGACTGCCTCCCCGCCCTTCCTCCCCGAGCTCAAGTGAGCCAGCCTCCCCCCGTCAGACTGCCTCCCCCCACTCCTCCCCAAGCTCAAGTGAGCTGGCCTCCTCTGTCAGACTGCCTCCCCACCCTTACCTCCAAGTCAAGTGAGCTGGCCTCCCCTGTCGGACTGCCTCCCCCCACTCCTCCCCAGGCTCAAGTGAGCCAGCCTTCCCCGTCAGACTGCCTCCTCCGACTCCTCCCCAGGCCATTCCTCGTGCGACTCCGTTGCCAGAGGGTCTTGGTCCTCCCTTTCGGGACCCCAGCCCCTGGGTGAAGGTCACTGTCGACCCTGAGTCCCCCTGCCTGGCCCCAGCTGAGGGCAGTCGGGGATGGGGCCCTCACCTGCCCACTGTACCCCGTAGCTCTAGGCATGCACTTCCGCTCGGCCCCTGCTCAGTGCCCCCTCGGTACCCCCTTGTCCCCTGCTCGGTTCCCCCCGGCCGCCCCCTCGGCCCCTGCTCGGCCTCCCCTCAGCCCCCCCGGCCCCTGCTCAGTGCCCCCTCGGTACCCCCTTGGCCCCTGCTCAGTGCCCCTCGGCGCCCCCCGGCACCCCCGGCACCCCCTCGGCCCCTGCTCGGCCCCCTTCTTGGTCCCCCCCCGGCACCCCCTAGGCCCCTGCTCGGCCCCCCCTCAGCCCCCCCAGCCCCTGCTCGGCACCCCCTGGCCCCTGCTCAGTGCCCCTCGGCAGGCGTGCGGAGGCCCGGCTGTCCGTGTCTGGAGCCCGGCCCCTGCTCAGTGCCCCTCGGCGCCCCCCGGCCCCCCCTGGCACCCCCTCGGCCCCTGCTCGGCCCCCTTCTTGGTCCCCCCCCGGCACCCCCTAGGCCCCTGCTCGACCCCCCCTCAGCCCCCCCCCGCCCCTGCTCGGCACCCCCCGGCCCCTGCTCAGTGCCCCTCGCAGGCATGCGGAGGCCCGGCTGTCCGTGTCTGGAGCCCGGCCGCCCCCTCGGCCCCTGCTCGGCCCCCCCCGGCCCCTGCTCGGCCCCCCCTCAGCCCCCCCCGGCCCCTGCTCGGCCCCCCCCGGCCCCTGCTCAGTGCCCCTCGCAGGCATGCGGAGGCCCGGCTGTCCGTGTCTGGAGCCCGGCCCCGCCTGGCCACCTGATGCAGAGCCGAGGGTGGTGCGCGCTGACCCGGCCCTGCTTCCTGCCGCAGGCCCTTCTTCGAGGGGATGTCGCAGTCCAGCTCGCAGACGGAGATCGGCAGCCTCAACAGCAAGGGCAGCCTGGGGAAGGACACCACCAGCCCTGTGAGCAGCCCGGGGGGGGCCTCAGCGCTGCTTCGGCGGCCCCGCCTCCCCGTGGGGGCAGGGCGGCTGGGGGGCGTGTGTCTGGCTCTGCTCTTCTTTTTGGCCTGTGCCCACCTGGCAGGGAGTCCCCCGCACACACGTGTAGAGCGGGCGTTCGGCCAGTGGGAAGGGAGTCTGCTGCGGGCTGGGGCAGGAGCAGGTGAGACGGGGCAGGGAAGCCCCTGGCGTCTGTCCAGAGACGGAAAACGGGCTTCAGCGTGGAGAACGCAGGGCACCGTGCCCTGGAAGGGGTCAGGGTCAGGGTCAGGTTTCCATTTGCCTGGTGAGCAAGAGGGGAGAGCTGCCTGCCGAGACCTAGGGCCCCTCGCCGGGGCACGGGCCGTGCCTTCCCTTCCAAGGCAAGTGGACGCTGTGCGTGGTTTACTGTTGAAAGCCAGAGTGTGTTTCTGTGGATGAAAAGCCAAATCCTGTAAGTCCTACTGTTCCTGCTGCTTCAGCAGCAGATGAAGCCGCGTCGTCGTTTGCTCAGCAGAGGGAGTAGAGCCTGCCCTGCAAGTAGGTGTCGCGGGAGCAGGTGCTGTGGCGGCAGCTGGTGCTGTCCTAAGTGTGCGCCACCCTCAGCGCCTGCTGGGCGTCCCGCGGCTGCAGTCCTGCCTGCCGCCACCAGGTGGCGCCGTCTCCCAGCCGCTCGCTTCCCGGTGCTGCAGCGCAGGCCCAGGCCCGCAGCGTGCAGACCCGCAGCCGGGGTCGCGGTGACCAGGAGCTGCGGCTTCTCGGACTTCAGTGTTCGCGTTTAGGAGGTCGCCTGCAGCTGGCCTGCAAGGGTGCTGCTGAACCGTCCCTGTAGGCAGGGCCCATCTTGACTTCTAAGGGACAAGCGCGTCTGGAAAGCAGCGGGGGGGGGGGGGGGGGGCTGCGGGGGGGCCGCCAGGGCTCTGGAGCGAGTGCCGGGTCTAGAGGACGGTCAGCGCGACAGCTGGCTCGCTGTGAACGCCGGGGAGGCTTGGGAAGCCTGCAGCCTGGGGGGCGGGGCCGGCGCCCTGGGTGGGCATCCGGGCCCCAGGTGGACTCTCTCTTCCTGCCAGGGAGACCTGGGGCGAGCAGAGGCAGGGGGTACCCCCCAGAGCTAAGAACGCGCAGCAGAGGCACAAGTGCAGTGCACACGCGAGGGCAGGAGAGTGACTGCATTCACGCGTGCGTGTGGGCAGCCCACACAGAGGGACGCCTGTTCCCAGTGGGCCGGAGGGCTGCCTGTGAGGGGGCGGGGGGCCAGGGGAGGACCCACGAGGGCAGGAAGCCGCGAAGCAGAAGGGCCATCCCACGTGGAACCGTCCCCTGTGCAGGGTGGGGTCGCTGCCCTAAGGGGTGCGCAGACGGGGTGGGGTCTGGGGCTTTCCTGGTGCGTGTGTGCCATGACGGCGTCTGGTGCATCATGGGAAAGTGAGCGTGCTGGGTTGACAGGGAAGGGGTGGAGTTACAGTGCAGAGCTGGCGGAAGTTGTGGGGAGTCTGCCAGCTCTCTTGTTGCGCTCTGATCTCCCTGCCCCCCCCATCACTCCCTCGCGAGGCAGGGCTGGGTTCTGTCAGAGCAGGGGTGGTGCTCAGGACAGGGCCTCATGGCAGTGCACGTGGCGGGCTGCAGGAAAGTATGGTGCCGTCTGGTGCATGACGGAAGCGGGCTTAGCTGTGTGCTGAGGAGAGGGTGTGCCAGGCCTTGGGCCGTGTTCGGGCTGCACAGAAGGTGGAGGCTGGGCCGTGTGCATGGCTTGGGTGGTGGCCGTGCTCAGCTCCGCGCCCCTCACCCCTGCCTGCCATCCCGTGTCCGTCTCTGCTTCTCACCCAGCTCCTGCTGCTGCCTGGGCCGCGGCGGGTGGAGGCCCCGGCACTCGGGTTCTGCCGCCCCCACGGGAGACGGGTGGAGTTTCAGGCTCCTGACTTCAGCCTGGCTCAGCCCCCAGCCCTTACAGGCATTTGGGGAGTAAATCAGCAGATGGAAGCTCTGTGTGTGTGTGTGTGTGTGTGTGTGTGTGTGTATTTCTTTCAAAGTAAAAAGAAAATGAATTTAAAAATTGAGGGGCCGTTGCTGTGGTGTAGTGGGCTAAGCGTGCGCCTGCAGCTTCGGCATCCCATATGGGCACTGGTTGGTGTCCTGGCTGCTCCTCTTCCGATCCAGCTCTCTGCTGTGGCCTGGGAAGGCAGTGGAGGATGGCCCGAGTGCTCGGACCCTGCACCCGCGTGGGAGACCTGGAGAAGGCTGCTGGCTCCCGGCCCAGCTCTGGCTGCAGCAGCCACCTGGGGAGTGAGCCAGTGGGTGGAAGACCTCTCCCTCCGTCTCTCCCTCTCTCTCTCTAACGCTGCCTTTCCAATAAATAAAAAGAAATCTTTTTAAAAAGGCAGGTTTAGAGAGAAAGCACCCTGACGCTGAGTCTCGTGGGCTTTATTTGCAAGGTAAAGGTGTTGGCGCAGGAGCCCAACTAACTCCAAAAGTCAGTCTTTACAGGGCGATGGCCTGAGAACCCCCGTGGGGGCAAGAAACCACCGAGGGCAAGGCGGGGTGTCTGAGTTTGAATCTCTTCATATTTTTGTAAAATACCGACTTGACTTATTTGAAAGGCAGAGGCTCGGAGCAGAGATCTTCCATCTGTTGGTTTCTCCCCAAGCGGCCACAACAGCCAAAGCCAGGAGTCAGGGACTCCATCCCGGGCCCCAGTGTGGCTGCAGGGGTCCAAGGACTCGGCCACCTTCCTCTGCTTTCCCGGGCCACAGCAGCACACAGCAGGGAGCTGGATCGAAAGTGGAGCAGCCGAGAGGCTCAGACTTGGTACCCAGCACTGCAGGCGGTGGCGTAACTCCCAGCGCCGCGCCCGAGTGTGGACCCTGCCTCTGCCTCTCCCCGACCGGGAGCTCGCCAGGCCTGCATTTTCCTCATCTGCCGAGCGCAGCCAGGTGCCACCCAACGCCACCCCCGGCCCCGGCAGGCCTCGCAAGCACACGGGGCTTCAGGGGGTTCCTGGAGAGCATGGTGAAGCGATGACTGTTTGGGTTCAGACATGTTGAAATCATGTATACGAGGGGCCTCCAGCACCGGGGACACACAGCGAGGACGCGGCCGGGCCTCCAGCACCGGGGACACGCAGCGAGGACGCGGCCGGGCCTCCAGCACCGGGGACACGCAGCGAGGACGCGGCCGGGCCTCCAGCACCGGGGACACGCAGCGAGGACGCGGCCGGGCCTCCAGCACCGGGGACACGCAGCGAGGACGCGGCCGGGCCTCCAGCACCGGGGACACGCAGCGAGGACGCGGCCGGGCCTCCAGCACCGGGGACACGCAGCGAGGACGTGGCCGGGCCTCCAGCACAGGGGACACGCAGTGAGGACGCGGCCGGGCCTCCAGCACCGTGGCGCCTGCGTGCCGAAGCTGGGTGCTGGGAGCCTGCATGTTCTGAGAGCTGTCTCAGTTCTGGACTCCGAAAACTGATGGAATCTAGATTTTTTTTTTTTTTTCAGATTCTGACTTTCAGAATCTGATTCCCTTGGCCAGATTTCAGACTCGTGTTGCTGCTTGTGTGCTGGCATTTCTATTTTGAAGAGCCCATATGTCTTGATGTGGGTGTGAAACTTTGAATCCTTGGGTACAAGAGGCGCCGCGGGAACAGAGCAAGGCTGTGCCCTCAGAGGAAGGACTTCCGCAGGCAGGGCCCTGCCGCCCAGCGTGGGGCCTCGTCCCGACACCCTCGCGGTGTCACTCAGTTTCCCTGAATCTTCCTGTCTGTCCCCCAGATGTGCAGAGGGTTCAGTGTGTCGCTAGGAGCAGGAAGAATTTCAGCCGATACGAACGGCTGCCACGGTTGCATTGTGCCGAGACCCAGGCACAGAGCGGCGCCGCTGGCTGGTCCTCCGAGCTGCTCGCCGTAGGCCTGACGGGGCTCCAGTGTCGCTGGCTGGGCCTGCCGCGGCTCGGAGCTGCTTTTCCACCGCACTGTCCCCGGTGTGAGGGAGGCCAGCTTCATAGCAGCTGGAGCCTGCAGATAGCGCCGCTGGCCCCCGTGCGTGAGCCTGCTGGGCAGAGGTCCCCGGAGCCCGGCCAGGGTTCCGGGCTGGAGGTGGAGGGCCCCAGCACTGCTGAAAGCAGGACAGAAGCGTGGGAGAGTGGGCCTCGGCGCCCTGGGGATCGTCTGGGTCACTGCAGGGCTCAGTCAGTGGCCAGCAGTGCCCTCCAGTTCAAGGCAAAGATGAGGGTTTTTTCAAATTTATGTATTTATTTGTTTATTAGTTTGTTTAAAGATTTATTTAGGCCAGCGCCATGGCTCACTAGGCTAATCCTCCACCTGCGGTGCCGGCACACCGGGTTCTAGTCCCGGTCGGGGCACCAGATCCTGTCCCGGTTGCTTCTCTTCCAGGCCAGCTCTCTGCTGTGGCCAGGGAGTGCGGTGGAGGATGGCCCAAGTGCTTGGGCCCTGCACCCCATGGGAGACCAGGAGAAGCACCTGGCTCCTGCCATCGGATTGGCGCGGTACGCCGGCCGCGGCGGCCATTGGAGGGTGAACCAACGGCAAAGGAAGACCTTTCTCTCAGTCTCTCTCTCTCACTGTCCACTCTGCCTGTCAAAAAAAAAAAAAAAAAAAAGATTTTTTTTTTTATGCCGGCGCCACGGCTCACTAGGCTAATCCTCTGCCTGCAGCACCTGCACCCTGGGTTCTAGTCCCAGTTAGGGCACCGGATTCTGTCCCGGTTGCCCCTCTTCCAGTCCAGCTCTCTGCTGTGGCCAGGGAGTGCAGTGGAGGATGGCCCAAGTGCTTGGGCCCTGCACCCCATGGGAGACCAGGAGGAAGCACCAGGCTCCTGGCTTCAGATCGGCGTGATGCGCCGGCCAGAGCGGCCATTGTGGGGTGAACCAATGGCAGAGGAAGACCTTTCTCTCTGTCTCTCTGTCTCTCTCTCACTGTCCACTCTGCCTGTTGAAAAATAAATAAATAAAGATTTATTTATCGAAAGGCAGAGTTAGGGAAAGAGAGCGCTCTTCCACCCGCTGATTTACTCCCCAGGTGGCCACGACGGCTGGGGCTCGGCCAGGCTGAGGCCAGGAGCCAGGAGCTTCATCCCAGCCTCCCACGTGGGTGCAGGGCCCAAGCACTTGGGTCATCCTCCACTGCTTCCCAGGTGCATCAGCAGGGAGCTGGGCTGGAAGTGGAGCAGCCAGGACTCAAACCAGTGCCCATACTGTATGCCAGCATTGCAGGTGTTGCCTTAACCCATTATGCCACAATGCCGGCCCCAGATTTGTATATTTATTTTAACTCACAGATAAAATTGTGTATTTGTCATGTACAACTGATGTTTTGAAGTCAAAGATATCAAGAGAGAGATATATTAATTACCTTAATCATTTCATAATGTATACATGTATCAAAATACCATATTACACATTGTAGGTATATACAACTTTTTAAATATTTATTTATTTCAAAGGCACAGCAAAAGAGAATGAATCTTCCATCCACTGGTTCACTTTTTTTTTAAGATTTATTTATTTATCTGAAAGAGTTACACAGGGAGAGAAGGAAAGGCAGAGAGAGAGAGAGAGGTCTTCCATCCGCTGGTTCACTCCCCATTTGGTTGCAACGGCTGGAGCTGTGCTGATCAGGAGCCAGGAGCTTCTTCCAGGTCTCCCATGCAGGTGCAGGGACCCAAGCACTTGGGCCATGTTCCTCTGCTTTCCCAGGCCATAACAGACAGTTGGATCGGAAGTGGAGCAGCCGGGACCTGAACCAACACCCATATGGGATGCTGGCACTGCTGGCAGTAGCTTAATCGGCTACGCCACAGCGCCGGCCCCTGGTTCACTCTTGCAATGGCTGCAACAACCAGGGCTGCACCGGCTGACCAGGGGTTGCAAACTCCCTCTGGGCTTCCCTGTGGGTGACAGGAAC
This sequence comes from Oryctolagus cuniculus, assembly GCF_964237555.1. Classification (NCBI taxonomy): domain Eukaryota; kingdom Metazoa; phylum Chordata; class Mammalia; order Lagomorpha; family Leporidae; genus Oryctolagus; species Oryctolagus cuniculus. The sequence goes on along the minus strand of NC_091432.1, from coordinate 5,608,898 downwards.
TCAGGTACTTGGAGTGGTCATCTGTGTTTTCCCAGGTGCCTCAGCGGGAAGTCGGGAATATGGGAAGCAGAGCACCTGCATCCTGAGCTCGATGCGGGATGCTGTTTGCAGAGTGGCCCGAACCCGCTGTGCCACAACGCTGGCCCTTGCAGTTTGTGTTTGCCAGTTGTACCTTGTAACCAGGGCGGGGAAGGGTTCCAGCGCACATCCTGACCCTGCTGTAGCAGCAGTGCCGCGGCCGTCCTGGGGCCCGACCGCAGGCTCCTGGACACCTCCCGGCACCACAGAGATGGCACCTGCTCATTTTCTGCAAAACGTGCTGCGTCCATTTGTCACGCTGAGATCCAAAATGAGTGAAGCCGCCGCGGCTCCTCCAGGAGTCTAGACTCTGTGAACATCGGCTAATCGTGTAGACAGTGTGTAAATGAGCTAGCTGGGCGCTCTGGGCCGACTCCAGACGTGGGGTTGCGGGTGTGGCCAGGTGTGTCGGCAGATGGCTCTGAGCGGTGTTTTCAGCTGGGGTTGGTTTTGCCTCCCAGGGTACATCTGGCAGCGAGTCCAGGCGTGTTAGGTCGTCCCGAATTCTAGGGGTGTGGGGGCGGGGCTGCCATCACTGCTGGTGTGTGGTAGGAGACGCGGGGTCACCACTGAACACCCTGCAGTGCACAGGACTGCCCAACAGCCGAGAATGAGCCATCCCAGACGTCAGCGGGGAGCCTGCTCATGGGGTCTCCGTTTGCCTGTGTCACCCTGAACCTGGTCGCCTGTCGGCCTTCAGTGTAGAAAGTCTTTGAGTTTGGGCTGAAGTGGTGGGACTTCCTGCTTACCTTTTTATTCCCTTGGTTTCCTACGAGGAACAGAGACTCACTAAGGCCAGTGCTTCCCTGCGTCCAAGGCCCAGCCCTCAGCTGCCTGTGACTGGTTTTGGGGTCTGCACAGCCAGAAGCGATCTTAGCAAATTAGGAAAATCTAGCAGTGGACCTGTGGTACAAAGTAGATTTTTAAATATTTATGAGATGCTAATAGTTAGGAACAAATGGAGACTTAATTTTTTAAAGATTTTATTTATTCATTTGAGATGTAGAGTCACAGACAGATGGAGAAACAGCGAGAAAGGTCTTCCATCTACTGGTTCACTCCTCCAAATGGCCACAGCACCCGGAGCTGAGCTGATCAGCAGCCGGGAGCCCCTTCCAGGTTTCCCACGCGGGTGCAGGGGCCCAAGCACTTGGGCCATCGTCCACTGCTTTCCCAGGCCACAGCAGAGGGCTGGATCGGAAGAGGAGCAGCCGGGACACAAACTTGTGCCCATTTGGGATGCGGGTGCTGCAGGTTGGGGCTTAGCCACGGCGCGGGCCCGGAGACTTCATTTCACACTGAGGGGCGGGTGTGAGGCACAGCGGGTTAAGCTGCCCCTTGGGGCACCTGCTCCCCTACTGGAGTGCTGGTTTGAGTCCTGGCCACGTTGCTTCTCATCCACCTCTTCGCTAATGTGTCCTGGCGACACCAGATGATGGCGCAAGTGCTTAGGCCTCTGCCAGCCACCTTGGGAGACCAAGGTGGGCTCCGGGCTCCTGGCGTTGGCCTGGCCCAGCCCCAGCTGTTGTAGGCATCTGGGAGTGAACCAGCAGACGCAAAACTCTCTCTCTCTCTCTCTCTCTCTCTCTCTCTCTCTCACTCTCTCTCTGAGTGTGTGTATGTGTGTGTGTGTTGCTCTGCCGTTCAAGTAGATGAAACACTGGGTTTAACACGAGGGGCCTTTTCCCTCCTACTCTGGTGACAAATGCACTAGGCCACATGGACGTCTTCAGTCTCAGAAGTCAGACCCGAGCTGTGAGGTCCTTCTCTGTCCCACGGGCCTCCGGCCAGGGGCAGCTGCCCCCCAGGGTGGGGGCGGGCGCGGACGTGGTGGGCCCAGCAGCAGAGCTCTCTCGGCCTCAGGCTTCCTGTGGGCGCCAGGATTTCTGGGTTCCTGTCTCACTGTGTTACTGACCTGGTTATTACAAAAATAGCTGGCTCCTGCGAGCTTAGTTATGGTTTGTAAGAATACGGCCCTCCAGGGACGGAGGCCCTGGGGACGTCACGCGGGGAGGGTGGAGTGGCCGGGGAGCAGCCAGAGCGGTGGCCGCGTGCAGCAGCGCCAACTCATCGTTCTCGTTTTTGCAGATGGAGTTGGCTGCTCTAGAAAAAGTCAAATCTACTTGGATTAAAAACCAAGATGACAGCTTGACTGAGACAGACACTCTGGTACGTACGTTCCAGCTCCTGCTTCTGCTGTTTCAGAGAGCGTTTGTGCCTTTATAAATACAGTTCAGAAAAGGCCCTCAGGACCGGCCTGGGAACTTCCCCAAGTCTTCAGGCTCGTGAGTGTCCGCGTTCCTCCTCCTAAAACCCTCACTCGTGGGAGGTAGCCCACCCTGGAGCCAGGCTTCTCCCAGACTGATGAGCCAGAAATGTCCCCTTCTCTCTAACGAGAGCTGATCAGGAGCTGGCTTGGGAATTGTCCCACTTCCTGTCACTGTCACCTCCAAAAGCCCTGCGTTCGCCCTTGGGTGTGGCCCAGTCGGCGGCCCAGTGCCACAGCTCCCCTGCCAGCTTCCCACTGACCTGCACACGGGGGCGTGGCTCTGTGGGGGCCAGGGCGGTGCAGGGGATGCAGGCTGGGAGGGGACGCCTGAGCTGGCTCCCTGTGGTCCGGGAAGTCTGTCCAGTGGGACTGGCTGCTGGACACAGGTGCTGGTGGGAGGGAAAGAGCCCTGCGCGGGATCCCACCTCGGGGTGGCTGAGCGTGGGCCTCGTAAGACCTCACGGTTGAATGGAGTCTGTAGTTATTTTTGCCTTATGTTTCCTTCAGTAAATAATGCTACGTTACGGTGTTGTATGTAACTTAACATTGGGCTTGACTCCAGTCCGGTTAAAGCTTGCCGTGCTAACTTGAGCTCACAGCTCACCAGTCACCTGGATGGCTCGGCCGTCACTGCTGCTCCACTGGTCCACGCTGCATGTGACAGCGTCCATGCTCAGACGCCAGTCGGGTCCTTCCCTGGTGAAAGCCCTCAGATGCTTGACCAAGTCTCAGGGACTTAATGTTGTGCAGAGAAGCCCCCCCCCCAAAAAAAAAGCCATCAGACTGTTGTGAAATTCACAGACAGGAGAGCTCAGCCACGAAGGCGACGTCAGGATGCCTGCTGCCTGTGAGCGGGGAGGGCCGCGGGACCCCTCGGGGTGCCGGCGCGTCTGGTGGTCGGTAGCCTCAGAGCGCATGCTCACCTTGAAGACTCAAGTTCAGATCTTACATTTGTGCACCGACTCTGGAGACTAGTCCCCAGTACACAACTCAGAATGGCAGATACAGGGACACAAGCGGGCACACAGCACGTGTGGGGAGCAGCGTCTTTCGGGGGGCGAGAGCGGGAGAGAGCTGCCGGCCCCCGGGGAGCACTCACGGGGAATTAACTTAGGAGGGCAGGGCTGGGTCCCGGAGGGCGCGGCCCCGTGTGTCAGAAAGACAGCCGTGGTCTGCGCAGGGAGGATGGTGAGAACGCGGCCATGAGGCTCCTACAATTTTGGAAGGGATCTGAGGGGCTGCAGCCGGCGACACCAGCCGCCCGTGTGAGTGCTGGTCCGTGTCCCGTCTGCTCTGCTTCCAGTCCAGCTCCCTGCTAATGTGCCTGGGAAAGCAGTGGGCACCGGCCGCTCAGGTGGGGGACCCGGAAGAAGCTCTGGCTCCTGGCTCCTGGCTTCGCCTGGCCCAGCCCTGGCCATTGTAGCCATTTGGGGAGTGAACCGGCACATGGAAGGGATATCTATCTCCATCTCTCACTCGCTCGCTCACTCTCGCTCTCTCTGCCTTCCAAATAAATAAATAGATCTTATAGCAAGTTATCTGAGAAAAAGGCAGCAAAGCCTGGACTGGAAAGGTGGGAGAAGGGGTGGATGGGGGAGAGTGTGGAGGATGGGTGGCGCTGGCATCTCGGTGAGGGAGAAGACCACGGTGGGTGCAGGGCCAGGGTGAGGAGTGCGCGGCAGTGCTCGTGGGCTCCCCAGGCCTCAGGGCCAGCCCTGGGGGGTCCGTCCAGGCCCGTCAGAGGGCCAGGGAGGGCGTGGGGTGCCCTGCCCTCTGCAGCTCGCTGAGCAGTGGACTGCGGCGATGGTGCCCAGCCAGCAGGTGCGCTGGGTGAAGTTCAGCAGCAGCCGGCTCCCCGTGGGGAGGGAGGAGCCGTGGGATTGTGGGCAGGAGCGAACAGCTGCCCTGGCCATGGTGATGGGGCCTGCCGGTGACCCCTGCCTCCCCCTGGCAGGAGATCACTGACCAGGACATGTTCGGAGACGTGAGCACGAGTCTGGTGGTGCCAGAGAAAGTCAAAACGCCCCTGAAGTCCAGCAAGACGGACCTGCAGGGCTCCGCCTCCCCCAGGTACCCGCCCCCCCCCCAACAGGAGCTGAGGGCCCTCGCGCAGGCCCCGCCGTGTAAACACCTCCTCCCCCGCCCCCCCCCCCCCCCCGCAGCAAAGTGGAAGGCGCGCACACGCCCCGGCAGAAGAGGAGCACGCCCCTGAAGGAGCGGCAGCTCTCCAAGCCCCTGAGCGAGAGGACCAACAGCTCCGACAGCGAGCGCTCGCCGGACCTGGGCCACAGCACGCAGGTACTTCCCTCTCCCCCTTTGAAATGCTCTCAGTGAAAGTCTTGAAAGGCCCAAACGGGAGAAGTACAGGAACCGGGGGCAGGAGAGAGCGCAGGAGCCCATGTACCTCCCCCCCCTTCCACCCCTACACGCCCGGCCTGAACCCCTGAGCCGCAGCCTTCAGTGCTACGGGGGCTCGGCCGGGGGGGAGGGGGGGCGCGAGCCAGCCGTGAGCGGTGTTGGAGCGTCGTGAAGGGAAGGCGTGAGAGTGGGCTGGGGAGGAGGTGGGGAGGACTGTGTTCTCTGCTCCTGGCGGCTGGGGTGGCGGGCTGTGGGCACATTTCGCAGGAGGCAGCGGGTCTGTGCGATTCCCTGGCAGACACCGGTGAGGGGGAGTGTGTGTCAGTGTGGCTTCCGGAGTCTGACGCTGGGGCAGAGCTGAAAATGCGCCCGAGACCAGAATAGTCCAGGGCCCGGGGCGCGGCCTTGTCCTCGGTGTTCATCACTGCTCCTGAAATACCCTCGCTCCCTTGGACTGCGGCCCCCGCGCAGCGCTGGCTGCCACTCATCACGTCTCCCCACACCCTCACTGCCACTCTCCTGGGCGCCTGCTGCTCTCGTCCTCTCCTGCCGGCCTGGTGCCGATGCCCCTCGTGGGATGCCCCCCGCGGGCCAGCTGCCATGACTGCACGCCCGCAGAATCCGTGCGTTCTCTCGGCCCCCTCCTCTCCTCTCAGGTCCGGCCAGCAGGCGGCCGAGTCTCCCCCTCAGCTTCCCGGTACCTGTCTGCTCTGACCGTGCCCCCAGCTGCTGCCTAACACGTGGTATCCCTGCAGGTCCCGAGGAAGGTGGTGTATGACCAGCTGAACCAGATCCTGGTGTCCGACGCAGCGCTGCCGGAGAACGTCATCCTGGTGAACACCACCGACTGGCAGGGCCAGGTGAGCGGGCAGCCTGCGGGGGCGGGGCTTGCCGCCGTGGTGGTGGTGGGGAGCAGGGGTGGGCCCTGAGCGCTCGTCCTGCCTCCCTCCTGCCCAGCCTGGGGCCGCAGGTGAGAGCTTTCTGTGCCTCAGTGTCCTTATCCCTCCCAAGGCAGGAGGAGCCCCTGTCTGACCGTTGCCTGTGCCCACACGGAATTCAGAGCAGGGGCGCTCAGAGGGGCGCCAAGTGCTGGGCCCCCAGGGGTGCGCCGGTTTCCATGGAGCTCATCCTGCCCGTTCCGCCCTGTGTCCTGGGCCAGACGCCAGTGCCGGGAGCACCCGGAGTGCGGGCTCTGGAGCCTTCCCGTCCGCCCCGCCTCCGCCCTTGGCCCAGCTGCGGTCTGAGTGACGAGGATGGGGCTCTGCGGCTCAGGCTAGGCCTTGCCTGCCCTCGTGGTGCCTGGAGGGGGGCAGCGTGGCCTCACCTGCGTCCCTGCCCCTGCCCCCCCCCCAGTACGTGGCCGAGCTGCTGCAGGATCAGCGGAAGCCTGTCGTGTGCACCTGCTCCACCGTGGAGGTCCAGGCCGTGCTGTCCGCCCTGCTCACCCGCATCCAGCGCTAGTAAGGGCCCCAGCTCCCCTCTCCTGCCCCTCGGGGTCCCTCTGACTTCCAAGCAGTGTGAGGATCCACGGGCCGTAGTGCTCAGTGGCCCTGGTGGCCCGGAGCCAGTCGAGTCAGTGTCCACCCCAGGACACTGGAGGGGCAGAGTCCCCTGCTGTGTGACGGACGCCCACCACCAACCCTGCACACCCAGCTCTTCTCATAGGCACTGATTTGCCCCTCCCCTTTTTAGGGTCGATTTACTTACTTGAAAGAGTGACTGAGGGAGACAGGAAGAGCCTCCATCCTCGGGTTTACTCTCCAAACGGCCGCAGCAGCCCCGGCTGGGCCAGACTGAAGCCAGAAGTCAGAACTCTACCTGGGTTTCCCACGTGGGTGGCAGGAATGCAAATACTTTCTTAAAAAATTATTTATTTGAAAGGCAGAGTTAGAGAAAGAAAGAGAGGGAGGGAGACACGGAGAGAGATCTTTGATCCTCTGGTTCCCTCCCCAAGTGGCCGCAACTGCCAGAGCTTCCTCTGGGTCTTCCACGTGAGAACAGGGACCCAAGCACTGGGCCATCTTCCGCTGCTTTCCCAGGCGCATTTAGCAGGAGCTGGATCGGAAGTGGAGCAGCCGGGACTCGAAACAGCCCCTTATAGGATGACGGTGCTGAGGGCAGGGCATTAACCCACTGAGCCACAGAGATGGCACCACGCTGCTCCACTTCTGATCCACCTGGGAAAGCAGCGGAGGACGGCCCAGGTCCTTGAGCCCCTGTACCCGCGTGGGAGACCCAGAGGAAGCTCCTGGCTCCTGGCTTTGGATCAGCTCAGCTCTGGCCATTAGGGCTGTTTGGGGAGTGAACCAGAAGATGGAAGACCTTTCTCTCTCTGTCTCTACCTCTTTATCTAACTCTTTCAAATAAATAAAATAAATCTTAAAAAAAAAAAAAAAAAAGAAGTGGAGCAGCTGGGACTTGAACCAGTGCCCATGTGAGATGCTGGCGCTGCAGGTGGCGGCTCCACTTGCTGTGCCATGGTGCCAGCCCCAAGTAGTGCAAATACTTGAGTCATCATTGGCCGCCTCCCAGGCGCACTTGTAGGGAGCTGGATCGGAAACAGAGTAGCGGAATGTGAACCAGCACCCCAGTATGGGATGCCGTGTCCCAAGCAGCAGCCCAACCCCTGCCCACCGTGCCCGCCCCTGACCCGCCCTCTTATTTCTGCATATTCTCTTCCCTGCTAAAGTCCCCTGGCCTCCTGCCCCTCCCCACCTTCTGTTGATTGGTTTGCTGTGTGTAGAGCGGGGGCCTTGCCCTGGGCGGGACCCGGGAGCCCCGACCGCAGGTGCAGCTCTGCCCTTCCCCCCAGCTGCAACTGCAACTCCTCCATGCCGCGGCCGGTCAAGGTGGCAGCCGTGGGCGGCCAGAGCTACCTGAGCGCCATTCTCCGCTTCTTCGTCAAGTCCCTGGCCAGCAAGACCTCCGACTGGCTGGGCTACATGCGCTTCCTCATCATTCCCCTTGGTAAAGTCGGGCAGGGCCTGGAGCGGGGAGCGGGCAACAGGGCCCGGGCAGGGCCTGGAGCGGGGAGCGGGGAGCGGGGCCCGGGCAGGGCCTGGAGCGGGGAGCGGGGAGCGGGGCCCGGGCAGGGGCCGTCAGGGAGGCCGGGCCCGGGCACTCCTGCCACTTCATCCCAACCCGCTGGTCTTTGCTGGTTTGCCGCAGGTTCTCATCCTGTGGCAAAGTACTTGGGCTCCGTGGACAGTAGATACAGCAGTGCCTTCCTCGACTCTGGCTGGAGAGACCTGTTCAGTCGCTCAGAGCCCCCGGTCTCAGGTAGGGAGCAGGGGTGAGGCCTGGCTGAGGGAGAGGCCGAGGGGCCGGCTGCTCCTCCGCTTTGGCCTCTCCCCGGCCCCCTGCACACTCGTCGTCCAGTAAGTGTTCTGTCGGTGGGGGCTGGTTACTGCGGTGTCGGCCTCCGCTCCCACACATCCAGAGCGAGGAGGGCCGTGGTGGGGGCGGGCGGGCCGGCTCAGGGAGCAGCCCTGCGAATATTGCCCGGACGCGGTAGGCATCAGGGCGCGCCAAGGCCGAGCACCAGGCGGAGTTCTGCCACCCGGCTGGGGTGGGTGTGAGCCGGGGGCACGAGGCCCCCGGGGAGGGAGGGGCCGTGCTCTGGTTCTGACTCCCTCAGTTCAAAACAAGGGGGTCTTGAGACCCTTCTCCACCTGAACGCCCCGGGGCCTCTGGCGGGAGTGCAGGAGCGGCCCCGGAGGAGGGCTCGGGTTGGCAGAGCGGCCCCGGAGGAGGGCTCGGTTTGGCAGAGCGGCCCCGGAGGAGGGCTCGGTTTGGCAGAGCGGCCCCGGAGGAGGGCTCGGTTTGGCAGAGCGGCCCCGGAGGAGGGCTCGGTTTGGCAGAGCAGCCCCGGAGGAGGGCACAGTTTGGCAGAGCGGCCCCGGAGGAGGGCACAGTTTGGCAGAGCGGCCCCGGAGGAGGGGCATGGTTTGGCAGAGCGGCCCCGGAGGAGGGGCATGGTTTGGCAGAGCGGCCCCGGAGGAGGGCACGGTTTGGCAGCTCTCCCGTGGTGTTTCCGCAGAGCAACTGGACGTGGTGGGGCGCGTGATGCAGTACGTGAACGGGGCAGCGGCGACGCACCACCTGCCCGTGGCCGAGGCCATGCTGACCTGCAGGCACAAGTTGTGAGTTTGGCTTTGGGGCGTCTTGAAGCAGCTCAGTCTCCTTCGCTTTCCTGTGTTTTCCTCTCGCCCCGTTTGCCTCTGCAAACCCAGCAGGGTGAGCGTGGGCCTCCTCCCTGGGCCTCCCATCTGTACTCCAGGAGACGCGGGTCCCTGTGCCCGCCCTCAGCGCAGAAGCGGCCGTCCTGAGGCCCAGATAGGGGAGAGTCAATGGCAGTCAGCTGGGGGCGGGCAGGGGAGGAGCCCCGCAGACCGCGAGCCGCTCGCTCCCGCCCTCCCCACCTCGCCCCCGACCCTCCACTCCGGGCGAGCACTGACCCTGAAGCTGTCCTGTCTCTACAGCCCCGACGAGGACTCCTACCAGAAGTTCATTCCCTTCATTGGCGTGAGTACTGCCCCAGGCCACGCAGCCGCGCGACACTCGCCCACAGCCGTGGATCCTGGGCGCTGGGGAGGGGGCTTCTGCCAAGGGTGGGGGTGCCCCGTGACAGCACTTCCTGCACGTGCACACACACCGTGGCGTAGGGCAGGGGAGGCCCAGGCCTCCTGTCCGGCTGGCCTCTGGGTGTTGTCCTTTTGCGATCCTGGACTGTCCCGACCCAGTGCTGCTCTCTTGTGCACTGCCCCGACCCCGGGGCCTGGCGTCCAGAGCGTGGCTTCTGCAGCCCCCGGGGAGGAGACACTCAGACACGGCTAAGGGTGACTCCCTAGCGAAGCCTGGGACTCGAGTCCGCCTTCCGGTCAGAGGAAGGGGCTGTGTGCTTGTCTGTTCAGCCGAGGAGTTTGACGGGAAAGGCACAACCTCTGGCGAGCCTGGTGTCTGTGTGCTGCCCTGGTCTGTTCAGTTGGCAGTGGCTGGGCCGCAGGGAGCAGAGCCGCAGAGCCCTGCCCCGGACTGGAATGCACGCTTGTGTTTATAGACACAGTTAGCCCCCGCGTCATCGCTCTCTTGTCTTTTCGGGGATCCTGGAGGAGAGACGGCTTAGCTCCCCGCTCTCCCTGCACACCCGAGGTTCTGTATGTCTTGGGTGAGCTGGCGACACGTGGCCGTCCCGTCCTGCGGTGTGGTCGGTCCCGGCTCACCCCTGCTGTGGGCCTCAAGACCACTGCCCACTGCCTGGCCCAGACGCCTAACTCCTGTATCACGAGACCTGGGTTGCTGCTCGCTCTGACTTCACAACCAAGATTTGAAAAAGAAAATGTGTTTGGAGAAACCAGAGGCGCTCACAGCCCCCACAAAATGCCAGGGGAGCAGGGGAGAGGGGGTCGCATCCAGGAAGCCCCGGCGTGGATTTATTCCTCTCCAGAAATCAAAACAAGTGTGCAGAGCACTGGGACAGAATTCTGTGCGGCCTGTGTTGAGGGGGGCCCTCGGTCCCCACGTGGTCGCCACTGCCCATGCGCTGAGTCCAGTGTTCCTCCGGCCCTGATTGGCCACAGGTGCTGGGACACAGGACACTGCAGCCGCACAGCCCTGTCACAGTCACAGTCTGTCTCCAGCTGGCCTTGGCTGGCCACTGGGGGGCCCCCTCGACCCTCTCCAGGATTCCCTCCAGGGAATCTAATTCCTGAGAATTCTGGGAACGCCAGGAGCGGCCTGGTGTCGGCACCCTCACGTGTTCACGTGTCTCACAGCTCCTGTGCCCACGCTGCGACCCTGGGCAGAGCCGTCCTTCTCGCCCCGTGTGGTTTAGGAAGGAGATCAGTGCACGGGGTGGTTCCTGCGGTCGGGGCTGGGCGTCCCCCTCCCCCCTCCCCCCTCCCTCAGGGGAGTGTCACAGGCTCCCATTGGCCTTTAGAACTGGCGTTCACGGCACCGCTGGGGACCTGGGCTGCTCCCGCTTTGTGCAGGTGTTAAGTAAAAGAACGGGGGGCTCGGTGACTGTGCCGGCCTCGATGGGGCTGACGGTGCTGCTTCCTTCCGCAGGTGGTGAAGGTGGGTCTGGTGGAGGACTCTCCCTCCACTGCCGGTGAGCCCGCGCTTCCTTGGCTTCTGGGGCGAGGGCGGCACCTCCTGGGGGCCAAGGCTGGAGATGCTGCTCTCAGTTTCTGGAGCCCAATGATGCAGCTGGGGGCAGCAGGGGTGCTGGGAGGAGGGAGAGGAGGGAGAGGCCCAAAAGGAAACAGGGCTGCCACCAAGACGGGTACCTCCCCCGTGCCACTCCTCCGGCCGACGGCATCTGTCCCCTGACAGGTGACGGGGACGATTCACCCGTGGTCAGCCTTACCGTGCCCTCCACGTCACCACCCTCCAGCTCGGGCCTGAGCCGAGACGCCACGGCCACGCCCCCGTCCTCCCCGTCCATGAGCAGCGCCCTGGCTGTCCTGGGGTAAGGCCGCTGCCCGACTCCTTCCTGCTGCACCCTCCATCCCAGGGACGGGCACACGGGGCGAGAGTCCACAGCAGAGGCCGGGGACCAGGTCGGGAAGTGGGTGGGCACGTCCTGCACTGTCTGTCTCCACTGCGGGCCCCAGTGAGGCAGTGTTGCGGAGGAGGGCCGGGCACGTGTCTCACGGCCCCTGTGCTCGCTTCGTCTGCTGGGGAGGCCGGAAGCGCAGTGGCACAGGAGCTGGGAGGGAGCCTGGAGCTAAAGGGACGGGGGTGTGGCTCTGAGGTCACGGGCTGTGATGAAGGGCAAGCGACTTAAAGTTTAGGTCAGGTGGGCTGGGAGCGGCTTTCCCACTGAGGCCTGCGTGGGGGGAGAGAGGTTCCCCGCGGCCTGGAAGTGAGGCAGGGTGGGCCGCAGCCGGGAGCAGGAAGGAGTGAGTGCCTCCTACCCGCCCCCCCCCCCCTTCCTCTCTGGGTAGCAGCAGAGTGGGAGGCCTTGGCCGGCTTTCCCGGGGCCCCAGTGAGCGGCTCACAGCCCCTGGCCGGGGTCCTCCCTGTCCCCCCTCCTCTGCGCATGGGCCCTCTCTCATTGCAGACGCGCCCTGCGGGAGGCGGGGACGGCCCTCTGCCCCGCCGCCCTCCTTCCGTCCCACCTCAGCTTGGTTTTTAATGGAACCGCTGAGAGGAAGCGGAGAGGGACAAATCAGATGACTGGCGGAGCTCCTGTGCCTATTGTGTCTGACGCCTCCTTTCAAGAAAACATCAGCCCTTTCTCCCCCGGCAGCTAAAATTATCCCTGAGCTAAAAGCGCCGTGCTTGAGAGACAGCGCAGGTCACCCCCGGCCCCCGCCCGCCGCCTCGCTCCAGCCCTGCCCTCATTTGGGCGCAGGCTTTGTGTGCCGGGCGGGCATGTGCACAGGCGTGTGCGCGTCCGTGTGCACCTGGCGTGGTGCCCTGTGGTTCGCTTGCGGTAATCGGCCCTCCGTCTGCTCCTGGCTCTGTCCTCGGCCGCGCTGACTCCAAGAGGGCGAGACCACAGAGCCGCCGCTGGCCCCACTCAGGGCCCGGCCCCTCTCGCCCCGGCGGGCCCTTGGTGCTGGGCCCCGGGGCAGAGCCACCCTCTCCTTTCCTCTCCCTCCCCAGGAGCCCCAGCAGCCCGTACGGGGACGTGATTGGCCTCCAGGTGGACTACTGGCTGGGCCACCCCGGGGAGCGCAGGCGGGAGGGTGACAAGAGGGACGCCAGCTCCAAGAACACCCTCAAGAGCGTCTTCCGCTCGGTGCAGGTCTCCCGCCTGCCCCACGGCGGGGAGGCCCAGCTCTCTGGCACCATGGCAATGACCGTGGTCACCAAGGAGAAGAACAAGAAAGGTGAGTGCGGCCGCGGCCAGGGCGGGACGGAGCCGCCAGGCCTCCCTCCCCTCTGCCCACCCGCAGCCGGCCTGGGCCCACCCAGGGAACAAAGCCGGTCCCATGGGGCAGGCAGCCGAGGCCCCAGCAAGACGCTGAGCGTCAGTGCCCCCGGCACGGTGATGAGGCCGCTGGCTGCTGCCCAGTGCCTGGGGACGGACTGCAGGCCCGGGGACAGCTCCGCACCGCAGCCACGGTCGCCACGACCCGGAGTCTGGGAGGCCGCTCCAAGAGGCTTCCTGAACAAAAGGACACAGTGTGGTTTTTCCGCTTCAGTTTTCAGTGCATTTATTTCTTTGAAAGGCAGAGAGAAACAGACTTCTGCTGGTTCACTCCCCAGATGCTGAAGGCAGGAGCCTGGAGCGCAGCCCAGGTCTCCTGTCGGGTGCAGGGGCCTGAGCACGTGGGCCATCATCCGCTCCTCCCCAGGGGCTCAGCGGGGAGCCGGGGCAGAAGCAAAGGCGGCACTTCAGCATGGATGCCGGTGTCCCACGCAGCGTCTCAGCCGCCACACCAAACGCCTGCCCCCCAAGTGCCCATTGAGAACTGGGGGGACACAGCCCCTTCCGGATGAAAGGAGCAGCTTAGGGCCCTGGAGGCAGAGTCGGAGGGTGGTCCTGGTCCTGTGCTCGGGGGCAGCGAGGCAGGAGCCCCCTCAGCCGGGCCCATGCTGGGCGCCTGCGGCTGACCCCAGGCCCTGCCTGTTGGGGGGTGCACCCATGCGCGGGTCCCCTGCGGCCCCCAGCAGCTTGTGCAGTGGCTCAGACTTGAGGAGGGGCCGTCCACTCAGCAGTGCCCTCCCTGTCCTGGAGCAGAGCCAAGTGGTGTGGGGAGCCCTCCCCGCACGCAGGGCAGGCCACGTGGGCCCCCCAGCCACAGCACGCCCAGACAGGGAGGCAGGCCTGCCCCGAGGCCAGCTAGCACATTCTGCTGGAAGGGACGTGAGAGACCATCTGGCCTGTCCTCTCTGTGCAGCTGAAGATACCGAGCCCCAGGCGGGGGGTGGGATCTCAGCCAGAGCCACCCAGGGACCTGAAGGCCCTGCCCCGCGGCCTGGAGCCGGGAGCCAGGGGACGCTGGGAAGGGGCTGGCTTTCGCAGACCGCCCCCCTGCAGCAGGGGGCGGGGCGGGGCGGGGCGGGGCCCTCACGGAGGTCGTGCCTGCTTGCTCTGCAGTCCCCACCATCTTCCTGAGCAAGAAGCCGCGGGAGAAGGAGGTGGACGCCAAGAGCCAGGTCATCGAGGGCATCAGCCGGCTCATCTGCTCCGCCAAGCAGCAGCAGACCGTGCTGAGAGGTGCGGGGCAGGGCGGCGCCCAGGCCCCGGCGGGGCCCGCGGGTGCTGCCCGCAGCCCCGCTCACCTCCTCTCCCTGTCACCCTCAGTGTCCATCGACGGAGTGGAGTGGAGTGACATCAAGTTCTTCCAGCTGGCGGCCCAGTGGCCCACTCACGTCAAGCACTTCCCAGTGGGGCTCTTCAGTGGCAGCAAAGCCGCCTGAGGCCTGCGTCCTGGCCACTCTCCCTCTGGCACTGCCACGCGAGACGCTGCCTCCCCTCCACTGCCCAGCCTGCCCTCGGCCGCGCCTCCTCGCCTCTCCCTCCCCCCCATCTCCTCCCCCCTGCTCCAGGCCCCAGGCAGGTGGGCTTTGCCTCCTGGTGCCCGTGGTCCCTGGCGTCAGGTCCTCTGGGCCGTCCTTCCCAGGACTTGCCACTCTCCCCGCTGTGGCACCAGCGCCCGTCCTGGAAGCAGTAAACCTGGAACTCTGGTCCACAGTGGAGAGCCCACCCCCCATCCCCCACCACCACTGCCAGGATCTGGTTTCCCGTGGCCACTGTGGCCTGGCTGCACCTGCGCCTGCAGGACCCCCCCGCGCTCACAGGGGCAGGAAGCACTGCCTGCAGCCGGGGGCATGGGTCTGGGGTGGGGGCCTGCCCGGTGCCCCCATGCATGACTTCCCAGCATCCCCTGCCCCTGTGGGTGCCACGAGTCCTGAGCGTTTCTTCGGTTCTCTGCACGGCCGAGCCTGGGGGTCGTTCCGTGGGGCCACCCCGTGCACCGGCTGTGGCCGCTTCCTTCCTCTGCCCCCTCCCCCCCAGCACAGCTCTGCCTGGATCAGAGATGGAGGTGGACCCCTACCAGCACGTGCCCTGCCAGCTGCCCGGCCCCCTGCCCTGCCCCCCACCCCCGTCTCCCTCCAGCAGGCTCCTTCCCTCCCTTTGGCCACAGACCAGGGTCGCAGCCCCTCCCCGGCCTCCGGAGAGGCCAAGGACGCGGGCCAGATCCCGGCCCGGCCCCGTGGCTGTGGGCCTCCAGGGCTCCCCGTTGCCCCTCGCCCCTCCTAGAACTAGGTTTTTGAAAGTGCTCTCCTCGTCCTCACCTCCCCTGGCGCCTCCACCTCCTCCGCGGCTCAGCCCTGCCGGGCATCTCTGGGCAAGAGGAGGGGTGCGGGAGATGGGGTTGAAGCTGGGGTTTTCATTCAATAAACTGGTGATTTCTTAGCACCTGCGCTGGGCCTCTGTGCCGCTCGCTGTGTCACTGGGGCGGCCCAGCCCGCCCTCTGCTCCCCTGCCACGCGACCTGAGGCCACCCGGAATTAGCCAGGAACCCGCGACGAGGGCGCACGCCCCTTCCCCCTGTGGACAGAGGCCAGAGGCAGGAAAGACGCCGCCCCCAGCAGGGCGCACGCAGGGTGGCCCCCTCTTCTGATTGGAGACCGGTAGGGGGTGTCTGCCCCCGACAGTCCGCCTGGTCCTGCTGCAGGCTGGGAAGCCGATGAAGGGCGAGGCCAAAATCGTTGCCTGTGCAGATGGAGGGGGCGGCTGGGGGACATTCAGTGTGTTTTCCTGCCCGCCACTCACCGTGGAGATGGGAAACGGCCGTGGCCTGGGTTCCCCCAGCAGGCGTGCCCAGCGGTGAAGGCTTGGGCGTCCTTGTCCTGCGGGCGGCCAAGTAGCGGAGCTGTCGCTGGCCTAGCAGAGAGGCTGTGGGCCTGCGTGGCCTCCCTGAGCCTGGAAGATGGGAGTGATGGCCGCCACCCCAGGGGGAGAAGCCAGCACAGCTGCAGAAGTGGCCCAGAAAGAACCAGGGCTCCCTGTGCGTGAGCGGCACTGAGCAAGGGTCCGTGGGGCCGCCAGTGAGCAGGGCGACGGGCAGAGGGAGGAGCTGGGAGGCCGGGAGCTGCGGGCCCGCGCAGGATCTGGAAGCAACAGCACAGGTGGGCGGGGAGGTGAGGGTGCAGGTGAGGAGGAGCCGGGTCTCGACGCCTGCCTCCCCTGGCCTCCACCTGCCAGGCTGGCCCTGCTCCCTGAGGGCAAGGCACCTCCCAGGAACGGCCCGTCTCCCACTCCCTTCGGGCATCTCTCTCAGTGCCAAGGTCACCGGGGACCTGGGCTGCCCAGACCCTCCTTCCTGGCCTCCCTTCCGGCCCCGGCAGAACTCATGGCCTGGTGCCCACGTCACCAAACCTGGCCTGGCGGTGTGAACCGGACCCCCCAGTCCTGGAACCCCCAGCCCTGTGCTCTCCCGCCCGGCGCCCGATCCTCAGCAGGCCCCACAGCCCCTCCCTTCCAGAGCGTCCAGACCCAGTGGTCCGGCGCCCTGTTCTGCCGTGACTTTCCCGCTGGCTGCAGTCTCCTGCAGGACAGGGTTCTGCGTCCACCCTGTTCTTCCTGTGTTTCTGTCCACACCGTGCCAGAGCGCGTGGCCAAGGGCAGCTCGTGTTAACACTGACCCAAACTGTCCAGTGGCTTCCCGATCCCTAGGAACAGTAACCAAACCCTCGCGCTAAGCTCCACAGTCTGCCTGGACCCGACTCCCAGCGCCTGCTTCATCCCACTCCTCTCCCTCTCCCCTCCCCCGCTGGCTCTCAGACACCAGGCATTCCTGCTTCCGGGCCTTTGCATGAGCCGGTCATCCTGCTCTGCTACCCCCCGCCCTCATTCTAGGCCAGGCCTAGACTCTCCTCTCTGCCCCTTTTCTGCCTCTCCTCGGCACTTGGCATTTAATCATTCATTGTTTGTCTCGCACTGAAACGTAAGATCCAAGAACGGGAACGCCCGCCCCGCCATATCCTTGGCGCCCAGGGTGCTGCTTGGCCCGTCGTACACAGCAGATACTTGCTGACAGGCTGCCGGAAGGCGGTCCCTAAACCACATGTGCCACTCCAAGCGCTGTCCACGCCTCAGCCCGAGGCCACCTGCCTTTCCTCCCGGGCCCTGGGTGACAGGATGGACGTGGATGGACGTGGCCGAGGGCTGTGTGGCAAGGGCTCCCAGGACCCCAGGCGCAAGGCAGCTCGGGAAGGCTTTGACTTGGGCCTTGACACGGCTCTGCACAGTCCCTGAGAGCCACGGCCAGACCAGGGCAGAACTGTCCCAGGGCCACCAGAGGCTTTCTCTAAGGCCCAGGGCTGGCATGTGGTGCCAAAGGCGGAGGGACGGTATTTTACCTGCACATCAACTTAAGACTGCCTTTTTTTTTTTTTTAAGGTTTATTTATTTGAAAGATAAAGAGCTTCCATCTGCTGGTTCACTCTCCAGATGGCCACAATAGCCAGGGCCGCATGAGGCCAAAGCCAGACCCATCCAAGTCTCCAGTGTGGGTGCAGGGGCCCAAGCATTTGGACCATCTGCTGTGGCTTCCCCAGGAGCATTAGCAGGGAGCTGGATTGGAAGTGGAGCAGCCGGGACTCGAACCGGCGCCCATGTGGATGACCGTGTCCCAGGCGTGACTGAACCCACTGAACCATAATGCTAACCGCTGAACTGCTTTGTCTTTTTAATTTCAGTCGCTTCTTGGCTGCTTTTTTTTTTTTTTTTTTTTTTTTTGACAGGCAGAGTTAGACAGTGAGAGAGAGGGAAAAAAGTCTTCCTTCCGTTGTTCACCCCTCAAATGGCTGCCGTGGCCGGTGCAGTGCACTGCGCCGATCCAAAGCCAGAAGCCAGGTACTTCCTCGGGGTCTCCCATGCGGGTGCAGTGCTTGGGCCATCCTCCATTGCCTTCCGGGGCCACAACAGAGAGCTGGACTGGAAGAGGAGCAACTGGGACAGAAACCGGTGCCCTGACCGGGACTAGAACCTGGGGTGCCGGCACTGCAGGCGGAAGATTAGCCTAGTGAGCCGCGGCGCTGGCCTAGCTTCTTGGCTTTGACATAGCTCTGTGTGCCCATCCCCAGTGTGGTCTCAGTGGCATGTCACGTGCAGGAGTCAGCAGTGACACATCGCTGCTACCTGGAGTCCGTGCCGCGCACAGGTTGCCTTTGCCGCCCCCCGCCCCCGCCCCGTGTCCCTTTTCCCTCCAGAATCCCATTCAGGATGCTCACTTACCTGTGTGTGTGTGTGGCAGAGATGCAGGGAGAGGGAGAGACGGGGGGCGGGGGCACCCATCCGTTAGTTCGCTCCCTGGGTGCCCACAATGGCTGAGGCTTCGCCAGCCTGAAGTCGGGAGCTGGGAGCCCGGTCCAGGTCTCCCATGGCGGGGGCAGGACCCCAGCTCCTGGAGCCATCACCACTGACCCCCAGGATCTGCATGGTGGGAAGGCAGGACCAAAGCTAGACGCAAACCCCGTCGTTCCCACGTGGGACGAGGGGTCTTCACCACCAGGGCCCATACCAGCCCCGGGAGCCCGTTCCTCCACCTGGCCCATCTGAGTCGCCATCGCAGCGGCATTCACTTCCCGCCAGGTTAGCTCCCACGCTAGGCACTGCTGATACAGGGGGGCACGGCAGCTGGAAGGTCAGCCCGGAGCAGGCGCCAGCGTGAGAGTGTGCAGAGGAGCACGGGCAAGGGGCTGTGCAGGTGGATGCTCTGGGCGCAGGAAGCAGCGAGCCACACACGAGAGGGAGCCCGAAGCGCCCTGGGACCGCCCGTGGCTCAGCGTGGCTGAAAAGGCCCCGAGGCCCTCGTGGCCGCGGTTGCCTCCACCGTGTGCGGAGCAAGGGCCGTGCGCTTCGTGCTGCGAGGCCGGAGCCGGAAAAGGGCTTCAGCCGAGAGCGAGGGTGGCATTCAGGCAGCTGGCTCTGCCACGACACGTGGAGGACACGGGCCTGGCCCTCGGCCCCGGAGGTGAGCAGGAACGAGCACACATGAGCGATGAGCACAAGGACCCAGGGGAGGGCAGAGAAGTGGGCGGGCCCCAAGAGCGGATTAAGACAAAACCCACAGGTTTGGCAGGTTAGAAATGGGACGGCAAGAGGCAGGAGGGCAGGCGCTGTGGCATAGCCGGCAAAGCCCCACCCGCAACACGGCATCCCACAGGGGCGCCGGTCTGAGTCCCGGCTGCTCCACTTCCAGTCCAGCTCCCTGCACTGCCACTGCACTCGGGGAGGCAGCGGAAGGTGGCCCAGTGCTTGGACCTCTGCCATCCAGGAGACAAATGGAGCTCCAGCCAGGGCCAGGGTGGCCATTTGGGGAGTGGACCAGCGGATGAATGGAAGATGGCTCTGCCTCTCCCTCTCTGTAACTCAAATAAATAAAGCCTTTTTAAAGGGGGGGGGGGCGTTGAGGACAGGGACTGGCCAGCAGCCCTGCGAGACGGGCAGGTGGTGGGGCGTTCTGCGGGAGATTTGGGTAGGGGATGGCAAGCCGGGTGAGGACAGAGGGTGTGCGTTCTACTCCAACTTGGAGGTGACCGTCTGGGTGTGCACGGGGCTCAGACGAGGGGTGGACACGGGGGCTTCCTCTGGAGGTGGGAGAGCCAGCCCAGAGCAGGGCTGACCTCTCTCCTGACCCCGTGGGCACCTGCTGCGCGCTCTGCTGATTGCGCTTTCTCTCCGGCCACCCTGTGTGTCCCCCCCTCCCCCTCCCCAGCACAGGGTCTGTCCGCCAGCCTGGCTAGGAACAGTGTCTGTTAGGCACGAGGCAAGCTGCCGAAACCCCACACCATTTATTCGGTCTCTTGTGACCAGCAAGGTGGGTTTTGAGAAACCCTTTGTGCAGATGGGCAAACAGATGAAGTGACCACGCATGCCTAGAAAGCACGCCGCTGGCAAACGGGCAAGGCTGGCTTTGAACCCCCGAAGCCTGAGCAGGACGAGGGACCCTGCCAGCCAGGCTGGGACACGGCAGGGAGGGAGGCTGCGGCTTCGCCACGCGGCTGCCAGGACAGCGACCGAGAGCCGCCCTGCGTGGACGCCGCGCAGACTTGGTGTGTGCCCCGGCGGCAGGAAGAGCGGCCGTCACGGGTGTCCTCAGGAAGGGGGAAGTCGTGGCCTTGGAGGAGCTGCCAGCCTTGTGGGAGAGCAGCTGCCACTTGGGGGACGGGGGGGGGGTGAGACCCTCAGAGAAAGCGCCCCCCACACACCGCAGAGGAGGGAGTGGAAGAGAGCGGGTCCCAGGGGGCAGGTGCTTCTGGGAACCCGGAGCGGAGAGGCGGTTTTCCGGGAGCAAGAACAACGCCCCCGGTTGGGGCGGGGGTGGGGCTGCCCTTATTCTCCACTGAGCACCCATCGGCAGCCTGGCAGGGGCCCAGAAGAGCGGGGTGCAGCACCAGTCCCTCCCCTCGGGAGACAGGGCACACAGAGTGATCCTCAGAGACAAGCCAGGGCCTGAGAAGGAGGAGCACTTGCAAGGTCAAGCACCAGGAGCGAGATAAGAGGCTGGGGGGGCAGCCTCCCCCAGCCCGGGGCACATGCGGTGCAAAGCAGGGCCAGCGGCCTGCCTGCGGGAGAGCGAGGAGCCTCCGGAGCCATACTCGGAGACTGCAGCTCCCTCTGTTCCCCTGGGAAAGGGTGGTTGAAGGGGGCGCTCCCTGCCTTGCCTGGGGCTGGGCCGGCCTCTGGTTCCAGGTGGTGGCTGTGTGTGTGTGTGTGTGTGTGAGAGAGAGAGAGAGAGAGAGAGAGAGAGGGGCCTTTCTCTCTGGGTCTCCGTGTCCTCGGCTGTAACACGGAGTTCGGAACAGCGGCTGTCAACGTGCAGACAGTGCCCGGGACGCACCCTGGCTGGCCCCAGAGATCCCACAAACCTCGCTAAGCGCAAAGGCGCCCTGGGCTGCAGAGGCCACTTCCTCCGGCCAGCAAGACCAGCCAGCGGGTGGGGAGTGCGGTCCCGTCGATGGGGTCTCTGCACATGGCGGCTTCTGCAAGACAGGGCCAGTGTGAGGGCCGAGGGACGGCAGACCCCAAATGCAAAAGGCCTCAACCATTCGGGCCCCAACCTTGGGGTGAGCTGAGGGGCTGACAGCGGCCGAGATGGAGACGGGCTCAGCACTGAGGCAGTGACAGAGGCGGGGGACGCGAGAAGCTGGCGACAGCAGGCGCTTCCGGGGAGGGGAGCCTGAAGCCCGGGACAGTGCCCAGGGAGAGAACTACACCTCCCTGCAACGTTTTAAGAGATGGATTTATTTGAAAGACAAGCTTGCAGAGAAGGAGAGAGGAGGAGCTCTTCCATCCCCTAGTTCACTCCCCAGTGGCCGTGACAGCCAAGACCCTGGAACTCCATGGGGGGGCTCCACGTGGGTGGCGCCTGCTGCTGCTTTCCTGGAGGGTTAGCAGGGAGCTGGATCAGTACGGGAGCAGCCAGGCTGGGAGCAGCCAGGCTGGGACTGAAGCTCGCGGGGGTGCCCGCTTTGTGCAGTGGCATAGCCTGAGCTACAGCTCTGGCCCGGGCACGCCTTTTGAATGTTGCACCAAAATGAAAGTTTCAATCCCAGTAGCACCCCCTTATCTGTAGGGGCAGCACCCCCTTATCTGTAGGGGCGCATCCCAGAGGGGGCCTGCAGCCACTGAAGGTATCAAACCCTATCTGTATGTTCCCCCTCTGGATACATTCCTATAACAAAGTTAATTTCTTTTTTGAAATTTATTTGAAAGGCAGAGTTACAGAGAGGCAGAGGTAGGGAAAGAGAGAAGAGAGAGAGAGAGAGAGAGAGAGAGAGAGAGAGAGAGAGAGAGAAAGTCTTCCATCCACTGGTTCACTCCTGAAGTGGCTGCAACAGCTGGAGCTGCACCAATTTGAAGCCAGGAGCCAGGTGCTTCCTCCAGGTCTCCCACGCGGGTGCAGGGCCCAAGCACTTGGGCCATCCTCCACTGCTGTCCCAGGTGCATTAGCAGGGAGCTGAATCAGAAGTGGAGCAGCCGGGACTCAAACTGGTGCTCACAAAGGACGCTGGCACTGCAGGCAGCTGGTTAACTCCCTGCGCCACAGTGCCGGCCCCTAAAGTCTAATTTCTAAATTAGGCACAGTAAGGGGTTAACCGGCAGAGGAAATGTAACGCTTTCGTGTGTAAGTTATTTGAAACGTACGAGCTGTGTATTTCTAGGATTTTCTATTCAGGAACTTTGGGCTGCAGCTGACTTGGGGCCCCCTGAAGCCTTGGGAGGCAAAACCGCGGGAAAAGAGGGGGGTTGCCCTGTCTCCAGGCCCCAGGCCCGGGCTGGGGGTGTGGGCATGACCCGGCCCGGCTGGCAGCAAGCTCCCTGAGGGAGCACCCGCTGTGCTGCGCAGCTCACTCCCTGGCGGGGGCCCCGGGGCCCCATGCAGAGTGGCAGGTCCAGAGCAGGCCCCCAGCCACAGAGAGGGGTCAGGATGGGGAAGGGTCAGACCAGCCAGAGAGAGCAGTCACCACCTCCAAGTGCCTCCATTGGCTGAAAGGAGCCGAGTGCTTCCCAACACAGCTGCAGCCGTAAGGGCTGGGTGGGGCGGCCGAGGGAGACCTTCCTGCCCCTGGTATCCAGGGGAATGGGAGCCCCGAATCCTGAGGATACCCCAGACCCCTGGCGCACAGCCTCGGTCCCTTGGGGTGGCCATCCTGCTGTCACCGCCTAGTCCCACCTCCTAGAAGCAGTGGCAGCAGGGACGGGTGGACACCGACCCAGGGTTGGTTTTTCGAGGGGCAGAGAGCCCCCACCTGCTGGTTCTCTCCCCAAACGCTCACAAGGGCTGGGTGAAGTAGGGGCCAGAGCTCAGTCCAGTGGCAGGAACCCAACACGGGCCATGGCCACTGCCTCCCAGGGCCTGCACCAGTGGGGAGCAGGAGGCAGGCATCCAATGCAAGGACGCCTGGACGCCCTAACCACCAGGCTAACCACCCCTCCCCCTGCCGGAACGAATGGATGCTACTGCACCCCCACCCCCGGGAGTCACCCTGGGAGTGACAAGACAGATCCTGGCCTCCATCAGCCGCAGCACGTGCTGTGGTGCACACGCCCCAGCGCAGACGTGGTCAGCCCCAGAGGAGCCCAGAGCACCGACACACACCCCGAAGCGCCCACTGGGGGCCCGGCCTCCTCCCGTCGTCCTCGCTGGCCGCCGCGTGGGGCGCGTTCGGGCTCAGGGCCCCCGGAGTAGGTCCACGCCTGGCCGAGGACCTCGCGGGCGGCCCCGGGCGAAGCCCCGCCCCTCCAGCCCCGCCCCGGGCTAAGCCCCGCCCCCGGCGAAGCCCAGCCCCGCCCCCGAGCAGCGCCCGCCGGCTCCTTTAAGGCGGCGCGCGGCGGAGAGGCGCCGGTTTCGCCCCCTCCGACGCCAGCGAGGTAGCAGCTTCACCTTTAAGGCGGCGCGGGGACTGCTGGGAAAGCCGGCGGGATGGAGGCTGCGGGGCCGGCTCCTGGCTGCGGGTCCCGGTAAAGCGCGGCGGGAGCCGAACCAGAGCGGCAGCCGGGCCCGAGCAGGAGGCAAGGTCGGCGCGGGCCGACCGGCCGAGAGAGGGGCTCCGGCTTCCCAGGGGAGGGCGCCGCGGACCGGCCTGGGGGAGGGGTCGTCGTGGGCGCGGCCTGTGGGAGGAGCGGGCGGCCCACCGTGAGGGGCGCGGTCCCGGGGGCTCGGCCTGTGGGGGGGTCGGCCGCCGGGGGCTCGGCCTGGTGGGGGGGGGTCGGCCGGCCTGCGGGAGTCGGGACCCCTGGACCAGCGGTTCAGCGGGCTCGGCCTGCCTGTTGGGGAGTGGGCTGCCGGGGGCCTGGGGCTCCCGCACGGGAGTGAAGCCCCCACCGCGACCCCCGTCGCGCGTGTCGCTGCGCCCTACCCTAAGGGGGTCTTCTGGGAAGCCCGGAGCCTGGGCCGCCCAAGCCGGGGGTCCGGCCTCGCCGCCGGCCACACCGCATTGCGTCTCCCCGGCCGACACGGGCCGGGCGCGCCCCCTGTAGGCTGAGCGCGGGCCGCGAGAGGGCCGTGGGCCGGGGGCCCAGGGCGCCCCCCGGGACCCAGGCGTCCGGGGACCGCCGGTGCTTACCTAACCCGCGGGGGACGGCGGTGTGGCCGCAGGCCCGGCGCCCGCCCGCCCGCCCCGCACCTCCCCAGGCGGCGCGACCATGGCCACGATGGTGATCCCGCGGGAGGAGAAGCTGAGCCAGGACGAGATCGTGCTGGGCACCAAGGCCGTCATCCAGGGACTCGAGACCCTGCGCGGGGAGCACCGCGCGCTGCTGGCGCCCCTGGCCGCGCCCGAGGCCGGCGAGGCCGAGCCCGGCTCGCAGGAGCGCTGCGTCCTGCTGCGCCGCTCGCTGGAGGCCATCGAGCTGGGGCTGGGGGAGGCACAGGTAGGTGGCCGCGCGGGGCGGGGCCCGGAAATGTCCGCTGGGGAGAGGAGTACTTTGGAGACCCCAGCCCCTCCCCCAGGACACCCTGGTCACCGCCCCCCCCCAGTTCCGATCCTGGCTCCCCTCTAGCCAACAGACTGGGCAGGAAGGGAGAAGGAGACCGTGGCGCTCATTGACAGGTTAACCAAGTGCCCCTGCTGGGCCAGGCCCTGTGTGGGACTGGGCAGGGTCCCCCACATCCCTGCCCAGTCCCACAGGGCAGCCGGAAACACAGATGCGGGCAATTGTATCCAATCCGTGGGGAGCTTTCAAAGACCAGGGTCGGTGGCAGCTTGTAGTCCTGGTCAAACACGATTCCCCGGGGCCTAGCAAGACCAGTGTCCAGCAAGGGGAGGGAGGAGCAGCATGTGCAGGGTCCTGAGGTCAGAAAGACCCCCCGGGGTGGGGCGGGGCGGGGGAGGAGCCAGAGCAGGCCTTGCTGGTGTGGGTTTTAGTCTCAGGCTCAGGCCTGTGCAGGGTTGGACGGCGTGTGGAGCTGAGACGCAGGGAGTGAAGCACGGGTCCGAGTAGGAGCAGGTAGCCAGTGGTGAGGAGGCCAGCGCTGGCCCTCCGCTGGGAGATGGCCACGAGCGCCGAGACCAGCGCCAGGACGGGGTCCACGAGCGCATTTGAGAGTCTGGGGGCTCAGGGGTTCTCTCTCCGCCTCCCAGAGGGGGCTCCGGGCAGACGCGGGCTGCCGAGGCCTGTGCGCCCTCCGCCACCCTGGGCAGGCTGTGTCACCTTGGCCCCGTGTCTGCTACCAGGCTGCTCAGGGAGCTTGTCTGAAGCGAGCGGCTGTGAAGACGCCTGGCCCCCCTTTGCTGTCCTGCACGGCCTGGCCTTCTCGGGGGGCCACGTGGTGTTGGCTCATCCCCTGCCAGTTGGCTGTCAGGTCGGAGATGACCACGGGGGCCTAACTCCTGGCGGTGCACACGGGGACAGGACGGCGCAGAGGACGTGGGCACCGAGACTGGGTGGGGCTGAAGCCAGGGGCAGGCGGGACCGGGAAGAGGGGCCTCTCTGCAGAAAAACCCTGGACCGTGAAGGCTGGAGAAAGGAGCGGGAGCCGAGGCCAGGGCCCCAGGCGACACGAGCCTGGGAGCTCAGAGCTGGGGAGGGGACAGCGTCAGACGGAGGCCCGGATGGAGAGGGGACAGCATCAGATGGAGGCCCGGATGGAGAGGGGACAGCGTCAGATGGAGGCCTGGATGGAGAGGGGACAGCGTCAGATGGAGGCCTGGCTGGGGAGGGGACAGCGTCAGACGGAGGCCTGGCTGGGGAGGGGACAGCGTCAGACGGAGGCCCGGATGGAGAGGGGACAGCGTCAGACGGAGGCCCGGATGGAGAGGGGACAGCGTCAGATGGAGGCCTGGCTGGGGAGGGGACGGTGTGAGATGGAGGCCTGGATGGAGAGAGGGGACAGCGTCAGATGGAGGCCTGGATGGAGAGAGGGGACAGCGTCAGACGGAGGCCTGGGTGGGGAGGGGACGGCGTCAGATGGGGGCCTCTGCCAAGGTGCCGCAGGCCCCCGCGGCGTTGGGACGTGCTGCCCTCCCCTACCTGGGCGCCCCAGAAAGCAGGGGCCGCTGTGGACGCACAGCACAAGCCAGGATGGCCTTCAGCATCTCAGGGTTCTTTGGCCACTGCTGGCCCTGGGCAGGGACGCTGCGACCCTCGAGAGAGATGGACGGTCACTCGGGAGCACGGCACCCGGCCAGCCCTCCTCCAGGGTCCTCCTGACCCCAGAAGGAAGCAGTCAGGGACCCCCCACCTCCTGCGTTTGAGCCTTGGACTGGGATTGTTTGGGGTGTCGAGGGGAAGCTCCTTGAGGGTGGGAGACCCAAGGCCTGAGGCCCCGCAGCTCCGGCCGGGCAGAACCAGGCCCGGCGCTTCCTGGAGAGCCGCGCTGACGCCTGTCCCGGCCGCCTGCACAGGTGATCCTGGCGCTGTCGAGCCACCTGGGGGCCGTGGAGTCGGAGAAGCAGAAGCTGCGGGCTCAGGTGCGGCGCCTGGTGCAGGAGAACCAGTGGCTGCGGGAGGAGCTGGCGGGGACGCAGCAGAAGCTGCAGCGCAGTGAGCAGGCCGTGGCCCAGCTGGAGGAGGAGAAGCAGCACCTGCTGTTCATGAGCCAGATCCGCAAGCTGGACGAGGACGCCGCGCCCAGCGTGAGCCCCGTGGGGAGTGGGCGGGCGGGCAGCACGGAGCCCCCGCGCCCGCCCCGCCCCGCCCTCACACGCTGTCTGCCCCCCAGGAGGAGAAGGGGGATGCCCCCAAAGACTCTCTGGACGACCTGTTCCCCAACGAGGACGAGCAGAGCCCGGGTGCGCTTGGGCAGTGGCTCTGCATGAACTCCTGGGCCGCGGGACCCCGAGGGCACAGGGAGCAGGGCCGAGCAGCCGGGGTCTTTCCTGCCTCTGACTGGCGTGTCCCAGCGTGCTGGAGCTCCCGGGGTGGGGGGGTCTCCACGGTGCTCCCCTCTCCCTGCTGGAGCTCCCGGGGGTGGGGGTCTCCACAGTGCTCCCCTCTCCCTGCTGGAGCTCCCGGGGGGGTGGGGGTCTCCACAGTGCTCCCCTCTCCCTGCTGGAGCTCCCGGGGGTGGGGGTCTCCACAGTGCTCCCCCCTCCCTGCTGGACCTCCTGGGGGGGTGGGGGTCTCCACAGTGCTCCCCCCTCCCTGCTGGAGCTCCTGGGGGGGTGGGGGTCTCCACAGTGCCCCTCTCTCCCTGTTGGAGCTCCTGGGGGGTGGGGGTCCCCACAGTGCTCCCCTCTCCCTGCCTCCCGGCCCCCGCCCCTCTGAGGAGTACACATCCAGGTAAAAGCGCTGCAGAGCCAGGCCTGGCTTCCTGTCCTGCGGTGTGTGTCACCAGCCCCTGTGTGCGCCCGGGAGTTCCCCCTCTCCCAGCCTGCTCTGTTTGGAGCACAGGTACTCAGCCGCTGTGGGCCAGGCCGCACGGGCTGTCTCCTGGCGCTGAGCATGCCGCAGGTGCAGACCTGAGGCTGAGAGGCTAGGCACTAGCGGTGGGACACACAGCTTCCGCCCAGTTTCCTGTGGGTAACCAGACCTACTCTCCAAATAGGGAAACTGAGGCAGAGTGGCTCGTGGCTTGCCCAGGGCCACGTGTCAGGTGGGGCAAAGCCATTGGCCAGCCCGGCGGGCAGGTGGTACATCTGATCTGTCCTGACCCCGCAGCCCCCAGCCCTGGAGCAGGGGATGTGGCCACCCAGCATGGGGGCTATGAAATCCCGGCACGACTCCGCACGCTGCACAACCTGGTGATCCAGTACGCGTCGCAGGGCCGCTATGAGGTGGCCGTGCCGCTCTGCAAGCAGGCACTCGAGGACCTGGAGAAGACGTCGGGCCACGACCACCCTGACGTGGCCACCATGCTGAACATCCTGGCGCTGGTCTACCGGTGAGGGCCCAGGGTCCTGAGTGGGAGGCGGACGCCCTGCGAGGCGAGCTGCCCGGAGTGCCCGAGCGCCTGGAGGACAGGGGCTGCCCAGGCCCACTCCCGCGCAGCCTGGGGTTGGACGGTGATCCTGACCGTGCCCACCTGCTCCCAGGGACCAGAACAAGTACAAGGAGGCCGCCCACTTGCTCAATGACGCCCTGGCCATCCGTGAGAAGACCCTGGGCAAGGACCACCCCGCCGTGAGTGAGGGTCGGGTCAGGAGGGGCCGCCTCCCATCCCCTGCAGCTCCTGGGTCCCCGCGTCCCTGCCCAGCGGGGCCCTGCGTGAGGAGCCTCCGTCCCCGCGCCTAGGTGGCCGCGACGTTGAACAACCTGGCAGTTCTCTACGGCAAGCGGGGCAAGTACAAGGAGGCCGAGCCGCTGTGCAAACGGGCGCTGGAGATCCGCGAGAAGGTGGGCGCAGGGCGCCGCGGGGCTGGCGAGCAGGGCAGGCAGGGGGCCCGCAGCCCCCGCCCAGCCGCCGGCTCCCTCCCCCCCGCAGGTCCTGGGCAAGTTCCACCCCGACGTGGCGAAGCAGCTCAGCAACCTGGCCTTGCTGTGCCAGAACCAGGGCAAGGCGCAGGAGGTGGAGCACTACTACCGGCGGGCGCTGGAGATCTACGCCGCGCGCCTCGGGCCCGACGACCCCAACGTGGCCAAGACCAAGAACAACCTGGTGCCTCGGGGCGAGGGGCTGGCGGCCGGGCGGGGGCGGGGGCGGGGAGAGGGAGGAGCCTGGGCTCCCCCGCCCCCCGCCGCTCACACCGCCCGCACGCTCGGCCCCGCAGGCGTCCTGCTACCTGAAGCAGGGCAAGTACCAGGACGCCGAGACCCTGTACAAGGAGATCCTCACGCGCGCGCACGAGAAGGAGTTCGGCTCCGTCAACGGTGAGCCCCTGGCGTCCGGCCCTGGACGCCCTGTGCCCCGGGACACAAGCCCCGGCCACACGCCTGTGCCTCGCTCGTCCGTCCAGCGTCCGAGATGGGTGGAGTCTGTTTCCTGGCCGTTCGACAAAGCCGTACCCGGTCCCCCCGCAACCAGGAGAGGCCTGTGTGGCAGGCTGGTGACGGCGTCCTTTCTCCCCAGGGGACAACAAGCCCATCTGGATGCACGCAGAGGAGCGAGAGGAGAGCAAGGTAGATGCAGGCCGGGCGGGCAGGTGTCAGGGAGGGGTGAGGCTGCGCGTGGGAGGAGCCTTCTCCCACCTCCCTGGCCTGCCTTCCCA
The DNA here is from genome assembly GCF_964237555.1 of Oryctolagus cuniculus. Lineage (NCBI taxonomy): Eukaryota > Metazoa > Chordata > Mammalia > Lagomorpha > Leporidae > Oryctolagus > Oryctolagus cuniculus. Next base: position 5,580,133 of record NC_091432.1, on the reverse strand, counting down.
CAGGATAAGCGCCGGGACAGCGCCCCCTACGGGGAGTACGGCAGCTGGTACAAGGCCTGTAAAGTGGACAGGTGAGGGGCCGGGGCCGGCCGGGCGGGGCTGCTGGTGGAGTTGGTGGCAGCGGAATGGCATTGGGTCACCCTGAAACCGCTCCTCTCTGCCGGCTCCCCTGTCCCAGGGAGGTTTTCTGCACTGGCCGCCTGTCGCCCCGGGTCCTGCAGCTTCCGCAGCCCGTGGCAGCGTCCCACGAGGGCCCTGGGGTCAGGACAGCTCTGGGGTGACTCCCTGAGGACCGCAGAAGCCGGGGGGCCTAGCACAAAGCTCGCCACCCAGCGGGGGCTAGTGTGGGCTGGGTGCCGGGGGCCTGGGTTCAGGGAACACGGAGTCTGAGGTGTCCGGCCACCCCACCGCAGCCCCACGGTCAACACCACCCTGCGCAGCTTGGGAGCCCTGTACCGGCGCCAGGGCAAGCTGGAGGCCGCACACACGCTGGAGGACTGTGCCGACCGCAGCCGCAAGCAGGTGGGGCTCCTCGCGAGGGCGGACAGGCGCGTGGGCCTGCGTCTTCCAGCCGGGGCCTGATGCCCCCTGCCCCTCCCCCAGGGCCTGGACCCCGCGAGCCAGACCAAGGTGGTGGAGCTGCTGAAAGACGGCGGTAGCGGGCGGGGAGACCGCCGCGGCCGGGATGTGGCCGGGGGGGCCGGGCCTCGCGCGGAGTCGGACCTCGAGGAGGCAGGGCCTGCGGCCGAGTGGAGCGGGGTGAGTCTGGGGCTGGGGGGCCGGGAGCCGGCGCAGCCGGCGCAGCCTGGAGACAGCCTGGTGCTGTGCCGCAGGACGGCAGCGGCTCCCTGCGGCGCAGCGGCTCCTTCGGGAAGCTCCGCGAAGCCCTGAGGCGGAGCAGCGAGATGCTGGTGAAGAAGCTGCAGGGGGGTGGCCCCCAGGAACCGCCCAACCCCAGGTGAGCCCCTAACCGAGCGAGCCCCTCAGGACCACCCTGCTAAGCCCCTTGAGCCCCTGCCACCCGCCCAGGCCCCACCCCCGGCGCCAGGGCGGCTCCCCTCCCCCACCCTGCCCCAGCTCCCCCGCAGACCAGGGCGCCCTCTTCCCTCAGGATGAAGCGGGCCAGCTCCCTCAACTTCCTCAACAAGAGCGTGGAGGAGCCAGCCCAGGTAGGGGCGGGTGGCCGTCTGTGCCCCGGGCGCGTCCCTGCCCGCCTGCTCGGGCCTGTGCGACGGTGGGTGCCAGCGTGCACGCAGCCCTGACCCGCAGGAGCTCACCAGGGCCCCCTCTGTCCGCAGCCTGGCGGCGCGGGGCTCTCTGACAGCCGCACCCTCAGCTCCAGTTCCATGGACCTCTCCCGACGGAGCTCCCTCGTGGGCTAAGCCTGAAGGGGCAGCCAGTTGCCAGAGCCGCCCCCCGGCACAGCCCCAGCGCTCGCATGGGCCCGCTGCTCGTCCCGCCTGCCCAGCCCCAGGACCCCTGTCTTTTCTGTTCAATCTCAGGGTAACCTCCCCGCGTCGTCCCAGCCTGAGCCCTGGAGGCCGGCCTGGCTGCCCAGCGCTGCCCCGTATTTATTCTCTCCAGCAGAGCCCCTTGCCAGGCCCGTGGGAGGGGCTGGCTGCTCGCCTCGCCCAGATCCGGAGCCCGGAACACTAAGCCCCGCCCTCCCCCGGCCGTTGCTTCTGTATATAGAGAAATAAGTTATTGGCCGCGCCCCTGCCCTCCGTCCCGGTACTCCCGGCCCTTCTCTAGTGGTACCGCCCAGGCCTTAATCACCCCCATCGCGCGCGGAGTATCTCCCGCGAGCGGCGCCGCCCCGCAGGGCTCCCTGACCTGCTCCCGCCCCTCCCGGCCTCCAGGGGACGCCACCAGCTCGCCATCGCCCGGTGTCCCGGGACGGAGAGCCCGGAGCCCTCCTCGCCCGCCGGCCCCGCGCCGCGCCCGGCCTTATGCACTGCCCCGCCGGGGCGCCGCCTCCGCGCCTGCAGCTTCCCGCCGGGGCCGGAGGGCTCCCCAGCTGGGGTGGGGTGAGGCGGTCGCGCCATTTTCAGATGTAACTGGAGAAATAAAGACGTTTGAATCTGTGCTGGGCTTGTTTTGAGACGGAGGCCGCGGGTGCCCCAGGCTGGGATGGGTGGGAGAGGCTGCGCGTGTCTCCCACGGGGGCCAGGCCCTCTGCCCCAGCCCAGTTGTGGGGGGCGCTGCTCGGCTCGGGGTTTCTTCGAGAGCCTTCGCTCCTTCGCCCCAGACGGCCCGGTCTTTAACGAGATCGGCCGTCCTCGGGTTTGACCTTGAGCGAGTTTCCCGAGCCCCGGTTTTTTTTTTCCACCTATAAAACTAGTGTGAGGACATCCTCCTGGGCCCGTGGCTGTGCGTGAGGAGCTCTGACTAGTGCATGACCGGCGCCACCTTCCCACGCAGAGCTCCCAACCTGGGAGCCGAAGAGGGAGAAGGCGGGTGCGCCAGCCCGAGCCGTCCTCGGCCCGCGGCTACCAGGAAGCGGACTACAAGCTCCAGAAGGCAGTGCGCGGCAGGACAGGCGTGGGCTCGCAGCGACGCCTGCGCCGTGGGGGGTGGCGAGTCGGGCACCGTGGGGGACTACAAGTTCCAGTAAGCAGCGCGGCGAGGCCCCTGTCGGGACCGTGTGCGCCTGCGCGTCGCGGGCGGGGCCTCAGGGGCGGAGCGGCCACCATCTTGGAACGGGAGGCGGAGCAGAGCCGACTGGGAGCGACCGAGCGGGCCGCCGCCGCCGCCATGAACCCCGAATAGTGAGTGAGCCCCGCCCGCGCCGTCTGGCGCAGCCTCGGTCCCGAGTACGGGGCTGTACGCGTTCCGGAGTTGTCTGGCCCGGGTCAGGACTGTGCGGCGCCCCCACATCCGGGTCCCTCTACCACTGACACCCCCCCCCCACACATACACACATCCGGGTCCCGCCCCTCCCCCCGGGGGCCCAGGACCCCGTCTTGACACCCCCGAGTCCTCGAAGCGGGGGCCCGAAGCGGCAGCCCCAAGGGCAGCGCTGGGAGCCGCGCGGCCGGCGCGCAGGCCTCCGCGGTCAGGTGACCCGGCAGCCCCGGCGTCCCCAGGCCTCAGTTTCCCCGGCTGTGCGGAGCCTGTCACGCCGGTTTCTGGGTTCAGACTCGGCTCTTTTGGGTCGGGCTCTTGGCGAAGAAGAGCAGCGCCTGGGGTGTGGAGCTTGGCGGAGAGGGGGCTCAGAGCCCTGGAGGCAAGCGAGAAGCGAAGTCGATTAAGCCCCGCAAAAGTGCGCTCGGGCGGGATCCGAGCGGCCCAGCCCCTGGGCGCGGGGCGGTGGTCCTCCGTCGTCTGTCTGAACCGAGAGGTGCGGCTCCCGGAGGATGGGCAGGGGGCTGCCCGGGAAGGCGGGGCGCGGGCTGTCCCGGCGGAGTCGGGATTCCGGCGTGGTGGAGGAATTCCTGGAAAGCGTGGGGAGCCCGTGTGAGCCCCCTGCGGCCGTGAGGATTTCGAAGGTGGCTCGGAAGGCCGGCTTCCACGTTGTCTCTGCGGCCCCTGGAGTGCAGGTGTGCCAGCCCTGGGGCCCTGCCCGCGCCCGCCTCCCCGGTCTGGGGCCGAGGCTGGCCAGGCGCAGGGCCCGGGGCGGCGCTTGGTCCCGTCTCCCGCGCCTCGCGCTCGCGGGGTCTCCCGCGCCTCGTCCCGCCTTTGCCACCCTGCTTTCGCTGTCCCGCTGCTGCCGGGCCCGGGCGCCGTGGCGCGGCCTTTGCCTCGCGGCGCCGGCTCTGGGCCTCGCTGCCGGCTCGGCTCTGCACTCGGACTTCCCCGCGGTGCGCTCTGCTTCCTCTCTGCCGCTTCCCTCTTCTGCCCCAGCTGGAGGCTGCAGGTTTCCCCGGGCAGCGCCCCCCGGGCCGCGGTGCGGGGTGGGTGAGACCCCGCCTTGGGGCCCCCTCGCAGCTCAGTCTCCTCCCTGGCCTGGGGTCTCTTCGTGGCGACTTCAGCTGTGCGCGCAGCTTTGTCACTGAGCAGGTTCCGGGCTGAGCTCAGCTTTCCCTCTGGGGCCTGCCCTGCCAAGCCACTGGACGGGCCGGGAAGGTCTGGAGTCCTGGGAAAAGTCCCAGCGGCGGCACCGGGCTCTGGTTCACAGCATCCCGCCCTTCAGCGCCCGGCGCCCTGTCGCGTCCAGGGCAGCGCTCCCCCAGCCAGGCCTGGCGGGAGATCTGGGGGGCCGCGGCCGCGAGCCCAGGGTGGCAGCAGTGCGCTGCCTGCCCTCACACTCTCTCTTCTCTTCCCAGTGACTACCTGTTTAAGCTGCTTTTGATCGGCGACTCGGGCGTGGGCAAGTCGTGCCTACTCCTGCGGTTTGCTGTGAGTAGAAGCTCCCGTCCCCCAGCCTGGGGTCCCAGCTGGCAGCGGGGGGAAGGGCCCCCCAGAGCACAGTGGCTGCGAGACCTGGGGACCCAGGGTGAAGTCGTGGGACCCACCAGTCACACATCAGACTAAATGGCACAGGGCCCAAACGTTGGGGTGCTGAGAACTGGGGCTCCCCTGTGCCCCACTGGGGCCCCGTGGCTGAGGCGCTGCGCTGGCCCCGGCCCTAGGATGACACGTACACGGAGAGCTACATCAGCACCATCGGGGTGGACTTCAAGATCCGCACCATCGAGCTGGACGGCAAGACCATCAAACTCCAGATCGTGAGTGTCGCCCGAGGGCCCCGGGGAGGGGGCTGCGGCCTGGGCCGCGGGCCGACTGTGCTGCTCGCTTGTCTGCAGTGGGACACAGCCGGCCAGGAGCGGTTCCGGACCATCACCTCCAGCTACTACCGGGGGGCCCACGGCATCATCGTGGTGTATGACGTCACCGACCAGGTACTCCGGGGCTCCCTGTCGCCAGCTGTGCCTCCCTGCCTTAGTCCGAGATTCGCACGTCATCCTGGCCTCTGCCCTGACAGGGGACTGACTGTGTGCAGGCTCACGTGCAGGGAGGCCAGCCTTCCAGAACCCTGATGCAGGGGCTCGGTGGGACCAGGCCGCAGCTTCCCCTCCGCGCCAGACTCGCCCCTCGGGGTTTTAGTCAGCTGGGTGGCCGCGGTGCTGGACCTGTGGCTTCCTGTGTGAGACAGGGGCGGCACTTGGAGGGCCCTTGACCAGGAGGCCCGGGAGCCCGGTGTGAGCAAGAGCCCAGGCTGTGCGTCTGCTCTCACGCCGCTGGCAGCAGCCGGAGACGGTCTGTCCCCTTGCGACACTCATGCGAGGGCTGTGTCCCAGGAGGCCGTGGGCTCAGGACGGCGGGGGCCCTGGGCGAGTCCTCCAGCTTGTGGAGGGCAGGGGCAGGAAGCGCAGTCTTTCCCTCCCCCCCCGCCCCAAACCTGCCGCTGCGTGGGGTCCAGCCCCAGGCGGAAGGGGTCCCTGCTCCCAAGGGCAGCTGCTCTTTTTTTAAGACTTATTTATTTATTTATTTGAAAGACAAAGTTGGCAGAGAGAGAGAGGTTTTCCATCCGCTGGTTCACTCCCCAGATGGCCGCAATGGTAGGAGCTGTGCTGATCCGAAGCCAGGAGCCAGGAGCTTCTTCTGGGTCTCCCTTGTGGGTGCAGGGGCCCAAGGACTTGGGTCATCTTCCAGTGCTTTCCTGGGTCATAGCAGAGAGCTGGATCAGAAGTAGAGCAGCCGGGTCTCGAACCAGCGGCCATTTGGGATGCCGGCACTGCAGGCGGCGGCTTTACCCTTACGCCACCACGCCAGCGCTGGGCTCTGGCAGCAGCCGCTTCTGAGCTTGCCACCTGCCTGGTTCTGGACAGCAGGCTGGGTGAGCCGTGTGCCACTCCTGCCCTCTGACTCCACCCTCCTCTCCCCCCGGGGAGGTCGGTGTCCCCAGTGTCCCGTGAGGGCTTCTGACTCGGGGGCTCTTCGCTGGCTCACACGGTGCTTTCCCCACGGCCCCCCCTTGTGCCTCCCAGCTCAGCCCCAGGCCTCCACCTCACCCCTCCCTGCATGCTTCTGGCCCCTTCCGTGGTCGCGCTGCTTCCCGTGGGCTGTGCCGGCGTCGCGTGGCCCCTGCGTGTCTGGGTCTGCGTTCGCCCGTGCACTCGCCGCTGGGGTCCGGGTTTTGCGCACGAGGAACCTGCCTGCAGAGGCCCAAGTGGCTTTGCCTGCACTCGCGGTCAGCCAGGGCGAAGCCGTGTTGGGACCCAGGGCTCTGCCTTTCGGGCAGCCCCTTTCCTGCCCACAGGCAGCCTCTCCCGAGCCCCACCCTGGCCTCGCCAGCTCCTCCAACCCCATCCTCGTAGCCAGATCCCTGCTGGCCTGACCAGGAGACTTCCCTCCCCCACGCAGCCAGTCCCAGGCCCCTCATAATGGCGCTGATGAGGATAATAGCCGCTCTGGCTAATGAAGCGCTTGTCACACAGGGCCGCGTCCCCGCGTCTCTCCTGCTGACAGCGGCCCTGCTGGGAGGTCCCATGCAGACGGAACCTCCCGGAACCTGAGGCCCGGAGGGGGCGGGTGGTCTCCCAGAGACCCGGAGGGACGGATTGAGACGCACTTCAGCCAGCACAGCCTGGCTCTGAGCCTGTGCGCCTAGCACCGCGCTCCCTGGCTAAGGGCCCCTCGTCCCGGCCCTGGGTTAACCCAGGCACCCTCAGCTGCTGACCGTCTCGGCGTAGCTGCGGGCACTCTTTCCAGAACGCAGGTGTGAGTGGTCCTGCTGCTCCTGACTGTCCGAGACCTGGCCGGGCTGAGGCTCCTGATGTCCTGGGTGGCCCCTCGCCCCGGCCAGGGCCTGCCTCCCAGCAACATCCAGCGTCTCCCCTCCCCACAGAGTCCTGCTCTGTGACCTGGCACGCGCTGTCTCCCAGCCTGCACCTTGGCTGCGCAAGGCCAGGGCCGCTGAGGCAGAGGTGGTCCCGCGGTCCCCTGGCCCTGCGTGCTAGACGGCCTTGCCGTCGCGTGCGTCCTGACCTGCCCCTCCATGTGCTGGATGCTGTCGGGCAGCGACCAGCACAGGGCCCAGTTCGGGACACGGCGGGAAGCGTACGTGTGACCCAATGTGATGTCACCAGGCCTCTGACCCCAGGGAAGGAACAGTGGCCGGGGCTGGAGCGCTGTCCTCAGATCCGTCCTTTAGCCAGCTGCTGGGGAGCCTGGAGGTCGCGTGATGGCACCCTTGATGCCAAAAGTGGGGAGGTGGTCGGCTCTGTGCGCAGCACGCCTGTGCGCCTCCTGGGCTGCCTCCGTGAGGGCTCCCACTGCCCCCGGGGCCCTGTGGCCACCGCGGGCACGCCGTGATTCTCGCCGTCTCCCTCTGGTGCCGTTCGCTCCCCGCATGCCTGGGCCTGTGAGCGGCTCGCCAGGAGACAGCTGCGGACGCAGAGTCGGCTTCTGGTCCCTGAGCCCAGGGCTGCTGGCTGCCCTCTCCCCTTCAAGGGAGCCCCTGCTGCCCAGCGGGGGGGGTGGAAGTTGGGAACAGTAATTTGTGACCCTGGCCCCCAGGAGTCCTACGCCAACGTGAAGCAGTGGCTGCAGGAGATCGACCGCTACGCCAGTGAGAACGTCAACAAGCTCCTGGTGGGCAACAAGAGCGACCTCACCACCAAGAAGGTGGTGGACAACAGCACGGCCAAGGTGAGCGCGGCGGCCGGCGCGGCCCCCGCCCTGCCCTCCCCTCCCCTCCCCTCCCCTCCCCTCTTCCCTCTCCTCCCCTCTCCCCTCCTCTCCCCTCTCCTCTCATCAGGAGTTTGCAGACTCTCTGGGCATCCCCTTCCTGGAGACGAGTGCCAAGAATGCCACCAACGTGGAGCAGGCGTTCATGACCATGGCTGCCGAGATCAAAAAGCGGATGGGGCCTGGGGCGGCCTCGGGGGGCGAACGGCCCAACCTCAAGATCGACAGCACCCCTGTGAAGGCGCCTGGCGGTGGCTGTTGCTAGGAGGCACACGGGGTGGGACTGGAGGGGCACCTGCAGATGATGCCCCAGGGGGGCAGGAGGGGCCTCCCTCTCCTGGGGTAGTTGAGTCTGTGGCTCTGGGGTGTCCTGGGCTCCCCATCTCCCTCCGGCCCATCTGCCTGCTGCCCTGAGCCCTGGTTCTGTCAGGGCCCCCGCTGGAAGACACCCAGGACTGGGGCTGGGCTGGGCTGGGGCCTGCTCCGCCGCTGCCTCTGGGTCACCGAAGCTGCCCCCGCCCCTCCCCGTCTTTGGAACGAGGGCTCGTCTGTCCGCCCCACCCCTGTATGCTGCACTGGGTTCTCCCTCCCCGTCTGCCTTCCGTCCCCTCTTCCAGAGCCCAGGGCCTCCCTGGCCTCTGCTGCCCCAGACGCAGTCAGAGCCCGGGGGCAGGGAGTGTGGCCAGGGGATCCAGGCCCTGGGCCCTGGGCCGGACCGGACCTCAGGACAGGCATGAGGGCCCAGCAGCCCGCCCTCTGCACTCCCCCTGCCTCGCCACCCCTCCCACACTCACAGCTCCAGCCGTCCAGCTGCGGTGGGGTCTGCGCACATCCGGGGCAGGTGGGCGGGCGGCTGTGCCAGGCCTGTGTCTTGAGCTGCGAGGGAGCCTGCTCCTGCCGCCCCCTGCCCTGCCGGAGCCAGGCCCTGCGCTGCCTGCACACCGTTCCCCTTTGTCCTCACGGCAGGCGGAGGCGGGAGGCCCACCGTGCCAGAGGCCAGGCACCAGCCTTAACCCTCACCCTGCCGGCACCCCTCCCTCTGCCGGAGGCGGCACATCTGGCTTACTCTGCCCTTGCTGCCCTTGGAGCCTACGAGGGCAGATCCCCGTCCCCCACCGCCACTTCTCTGGGGGTTCTGAGCGCAGCCCAGGGTGGGGGGGGCTCTGCCCATCTCTGCCGCCTTGGTTGTAGCCCCCGCCTTGTGGCACAGCTTCTGCAGAAAAGCAGACCTTGGTCTCCACGTAAGAAGCCATGTCCCTGTGCTGTCCACCTAGCCCGCCCCTGCCCTGCCCTCTGACGTGTATTTAACGCCCTGGGCTGCCCTGCGGGGTCTGCCCTGCCCCCGGTTTCCCTCTGGTGTCATGTCAGGCGTTTTGCTAGGAAAAGCCACTTGGGGAAAGATGGAAAAGGACAAAGGAAAAAAAAAATCAATAAATTTCCACCGGCCCTCGGGTGAGCCGAGGGTTTTTGCAAGGAAGTTGTGGTGGCTGAGCGTGGTCTGTGGTCAGCCCTGCGGGGGGTGCTGGGGGTGGGCCTGGAGCCCTAGGCTTGGTGGGTGCAAGGGTCCCGGCTGGGGGCTGTGTCCTAGGGTTGCTGGCAGAAGCCCTTGACCCACATACTGGGGCCAGGAGAGCTGCGTGCTGTGCTGCCGCCGTGGTCTGTCCCCAAGGGCCCAGCATGATTCTGGCAGGGAGGCCGGCAGGCGGGCGGCCATCAGCGAACACCTGGTGAGCCACTGCCAATACCCACGAGGGCCGGGGCCGGGGCCGCGTGTCTGGTAGCATCAGAGCCGGGGGGCCGCAGGCTTGCCCCTTGGTACCTGGCCCGGGTCCCCGGTGCCATCCCTTCTCTGTGGCTTCAGGCCAAGTGCTTTTGCCCACTGGGACGGTGACAAGTGTTTGGCACTTTGAAGGCCTCAGTCCAAGCTCCCGCCTGGGTGAGGCGTGGTGTGTACCCGTCCGAGCCAGCTGACCCAGGGTGGCTGTTGGGGCCGGCGGGCCTCGCTCTCCGTCCCTGTCTGCTTGTTCCTAAAGGTGCGCCGCCGGGGTTCCGCGGGGTGGGAGCCAGGGGGCGGTGCCCGGGGTTCGGAGGGGAGCACAGCGCCCAGCCCCGCCCGAGGCCGAGCACACGGCGGCCCCGCCCCCGGCTCCGCCCCGCCGGCTTCGCGGGCTGGAGAGCGAGGGAGCCGCGGGCGAGGGATCGCAGGATGAGCGGTCGGGGCCGGGGCAGCCGGCAGCGGACGCGCCCCCCGAGCCCCCCGGCCCGCGCCCCGCGCCCCCCACGGCCCCGCGGCCCCGGTCCCGGCCGCGCCGCTCGCGTTCCCCGAGCCCCGCGGGCCATGCCCGGCCGGCCCTAAGTGCGGGCCGGGGGGGGCGTCCCCTTGCGCCCGGGCCCCGCGCTGGCGCCCCCCGGGCCGCCGCCCGGCGCGGGGGCCATGGCGTTCACCTTCGCCGCGTTCTGCTACATGCTCACCCTGGTGCTGTGCGCCTCCCTCATCTTCTTTGTCATCTGGCACGTAAGGCCGGGCTGGGGCTGGGGGCGGGGTGGGGGGCCGGGGGCGCGCGGAGCGGGAGGGGGCCTGGCGGGTGGCCTCTGAGCCTGGGGAAACTTGGAGCCTCCTCTCTGCTATCCCCCACCGGTCGGCTTCGGTTCGCCCCCGTTAACACCCCCATCGTCGGTCGCCTTCCTGGGGGCCCCCCTTCCTCCCGCCGCCGCCCCCGCGTGTCTGTGAGTCTGTCGGTTGGCCCCTGCCCTTCTGCCCCGTGCAGCCCGGGGGTTGGGGGAGGGGTGCAGAATTCTTTATTTCTTGTCCTCCTCCTCTTCTCCTTGCAACCAGCCGCCCCCATTTGTCCGTCCGGCAGTTTGTCTGTCTACTGCTCCCCCCACTCTTTGTGGGTTTTTCCAGCCAGAGTGATGGAGCCCGTTGCTATGGCAACTGCATCTGTTTACAGGACCCACATATCTCAGAACCTATTAACCCATTCCCTTCCCAGCCCCCTCCCTGACCAAGCAGCGATTGGCTCTAAGCCGCTCCAGACCTGCCCCCCCCCCCCCCGCGCACCTGGAGTCCCCCGCCCTCTGGCTTCTCTCCTAGCCCTGCCCCCACTTTGCTCTGTCTCCCAGCCTCTTGCTCTGTCCCTCACTCTGGGCTGCCCTCACCCCTGCTTCAGAATGTCCAGTTGTACCCCTGGAGCTCCCCGGGTCTCTGTCCCCTCCCCTCAGCCAGCTCCAGCTCCTATCCCGAGGCCCTAGCCCTTCACTGCCCTCCCTCCCCGCCCCGCCCCACCCCCACCAGCTTGCCAGGTTGCCCGGCTCTTCCTCTTCGCTGTGCTCACACGTCCCCTGTGGGAGTCCTCACCTCTCCCCCTCTCTCCCTGACCCCTCTTCTCCCTCCCTCGCCTCACCTGCTCCCTCCTGCTCGCCCACCTCCTCTCCTCCTGGGACTGCCGCCAGTGCTTTTGACCCACGTCTGCTTGGCCTGCTTGGCCGTTCCCTGCCGCCTTTCTCTTTTCCGTGGCTCCGTAGGCCCTGCACCCCTACTGTGTGAGCAGAGAGCCCCACAGACCCTCTGAACACACCCCCCCCCCCATGCCTCTGTCCTCTGCCTTTGTTCCTTGCTTCTCTCAGTGGCTTTGGCTTTTCTCTCTTACTCTCCCCCTCCCTCCATCCCCCCTCTCCCCCTCCCTTCTGGACCTCTGGGTCTCCTGTCCCATCCCAGGGCCGTGGACAAACCTGGGGGAAGGGGCCAGGGACTGGAGGGAGTTGGGAGCCACAGGCTCCGGTGCAGCTTTTCTCCTGGGGGAAAGGCTCCCGGAATTCAGGAAGCTCCACGGAGGACCCCTCCCCACCCTGTGGGGTCCCGTGTCCTCCTGTGTCTGCACAGACTCTGGGGGGCTCGGAGGGCATCGGGCCGGCGGGGCGAGCACCAGGAGGGAGGGCCGAGTGCCGGCTTCATCCGCCCACCGCTTATGGAGCACTTACTACAAGCCGGGCCCGTGGCAGCCCGGCCGTCCGGCTGGGGGATCTTAGCAGCCGGGCTGCGTGCTCACTGCTGCGGCAGGCTAGTCGGTCCCAGAGTGCCCAGAGGGAGGCCTGCTGAGCGGGGCAGGGCCCAGGAGCTATGGTCCTCTGTCCAAAGCCTGGTAAGAACTAGAACCTTCCAGGGCAGGACCCTAGATGCAGCCCAGGCCTGGCTGGTCGCTAGGCAACCCTGGTGCTGAGTGACGTGTGTCAGCTGTCACTGTGGGGGATTGTTTGTTCCGGGCTGGGGGGGGGGGGTGTGTGCTGAGTCAGCGCCAGGCAGCCTGGGGGGTGGGAGGCGCGACACCCGCCGGCTGCTGGTGGTGCCAGCTCTGGGGCAGACAGACGGCACCCTTCCGTTCCCTGCTGGCCCCTCGCGCTGCGCCTGTCAGCCAGGCGGCCGCCCAGAGTCAGTTGTTGGGGGGGAGCTCCAGATGGCTCCGGCTCCCCCCAGGAAGCCAGTGTTCTTTCCCTCCGAGCCGTCTGGGGTCTGGGATGCCTGGGGGTGGTGGGCCTGCTGCTTCCTGGGGGCTCTGCTAACAGCCCATCCCCCAGGCCCCGGGCCATCATCCCCTCAAACCCTGCTGCCCTTGAGAGTTGCCCACCTGTAAGGACACTGCCATCTGCCAGGCCGTGGGCTCCCTGCCTCCACTTCCCGGCCACGAAGCTGCGCACACCTCCCATCTGCGCCCCACTCACCCCCCCAGACACCTCGGGCGGCTCCCCTGGTGCCCGAGCGGTCCCCTCTGTGGGCACAAAGTGGGATTTTACCGCTGGAGTCAGACCGGGCTGGAATCCTGGCGTAGCACTAGCTAGCTGTGTGGCCTGGGACAAGACGCTTCACCTCTCTGTCTTGAAACTCAGGGCTCGCCACAAAGTGAACAGAGACGGCATCTTATTCCAGAAACTCTGCATGGACTTCGAAAGTTCTTTGCACCGAATAAACTCACCTCTAAATTTTGTTTTCCACAACCCGTCATCGTACCGGTTCTTGTGTCAGTAGGCTGTTGCAAGCATTAAGTGAGTCAGTACAGAGCCTGCTGGCAGAGTGAGCGCCAGGGCCGGCTCGGCCTAAGACGCCAGCCCGACCCTCAGCTGCCTCGTGGCCCCCCGTGGCTGCCCTCCGTGCTCCCCGCCGCACTGGGTCTGCCCTCCGAGGACACCGTTCTGCCTGAACTTCCACACTAGCTTTCCTTCCTGCCCCCGCCCCCTCCCACGTTCACGCCAACCCTGGCACTCCCCGAATGCGCCCCCTGTGCCTTTGTGCCTGCTGCTCCGCTGCTTGGACTGCCACCAGACACCCACTCGGGTCAAGCTGAGCCCGCGTCCCCCACAGGCTGGGATGCGTTCAGAGTCCTGCCCCATGCCTGCAGCGCAGCGCTCAGCACAGGGCCCAGCAGAGAAGCCGCCGCGTCTGGGGAGGCTTTGCAAGGGGGTGCACACGGACACTGGGGCCGGAGCTGGGGATCGCGACATGGGGCTGCTCCAGGCCTTGCTCTCGCTGGGCCCGCTTCTCCACTTTCGCCACAAGCGGCTTCTGGCCAAGTCCCCAGAGGGCCGGGTAGGGAGAGGCCACAAGCTGCGACCCCAACCCTGACGAGGACCCGCCCCTCCCCCAGATCATAGCCTTCGACGAGCTGCGGACCGACTTCAAGAACCCTATCGACCAGGGGAACCCAGCGCGGGCAGTAAGTGATACATGTGCTGTGCCGAGGTGTGTCCGTCCGTCTGTCTTTCGCTCTGTCGTGGGTGGGCGTGCGGGCGAGGGGCGGGAAGCCCGGGTGTGGTGCGCGGCCGGGCCCCTTCCTCTGTCCCCGCCCCGAGCGAACACCTGGCGCGGGCTCCGGGGCTCGGGTTCCTGCGGGCGGGGCGCCGGTTGCCAGGCTCCGGGCCGTTGCCGTGGAGACGCGGGTGAAGGCCCCATGGTGACGGTCGCCATGGGGACGGCGCGGCTGCTTCCCTGCCGCGCCAGCAGCGCCGTAGGGACCGCTCTGGCGCCCCCTGGCGGCCACGCGCCCGCGGGGAGCGCCCGGCGCCGGCCCTTTCGCCTCGACCATCGCGGCCCTTTGCTCTTCCCCTACAGCGCGAGCGTTTAAAAAACATCGAGCGCATCTGCTGTCTCCTGAGGAAGGTCAGTGTCGGGCTGCCGCAGGGCCTGGCTCAGCCCTCTGCCAGCCCGGAGCGAGGGCGAGGCCGGGGCCCCAAAGCCCAGCCCCTCCACGCCCTGGAAGGCGGGTCTGTCTCTCCCGCAGCTGGTGGTCCCAGAGTACTCCATCCACGGCCTCTTCTGCCTCATGTTCCTGTGCGCGGCGGAGTGGGTGACCCTGGGCCTCAACATCCCCCTCCTCTTCTACCACCTCTGGAGGTGAGGGCAGCGGCGGCCGGGCGGGCGGGCGGGGCGGGGGGCTGCCCTGGCGGGCGGCACTCAGGCGCTGCCCCTGCCAGGTACTTCCACCGCCCCGCGGACGGCTCTGAGGTCATGTACGACGCGGTCTCCATCATGAACGCCGACATCCTCAGCTACTGCCAGAAGGAGTCCTGGTGCAAACTCGCCTTCTACCTGCTCTCCTTCTTCTATTACCTGTACAGGTGAGCCCCGCCCCGGCACGCGGCCACGGGGGGGGGGGGGGTGCGGGGGGCCGGCTCGCTCAGGCCTGGCTCCCGGCTCCCTCTCCCTGCAGTATGGTTTATACGTTGGTGAGTTTCTAAGGGGGAAGCCGGCCAGGGAGCAAAGCCCAGAACGGACCGGACGCCTGTGCACCCCCAGCCCTGCCCCTTGGCCATGGAGGCCTCAGCCCTGGGGAGGGAGGGGGCACTGGTGCCCCCAGCCTCTCCAGCCCCCCCCAAACTGCTGCTGCGGGAACCCCCCGCCTTCAGAGCCCTTGCCCTTGGACTGGGGCTGGGCAGAGCTCTAAACACGGGCGGGGCTCCTCTGCCAGCCTTTGGGCGTGGCAGTCCTGTGAGGGGCGGGACCTCCGGCCTTGTCTATTTCGGGGAAACCTTGGGCCACCACCCTCGACCCCAGCCTGAGGCTCCCCCTGCAGGTGGGGGGGCACCCACACCGGGAATGAGCGGGCTCAGCAGGGGGCAGCCCCATCCCTAGTCTGCCCTCCCCCCAAGCTCTCCACTTGCCCCGCCCCCGCCCCGCCCCTTGGACCCACTTTCTATGTCACCTGGAGGAGTCCGGCACCCCCTCCCCGGTCATTTGTGACAAAACACGAATAAACTACTGCAAACACGTGGGCCCAGTCCTGCTCCTGAAAGCCCTGGGGGGCTGCGTCGGGACCAGCCCAGAGCTGTATCCCCGACGGCTGGCCTCAGCCCGCCACCCTGACCCCACCAGGGCCCGATGCACCAGACTCCGGCTCTCCCCGCTCGGCTGCTGGAGCCCTTCCTCTGCCTTTCCAGGCAGTATCGGGGGGGGGGTCCCCCCTCTGCCTAGACAGCCCCCAGCCTGGGCCCCTGGGCAAGGCAGAGGTCCAGAGGTGGCTGCACCGCCCCCCGCCCCAGCCCCAGGAACAAGAGTCGGACAAAGTCAAGGAAACCACGTTTTCAATGTTCGGAAAAAATCAGTGCCATGTGGGGCCGGGGTCACCGCACCAGGTGGGAGGTCAGCCAGTATATGATGAGGGGCTGGAAGGCGGCGGCTCCCAGGGTCAGGTAGAGCTGGAGGCGCTGCCGGGGCGCTGAGGCCCCCACACTGTCGGGGCCCAGGGCTGCGGTCCGCAGGGAGCGCACCTGGAGGAGAGCGGAGAGGAGGCGGGGCTTGGGGCGGGGCGGGGCCTAGGGCTGCGGTCCACCTGGAGGGGAGGGGAAGCGGGGCCCCGGCCTAGGGCTGCAGTCCGCCCGGAGCCCACCTGGAGGCAGGGAGCGGGGCGGGGCCCAGGGCTGCGGTCCGTTAGGAGCGCACCTGGAGGAGAGCAGAGAGGGGGCGGGACGCGGGGCGGGGCGGGGCCTAGGGCTGCGGTCCACCTGGAGGCAGGGGGCGGGGCGGGGCCTAGGGCTGCGGTCCACCTGGAGGGGTGGGGAAGCGGGGCCGGGGCGGGGCCCAGGGCTGCGGTCCGCCAGGAGCGCCCCTGGAGGGGAGGGAAGGCGGGGCATGGTGGGGCCCAGGGCTGCGGTCCGCAAGGAGCGCCCCTGGAGGCAGGGGGCGGGCCGGGCCGGGCCGGGCCGGACTCACCGTGAAGTACACGAGCGCACACGAAGTCCAGGCCAGCGCCACGTAGTAGCCGTCGCTGCCGAAGAGCAGCCCTGTGAGCACACTGAGGATCATCCTGGCGGGGGGAGGGGAGACAAGGCTGCTGGCCCCCAGGGTCGGCCCCGCCCGCCCTCAGACCGGCCCTGAGGCCCCGGGGTTCCCTGTCCACACCAGGGCGGGGCAGGGCGCTCACCCCACGTATTTGTAGCCGCTGTAGGCCAGCAGGTGGAAGGTGCTCAGCTCGCTGTGCACCGTGGCCAGGTAGAGGCCCAGGAGCAGGGCCAGCACCTCCACGACCACCCACACGAGCGCCGTGCTGGCGCACAGGCCCAGCACCTCGGGGGAGAACCTGCGGGCGGAGGGGGCGGAGGGGCCGTCAGAACCTCGTGGCGCGGCCCCCTGGGGCGGGGACGGCCCGGAGGGAGGGCGGGGCAGGCACCAACCTTTGCTGGATGCCCAGCGCCATCCCGGCCAGCAGGACGTAGGTGACGAAGGCCATGGCTGCCGAGAGCAGAGGGAGGCGTCAGCCAGGGACCACGGTCAGCCTGGCGGCCCCGCAGGAGCAGCACGCGGGCTCAGCGGGCAGGCCGGGCTGTGCCAACACAGGGGCCATGGGGACGGCCCCGCCGCAGCCCCCATCTGGTCAGCACCAGCTGCCTTCACAGCACGGCCAACGCCAAGGGTAACTGAGGGCTCCCGGAGCGCCCAGAGCCAGGGACCAGGCCTCAGCGCAGCCTTCGCCAGTCCGTCCTGAGCCCCCTGGGAGCGCTGGACCTGACGGGCCCCCCACCAGTGGGCACCTGGAGCCCAGAGCCAGCCCTGCCCCATCCACGCTGTGCGCCCTCGAAATCCTCCAGTGCCTCCGAGTGGGAACCCAGAAGGGGGCGATGACTGGCTCAGGGAGGCAGGGAGGGCTTCCTGGAGGAGGGGGTATGGCACAGGACGGGAACAGCTAACATTTACTGCCGCTCCCCGTGTGCCGGCGCCACGCCGCGTCTCCAGCACGGCCTGAGGCGTGGGCTGCTCCCATCGCGGGAGCTGCAGGAAACCCAGGGCTCCGCGACACGGTCTCCAAGAGGGGCCCTGCAGGCACAGGGGGGCAGTGCCCTCCTGCCCCCGCCAAGTCCCACACAAACCACGTGAGCAGCTCCAGAACCCCCCCGCACCCCCAGTCCCGAGCCGGGCGGAGGCTCACCGGGGATGTAGAGGTCAGGGGCGTTGAGGTCTTGCCGCGGGGGCAGAGGCACATCGCGGCTGTACCGCAGCTCCCAGTTCTGACAGAGAGGAGAGGAGGGGCTTGAGGTCTGGGCGTGGCAGGAGGGAGAGCGGCCCGCCCACCTGCGGGGGGGGGGCTCACCTGGTGCGTGTAGGGGAAGACCAGCAGCCCTAGCTTCTTGGCCACATAGGCTGTGTCCACCGCGAAAAAATACTTGAGTTTGTTCATGGACACAAAACGGTGCAGCTGGGAGGGCAGAGAGCAGGCTGTGGGCCCAGGGCCTGGCCGCTGGGCACGCCGCACGCCGCTCAGGCTCGAGGCCCAGCCCTGGCCAGGATGCCCGCCCCCCCAGCCCCGGGGGCAGGCCACACCTCCTTGTGCACCATGTCCTTTCCCTGGGACGCGATCGAGCTGCCGTAGGCCATGGCCACGTTGGCCATGGGGTCGCCGAGCAGGTGGTTGACGCTGAAGGCCACGTCGGCCCCTGAGGCCGCGTAGCCCCCGGGCTGGCTGGGGTAACCGCCACTCGTGTCGTCGAAGAGGGCCGGGGCATCTGGGGCTGTCCGGACCCTGTGCTTGGAGCCTGCAGGTTTGGAGGTAGCTCCCGAGGTTGACAGATACCAAGCCTGAGCCCAAACCACCCTGGGCAGCCCCGCGTGCGTCCTGGGGGCACCAGGAAACCCACTGGGGAGACGGGCTGGGCGAGGGGCCGCTAGCTCAGAACTCCAGCGACGGATCCTTCGCTAAACACAGAAAAGTAGCCGGGGCCAGGGTGGCGGTGCAGCGGGTTCAACCACCACCTGCGGCACGCCCAGCCCGTGCGGGGTGCCCAGCTCGCTGCTAATACGCCCCGGAAAGCAGTGGAAGATGGCTCGGGTACTCGGACCCCTGCAGCCATGTGGGAGACCCGGATGCAGGTCCAGGCTCCTGGCTGTCGCCTGGCCCAGCCCTGGCCGCTGGGGTCACTGGGGAGTGAACCCGAGGATGGAAAATCCCCCCCCCCCCCGCCCCTGCCCCGTCTCTCTGCCTTTCAAATAAATAAAACGAATCTTTGACCAGAGAAGCAGCCGTGAGCGCTGAGGCGGCGCCGGGAAGTGGTGGCCGCCCGGGCATTCCCGGCGGCCTGGCAAGTAAAGTGATTTGAGCTGAACCGCGGGGAGCGGGTAGAAGCTGGCTATGTGGACATCATTAGGAGGGCGTCCCTGCCAGAGCACGAGTGGGGAAGCCGACAGCTGGCCACGCGGAGGCCCTGGGCAGTGGTCAGGGTCACGGTAGGGAAAAGAAGTCTGCAGCCGGACCCCGTCGGTGCCCGGCACCCTGATCCCAGCTGTGCAGTCACCGGCCCGAAGGGGCGCAGTGGAGGGGTCTCGCCGGGCAGGACCCCGGCGGACACCCTCGCCCCGGGCACGGGACTCGGCCGCCACTCTCCCTCACGGGCTCGCCTCCGGCCGGCCCGGCCAGGCCGCGCCCCGCCCGCCCCGCACCCCACGCACCGTGGGCTCCGTAGCCCGAGTGATAAGCCATGGCCGCGACGCTCGCGCTCCCCGAGGGCCTGCTGTGCCGCCTGGCGGGTACGAACACTAATAAGGCACTTGCTCCGCTCCCCGGGCACCGACCGAGGCTAGCCGGCAGCCCGACACGTCCCCGGGCTGGGCGACTTCGGCCGCCATATCCTTAGCGTCACCCTTCGCCGCCTGCCATTGGCTCTTCTGCTGCACGGACTCTCTCACCCCCTCTCCTAATTGGCTACTGGCGTGCCCTTGCCGAAGCCAATTCGGCAGTAGCTAACTTCCGGAAGCGAGGTGGGCGGAGCGACCCGAGGCGCTCTCGGATTGGATAATGGGCTTGCTAATTCGCCCCGGGGAGCAGCCAATAGGCGGGAAGGTGCTGGGAATTATTTCCGCGCCTGCGCAGTGTGGCACTTGACGCTCGCCCTGCCACGACTACACCCGGAGAGCGGCGGCCGGCGTCAGGGCAGAGAAGTTCGCTGACGGGACGCAGCCCGGGAGGGAATGGCCAAGCCTCGCCCCGCCCTGTCCGGGTTCGCTTTCCTGCCCTGTCCCCCACGTCTCACCCAACCCTGGAGCGGAGCCTCGGCAGACCCGGCCGGGCGAGCCCCGCGATGCGGCCTCTCCCGCCTCCCACGCCTCCTGTCCGAGAGGGCTGCTGTCCACCGTCTGGTGCTGAACATGCGCTCCCGCCCCCGCCGCCCTGCGCAGACCCCCGGGGCCCGTCGCTGGAAGGGCCCGAGGGCTCCGCCGCGCGCTCCCGCGCACTGCGGGTGGTGCAGGTGGGGCGGGGTACTGCCCCCGGCCTGTCCAGCCTCGCTCAGGGTCCAGCCGGTTTGGGGGTGCAGGTGTGCTGATCCGTCTCCTGAGCTGCAGCCAGAACTCCTGAGTCATCGCCGGTCCTGTGGGCCTCAGGGGGCCCCTTCCTCCCAACCCAGGTTCTGACCGCTGCCACCCTGCCCGGAGACAGAGCCCAGGGGCCGCCATCGCACAGACTTCCGGCCGCGGCTTGCTGGAGGGCACCATCAGCGCCTCTGCGACCTGCCTAGTGTCCGGCTATGCCGGTGACCCGGACCCCCAAACAGCTCGCGTGGTCCCCTCACGGTGGCTTTGCTGAGACAGCGCCTCCTCCCAGGGTGCCCTCTGCTCTCGTGTCCACACGCCCAAAGCCTGGTTATCCTTTAAATGTTGGTTTATTTATTTGAAAGTCAGAGTCATGCAGAGAGAGAGGTCTCCATCCGCTGTTGGCCGCAACGGCCAGAGCTGTGCCAGCCTAGTTACCTTTTAAAGAGTCAGCTCAGGGGTCGGCGCTGTGGAGTCGCAGGTGTAGCCACTGCCTGCAGTACCGGCATCCCATATGGGCTCAGGTTCGAGTCCCGGCTGCTCCACTTCCGATCCAGCTCTCTGCTGTGGCCTGGGAAAGCAGTAGAGGATGGCCCAAGTGCTTGGGTCCCTGCACCCACGTGGGAGACCAGGAAGAAGCTCCTGGCTCCTGGCTGCAGCCAACTGGGGGGTGAAGCAGCAGATGGAAGATCTTTCTCTCTCTCTCTCTCTCTCTCTCTCTCTCTCTCTCTCTCTCTCTTTCTCTGCCTCTCTCTCTTTCTCTGCCTCTCTCTCTCTGTGTAACTCTGACTTTCAAATAAATAAACAAATCTTAAAAAAAAAAAAAAAAGTCGGCTCGGCTCCTCTCTCGCAGAGGGACAGGGGTCAGCAGCCTGGTTCTGGACACTCCCTGAGCACACCCAGTTCTGCTGGGCGTGCGTTCCAAGAGGCCGGGACCTGCGTCTGTGTCGCTCTACACTCCTGCTCTGTACTTGCATATAGAAGACACTCAGTAAGCATCTGTGCCCTGGAAGTAAGTAAATGGCTGGAAGCCTGGATTGGTCCCAGTGATCTCCTCTTTTTAAAAGAATTAGTTTATTTATTTGAAAGGCAGAGTTACAGAGAGAGGTAGAGACACACACACAGAGGTCTTCTGTCTGCTGGTTCACTCCCCAAACGGCCACAACGGCCGGAGCTGAGCTGATCTGAGCCAGGAGCCAGGAGCTTCTTCCTGGTCCCCGAGGCAGGTGCAGGGGTCCAAGGCCTTGGCCATCTTCTACTGCTTTCCCAGGCCACAACAGAGAGCTGGATCAGAAGAGGAGCAGCCAGGACTTGAACCATTGACCACATGGGAAGCCAGCGCCGGAGGCCAGGGCTTTAACCTGCTGCGCCACAGCGCCGGCCCCCAGTTACCTCCTCTTGAGATGTGCGGAAGAGGGTGCTTCACCAGATGGCCTTTGAATTGCCCTTCACCCAAACACCCACAAGGAACGGAACCAAAGAACCCACCCAGCCATGGCAGCTCCCTGTGTCCCACCCCCCGACTGCCTTGCTGGGGGGAGGCCCAGATCCAGGAGCACACACCTGGGAGGATCTGAGGCCCCGAAGGGCCAAGGAGCAGCACGGGGCCGTGCACTGTCCCTGGGAGGCGCTCATCCCGCACAGGGCAGGCCCACTGCCCTGCGCGGCTGGATGGAGTGCTTGTGAGTCGAATCTGATACCTTTCCGTTCCCATTTCTCATATGGGAAAACTGAGGGCACACAGCCGAGGGTCCCCTGCCCCAGCCGCCAGCCCGCCTGCCCTAAGCGAGCCCAGCGCCGCTGTCCACCGTGTGCGGCCCATCAGCCCGCTCTGGGTTGTAACTGGCCCCTTCCACAAGGGTCCCGGGTTGGGGTCTGGGTGGGCTTGACTCGGGCCTACTCCCTAGACGTGGGGCCGCCGGCGCCCACCCCCTCCAGGGTTCTCTCCATTTTGCACCCGGGAAACAGGCGGGCGCCAGACAGCGAGGACTCGCCCAAGGTCGCCCCGGCCAGCGCGGCCCGGGGGAGGACCCGGGCGCCCCGCCGCGGGCCGGGGCTTCTCCGAGGGCGGGGGCGCGTGCGGTGCCAGGCGCTGCCGGCGGCGCCGCCGGTGCCGCGGGGGCGGGGTCAGCGGAGGGCGGGGCGCCGGGCACCGCGGCCGCCAACGCCGCCGCCGCCGCGCTCCGCCCGGCTCCCGCTCCGCGCACTCCCTCCGCGGCCGCCGAGCCAAGCGGACGCCCCCGGGGCCGCGCTGCCGCCCTCCGCTCTCCCCCCTATCATGCCCGGGGCCCGGGCCGGGGCCGCCCAAGCAGCCAGGACACCATGCCCGAGGGCGGCGGCGGCGACGGCGGGGAGGTGCCCGCGCTCATCCCGGACGGCGAGCCGCTGCGGGAGGAGGTACCGGCGCCGGGCGGCGGGGCCGGGGCGCGGGCTGGGGCGGCCGCGGTGTGTCGGGGGAGGGTTCGGGAGGGAGGTCCCGGTCCCTCTGGGCAGTGACGTCATCGGGGTGGTCTGCGCCCCACCGGGGGTCCCTGGGCCTTGGGGCCCGTGCGGGGGCCGGAATCGAGCGGCAGGGCAGAGGGATGGGGGCGACTCCTGACCCTGGCACCCCTCAACCTCAGCGCCCGGGAGGTGACGTCAGCGCCTGGCCCCCACGCGCCCCGTTCCGCAGCGCGGCCAGGGATGCCGCCCGCACCCACGCCCAGGGCCACGGGGTCAGGCCCCCAGCCCTGCCCGGCGGCTCACGAGGTGCCGGTCGGCGCCTGCAATGCAGCAGCAGTGGCGGAGCCCCGCGGGTGGGGGCAGGGAGAAGCGGGAGGAGGCAGGCGGCCTCTGGCCCCCTCCCCCTTCTCCCCCACCTGGGGACTGAGGGCCCCTCTGCTGGCTGGGACCCCTAGGACGACCCCTGGTCAGCCTTAGGCAGGAGGGCGTGCAGGGTTGGGAGCCCTGGTGGAGCCGCTGGGGTAGGGCGGCGGTGAGGTCTATGCAGGGGGCTGTGTGTCCCCTAACCTGGGGGAGACACAGGTCCGGTGGTGCAGTGAGGGTCTGGTGTGGCCCTTGGCTCTTCACCCAGTGGTGTGTGTGCGTGTGTGCGTGTGTCCTGCTGTGGGTGGGTCCTCCCCATGGAGTGGGGTGTGTGTGGGTGTCAGGTTGCAGCAGGGGTGGGGGAGGGGCGAGGTGCACTGTGGACAGCTGAGGGTCTGGTGTGTTTCTGGGCTTCAGTGTGTACGTGAGTGTGTGAGTGTGAGTGTCCCGCAGTGGATGGGCCTGTGGGGCAGGTGTGTGTCCCTGTGCACCTTGCTGGTGCTCCCGGGGCAGGTGAGATGGGCAGCTTGTACCTGTGGGGGGGGCGGGGGCGGTCAGTGATTCGATGATGGACAGGTGTCGGGGCGTGTGCATCTGACTGGCCCGTGCAGGTGGGGAGGGGGCAGGGTGTGCGCCTGAGGTGGGTGATGGCAGATGGGGCTGCCCAGGCTGGTGGGGCTGCCGTAGAAGAGGCGCCCCTTTACCCCACCTCCACTGTTCCCACTTCCTTCTCCCCCTTCAGCTCGCCTCTCCCCAGCCCCTCCCCACAGGCAGTGCGTGTGTGTGTGCATGTGTGTGTGTGTGGCCGGCCAGGCCACCAGCCCTGCCAGCGAGGGTGGACCAGGGAGTGGCCCCTGCTGCCCAGCCTCCCCGCCCTGCAGATGGGGAGTGGAGGAAGGCCCTCCATCTGCTCCCCCTCCCAGCTCTCCCCCTCCCGCCCTCCCCAGGGAAGGAGTTCCAGGATAACCATGGTTGCATTCATTCCCACACCCAAGCCCTGTGCTAAACCTCCCCACTGACTCCTCGGCGCCACCCAGTGCACAGAGGGCGAAACTGAGGTGGCCGGAGGACCAGGGATGTGCCCACAGCGGCCCGGGGTTCTGGGCAGCTGGGCTCCCAAGCTGGGGCTCTGAGCCCTCCGACGCCTGCCACCTGGCCCGCGGCACATCACCGGGAGCAGGCGTCCAGGCCGAGAGAGGGCGGGGAGACAGCCGAGGGCACCCAGGAAATCAGGGCCCGCGCTCCGCGCGTTCTGGCGGGCAGCGTGTGTGCGTGTGCGACCCCGGCCCTCGCGGGAGCTGGGTCTGTTGTCCCAATGGCCCCCGCGGGCAGAAGGCAGCGCACGGAGGAGGGCCGGCTCGGGGCAGGTGGGCCCGGCCTGAGCCCCGCGGCGGCCGCGGGAGCTGCTGGAACCGCAGGGCCGGGAGAGCTCTCGAGCCGCTGCCCCCGCGCCCACGGGCCAGGCCCGAGCCTGACTCCGCCCCCTCTCTCCGCCCGCCCGCAGCAGCGACCCCTGAAGCAGTCCCTGGGAAGCTCCCTGTGCCGCGAGTCGCACTGGAAGTGCCTGCTGCTCACCTTGCTCATCCACGCCTGCGGCGCGGTGGTGGCCTGGTGCCGCCTGGCCACGGTGCCGCGCCTGGTCCTGGGTCCCGAGGCCGCCCTGGCCCGCGGCGCCGGCGGCCCGCCGCCCACCTACCCGGCCAGCCCCTGCTCCGATGGCTACCTGTACATCCCGCTGGCCTTCGTCTCCCTCCTCTACCTCCTCTACCTGGCCGAGTGCTGGCACTGTCACGTGCGCTCGTGCCAGGCGCCGCGCACCGACGCCGGCACGGTGCTGGCGCTGATCCACCGGCTGCAGCAGGCCCCGCCGTGCGTCTGGTGGAAGGCCACGAGCTACCACTACGTGCGCCGCACGCGCCAGATCACGCGCTACCGCAACGGCGACGCCTACACCACCACGCAGGTGTACCACGAGCGGGCCGACAGCCGCACGGCGCGCGGCGAGTTTGACTATTCGGCTCACGGCGTGCGCGACGTCTCCAAGGAGCTCGTGGGCCTGGCCGAGCACGCGGCCACGCGGCTGCGCTTCACCAAGTGCTTCAGCTTCGGCAGCGCCGAGGCCGAGGCCTCGTACCTCACGCAGCGCGCGCGCTTCTTCAGCGCCAACGAGGGCCTGGACGACTACCTGGAGGCCCGTGAGGGCATGCACCTGAAAGACGTGGACTTCCGCGAGTCGCTCATGGTCTTCGCCGACCCGCGCAGCCCGCCCTGGTACGCGCGCGCCTGGGTCTTCTGGCTCGTGTCGGCCGCCACGCTGTCCTGGCCGCTGCGCGTGGTGGCCGCCTACGGCACGGCGCACGTGCACTACCAGGTGGAGAAGCTGTTCGGCGCCAGCTCGCCGCCGCCCGGCGCCGCGCCCAGCGGGCCGCCGCTCGCCCGGGTGGCCACGGTGGACTTCACCGAGCTGGAGTGGCACATCTGCTCCAACCGGCAGCTGGTGCCCAGCTACTCGGAGGCCGTGGTCATGGGCGCCGGCTCGGGCGCCTACCTCCGCGGCTGCCAGCGCTGCCGGCGCTCGGTCAGCAGCAACTCGCTGCCCCCGGCCCGGCCCAGCGGGCCCCGCCTGCCTTTCAGCCGCAGCCGCCTCTCGCTGGGGGCCGGGGGCCGCGCCACGCCGGGGGTCTTCCGCAGCCTGAGCGGGGGCCCGCTGGGGCGCCGTGGAGAGGACACGGAGCCCCTGGAGAGCCCGCCGAGCTACGAGGACGCCCTGTACTTCCCGGTGCTCATCGTCCACGGGGACAGCGGCTGCCGGGGGGATGGGCAGGGGCCGCTCTGAGCCCCCGCCCCTGCCGGAGCAGCCCCCACCCCGCCAGCCCACGGGGCGGGGGGCGGCTTAGATGCCTGAGCAAGTGTCCGCAACAGGAGGGCGAGCGCCCGGCCACTGCCGGGGGTGGGGGTGGGGGTGGGGGTGGGGTGGGGGGACAGGGCCTCCCGGGCCCTCTGTGGGGAGTGGACGCGGCCTAGGTTGAGACAAGCGTCCCCAGCATGGCTCCCCTCCGTCACCACCACCACCTGGCACTCCCTGCGACAACGCACCATCCGGCGGGGGCGGGGAGGGGCTCCCACACTGGGCAGGGGTGGAAGCTTCCAGAAAGACAGGGCAGGGGAGGAGTCCTGGGGACAGCCGCTGCCTGCGGCAGACCCGCAGCTGATGGGCTCTTCCCTGCGGGGGCTGAGGCCACAGCAGGAGCCCCGGAGCAACCCAGAAGCACACAGTGGTGGTTTGGGGCCACGCCCTGCCGGGCTGGCCTTCCGGAAGCTGAAGAACTGGTGGTGGGGCCTGCAGCCTGGGCCCCGCCGCCTGCCCGCCCGCAGCTCCCAGGCACCTCCCCTGCTGGCCCCTCCCTGCCAGCCCCCTCGCCTCTGCCCTGGGCCCTGGGCCGGACCCCGAGGTGCAGCCCCCTCCCCCGGGAGCCTGGTTCTGGAGCACAGCCTTGCCGCCGCCCACGCCGAGCTCCCCGGCGCCCGCGGCACCCTCCTCCCCGTCCAGCTGCCCCTGCTCCCCGGCCCCGCTCCCCAGCCCACGCCTGCCCCGTCACGGCCCTGGCCTTGTCCTCGCATTGCTCCCCGGACTTCTCTGCTCTCCCCGCCTCCCTGATGGCCACGGGGCCGGGGCCGCGGGGCATCCGAGGGGCGCTGGCCTTGGCCGCAGCCTCTTGGACGATGCCCTTGCTCCTGCCACCAGTGGGGCCTGGCCCTCACCCGGGGAGGAGAGAGGGGTCCCTCCCCTTCCCACGGGGGCTTCCGCGCCCTCCCAGGAGTCGGCTGGGGAGGAGGCAGAGACGCTGCAGACTAAATAAAGGTGTGAAACGGAAGCTCTTCTCCCATCATTCCTGTGCGTGTGCATGTGCGTGTGTGTAAGGGAGGGCGGGGCAGGGCCGCCCCTGCGACACTATGGGCTTCGTCATCCCCGGGAGCAAAAGGTGAGCAAGAGGGACCCTCCCTGCCCAGCCGTGGCCTGCAGCTGCTTCCGCTGGACTCGCGGGTCCCTTGCAGGGGCGTGTCCTCTCCCATCCGCCCTGCAGCTGGGTGGCCTGGGGCCCAAGGTCAGCTCCTCAACAGCTGTTGATGGGACAGGTCGGGCTGGGTGCAGAGCCAGGAGCAGCCAGGCCCAGGCCCGGGCGGGCTGGCGTGGGCTCCGGACAAGGAGCACGAGGGGCGGAGAGGGGGGACCTCGCTGAGGGGGCCTGGAAGAGGTGCTGCCCTGTGTGCAGGCAGGCGGGGCTCCGGGCTGAGGGGCAGAGGCGGGGTCCCAGCCCGTGGGTGGCCCCTGAGCCCCGGCGTGGAGCGCCCACTCATGCAAGGACAAGATGCGGCCAGGACTATGGTGGGCTTAGATGGGTGCTGAGAATGGGCGGGACTTCCCCTGCGGGCCGCGCGCGGTCCAGGCGGTGGCTGATCAGAGGCGGGAAGCTGAGCCGGATGGAGGCGGGGGGGGGGGGGGGAGCCGGCTGAGGCCTGCAAGCCCATCTCTCAGTGAATTCGTTTTATTTGAAAGGCAGAGAGACAGACTGACTTCCCCATCTGTGGTTCCCTCCTCGGATGCCCACGACGGCCAGGCCTGGGCCAGGCAGGCAAAGCCGGGTCTCCCGCGTGGGAGGAGGGACCAAGGACTTGGGCCGTCACCTGCTGCCTCCCAGGGCGTGTATCTGCGGGGAGCTGGGATTGGTTGCAGCCCAGGCTTGGACCCAGGTGCGCCGACGGAGGAGGTGTGTGTCCCAGGTAGCGTCGTGGCTGCATGCCGAATGTCCACGCTCTGATGCATCTGTGACCTGGAGCCAGGGACGCTGGTTACCAGGGAAGTGAGGACGCCTGAGCCGCACGCTAGGATCGTTAGCAGAAGTCCAGGGAGTTCTCTCAGTGACTTCTTCACACAGCAGCAACCCCATGGAAAGCCGTAGGCGCCAGACACCATGCAGGCTGCGCCGGGTGGGGAGGCCAGCGTGCTGCTTCCAGCTCCTCCCCTGGGGAATCCGTTCAGTCTGCTCTGACGCTGTAGCCACCAGCTACCCACTGGCTGCCGCCCTTTCTCGCCTCTCTCTCTCACTAACAGGCAGAAGGCAACATTGCCAACCCCTTGCTCATAAGGCGCGACTGACTCAATTCTAGTCGTGACCTGTAAACAATGGT
This sequence comes from Oryctolagus cuniculus, assembly GCF_964237555.1. Classification (NCBI taxonomy): domain Eukaryota; kingdom Metazoa; phylum Chordata; class Mammalia; order Lagomorpha; family Leporidae; genus Oryctolagus; species Oryctolagus cuniculus. The sequence goes on along the minus strand of NC_091432.1, from coordinate 5,552,721 downwards.
GTTGGGAGGGATCTCCAGCAAGGCTCCCTGCATAGAAGCAATGCTGGTGAAGGCCATTTTTGTCCCATTTGCTGCATTCTGCATCCCACCTGGACTGCAGATGTGATAGCTGGAACTCCGGCAGCCATCTTGGCTCAGAAAGTGACCTTGAACGTGATAGCCACTGGAGAGGTGGTGACCATTGTGTTTCTCCTTGCTTCTGGGGGTCAAGAATGCAGCCAGTGCTCCTTGGGGTGGATTTTCTCTGCCGCATGGTGCTGGGAGCCTCCGCTAGAAGACAGGACCCCGTGGCTCCCCGGGGCTGTTGGCTGGGACAGCACAAGGCCTCTCCGTGGGGCCGGGTTCCAAAGACAGGCGCCCCAAAAGGCTGGGAGCAGTGCTGACCTATGCGATTTCTGCTTGGAAGTGCAGCATGGTTCCTGCCCTGCACTGGGGTCAAAGCCGTCATGGAGGTCTGCTCGGGTTTGGTGCTCGGGTTCAGGGGGTTGGACCAGACCAGACCGTAAGACCCCGCCTCTCCTGGCAGCCGGGTCGGTGTGTGAGGACGGCTGGGGGATGGGCCAGTTCTCAGTGGCCCAGTGGACAGCGTTAGGCCTGGCAGTTAAGATGCCGGGGAGACGCCCACGGCCCACACGGCAGTGCCTGGGTTCCACGCCCAGCTCTGGCTTCCCGCTAACGCAGATCCCGGGAGGCCGCAGTTCTGGGTCCTGCTATCCGTGTGGGAGAGCGGCTCGGGTTCCCAGCCCTCGGCTTCGGCCTGGCACGATTATGGCCGCTGTGGGCCTTCGGAGAGTGACCAGTGGATGGAGTGCTCTCTCTTCCCCACCTCTCTCTCTCTCTCTCTCTCTCTGTGTCTTTCTGTCTTTTTGGCCGGTAAAGCCAACACCTGCAGCGCCGGCATCCCATATGGGCGCTGGTTCGACTCCCGGCTGCTCCACCTCCGATCCAGCTCCCTGCTGTGGCCTGGGATAGCAGTGGAGGATGCCCGAGTGCTGGGCCTGCACCCGCGTGGAGACCCGGAGGAAGCTCCTGGCTCTGGCCTGGCCATGGCAGCCACTTGGGGAACAAACCAGCGGATGGAAGATCCATCTCTCTCTGTCTCTGCAGCTCTGCCTTTCAAATGGATAAATAAATAAATCTCTAAAAAATAAAAAATAAAAAAAGAAAGGCATCTTCAAAGGTCAGCACGGCCATCCCAGGGTGCAAATGACAGGAGGCGCGGCAGGGCTCTGGCTGGGGGGGGGGGCGTCGGATGCCGATCCCTGGGGCGCAGGGACGCTCCGGAGTCGCCTGGGGGCCACGTGGTGCCAGGAGCTTTGCGACTCAACAGGTAGACTCTGTTCCGCTCCTCCCACACTTGCTCTGACCACGCCCCGTGGAGGGAGGAGGCGGGCAGCCTCGGGGGCTGGGTCTCAGGAAGCTTTGCCCTGCCCTGCCCTGGGACCCCTGCGCTGGGCAGGCAGCCGCGTCAGATGCTTCCAGAACACGCGGCGGACCCCGGCCCCACCGCCCAGCCCCGGCTGAGCCGCAGGTGGCCGAGTGACCCGACCCGGACAGGCGGCTTCCGGAGTGGGGAGGAGTGCGAGGTCCGTGTTGGTTTCCGCTCCCAGATCTCAGGGTGGTTTCTGGTATGCAGTTCCCTGCTGGCTGGTACAAGGGCCTGGCCCCTCTGCCACACCTGGGGGAGGCGCCGGGCCTGCACGAGGGGCAGAGAAGGGGCCCGGGAACCCCAGTGTCTGCGGGGCAGGTCCCGCCTTCGGGTCTCCTGGCCCCTGTGTGCACCTTCAGGCTGTCCCGTCCTCACCATCCGTGGGGGAGCTAGTGCCTGAGGGAGGGCCAGCCTTGCTCCCCATCCCAGAGGCCTCTGCCTCTGCTCCCAGCAGGAGCCCGAGTCGGTCTGCACACCAGCATGGCCAAAACCAACCTCCAGTGTCCGCCCCCAGCCCCGCCCCGCCCTCCGCCTCCCAGCCTGGCCAGTGGGGCCGCCAGGGACCCGGCTGCTCGTGCCGGACGCCTGCGTGACCATCCCCTCCTTCACCTGATTATGTAAATGGCAAAACCACGAAAGTTGAGAGGTTGGGGCATGGACCCCACTGTCCTCAGCACCCAGGCCGCGGCCATCAGCACCCAGGGCACTCTGCTTCGTCTGCACACAGCACCGCTTCTCCCAGCTGCAGCTGCGTTATTTTAGAGAAGGTCTAGGAGTTGTTGCATCGCACCCATGAACACTCCTGCACCCCTCAAGAGAGGCTACCCACATGCACTGCTCTAAACTGCCACCCCCAGCGCCTCTCCCTCCCGGGCAGCCAGAGCTCCGAGGGCTCCTTGCATCTCACTCCCCGTGTGTTTCCTCCCCGCTCTGTAAGCCACGGCTGTCTTTCCTGGTGGATGCCGGAGCTTCCCTCTTATCTGGGTCTTCTATCAGGGTAAGAGCCGTTGTAGAGGAAGCCCACAGAAGCAGACCCCCGAGTGCGATGGATGTCACAGCGCCACTCCGGGGGGCGGCCCCGGGCGAGTCACTCATCCCTGTCTTCCTCCTTCTTTCTTGTAATATTTTTTTAAGATTTATTCATGGCCGGCGCCATGGCTCACTAGGCTAATCCTCCACCTTGTGGCGCCGGCACCCCGGGTTCTAGTACTGGTCGGGGCGCCGGATTCTGTCCCGGTTGCCCCTCTTCCAGGCCAGCTCTCTGCTGTGGCCCGGGAGTGCAGTGCAGGATGGCCCAAGTGCTTGGGCCCTGCACCCCATGGGAGACCAGGAGAAGCATCTGGCTCCTGGCTTCGGATCAGCAAGGTGCGCCGGCCGCAGCGCGCCGGTCATTGGAGGGTGAACCAACGGAAGGAAGACCTTTCTCTCTGTCTCTCTCTCTCACTGTGTAACTCTGCCTGTCCAAAAAAAAAAAAAAAAAAGATTTATTTGTTTATTTGAAAGGCAGAGCTACAGAGAGACGAAGAGACGGGGTGGGAAGTCTTCCATCCGCTGGTTCTCTCCCCAAATGACCGCAACGGCCAGAGCGGGGCCGATGCAGAGCCAGGAGCCAGGAGCTTCCTCCGGGTCTCCCACGCGGGTGCAGGGGCACAAGGACTCAGGCCAGCTTCTACTGATTCCCCAGGCCACAGCAGAGAGCTGGATCGGAAGGGGAGCAGCTGGGACTTGAACTGGCGGCCATGTGGGATGCCGGCACTGCAGGCCGCGGCTTTACCCGGCAGGCCACAGCGCCAGCCCTGCCTCCCTCTTTCTTCTCATCTCCCAAACAGAGCAGACTGCTTTCCTGAGAGGCCGTCGCGGGACCTGGCGAGCCACCCTTCCTCCTCGCCCCTGCCGTTACCATCAGTAACGATGTTATCAGCGCGGCCGCAGCTCGGCGTTCCCGCTCCAAACGCTCAGGACAAAGGCGGTCCAGAGTTCGGATCTTTCTTTTTGGATCCGGGAATATTTGAACCTGCATAATGAGAGATCTTGGGGCGGAGAGCCAAGTCTAAGCCCAGGGTTCATTGATTTTTTTTTTTTTTTTTTTGACAGGCAGAGTTAGAGAGAGAGACAGAGAGAAAGGTCTTCCTTCCGTTGGTTCACCCTCCAATGGCCACCATGGCCGGCGTGCTGCGCTGATCTGAAGCCAGGAGCCAGGTGCTTCCTCCTGGTCTCCCATGGGGTGCAGGGCCCAAGCACTTGGGCCATCCTCCACTGCACTCCCGGGCCACAGCAGAGAGCTGGCCTGGAAGAGGGGCAACCGGGACAGAATCCGGAGCCCCAACCGGGACTAGAACCCGGGATGCTGGCCCTGCAGGCGGAGGATTAGCCTAGCGAGCCGCCGCGCCGTGTTAATACAAATGCAGTCCGTGTTAATACAGTCCACGTTTTTTTTTTTTTTTTTTTATATTTTTGACAGGCAGAGTGGACAGTGAGAGAGAGAGACAGAGAGAAAGGTCTTCCTTTGCCGTTGGTTCACCCTCCAATGGCCGCCGCTGCAGCCGGCGCACCGCGCTGATCCGATGGCAGGAGCCAGGATCCAGGTGCTTTTCCTGGTCTCCCATGGGGTGCAGGGCCCAAGCACCTGGGCCATCCTCCACTGCACTCCCTGGCCACAGCAGAGAGCTGGCCTGGAAGAGGGGCAACCGGGACAGAATCCGGCGCCCCGACCGGGACTAGAACCCGGTGTGCCGGCGCCGCAAGGTGGAGGATTAGCCTATTGAGCCACGGCGCCGGCTTAATACAGTCCACGTTTTGACCACAACCGGCCACACGCGTGCAGGTGCGGGATCTTCTACTGTGGCATCATGGTGGTGCTGCAAGTCATTCCAATTTCGCAGCTTTTCAGATGTGGAGGCCTGTAATTGCAAACGGGCACTCCGACTCCGCACACGCACACACACACACGCACACATACATGCACACACATACACACACTTGCACACTTCCCAGCAGCCAGACAGAGCCTGGGCAGCACTAGACACCGGGGAATGGGTGCGAAGCGAGTGATCCCGGGCGCCTGCCAGCCCGCCCAGCAGCCTGGGGTTGGCTGAGTCCCATAGGCTGACCACCAGAGCTGCTTACTCCCCGCCCCGGGGGCAGCCAAGGGAGCCGCCATCCCGCAGAACATGGAGTGTGCTCCTTGGGTCCAGGCCCTGGGCGGTCGGAACCCCAGGGCTTGGCCCACTGGCAGGCTCCTACATCTCCCGTGAATTTCATCCCTCCTCCTACGTCACAGCCACTCCCTTCCGTCCTCCGAGCGCACCTGTCGAAGTCACCACCAAGAGGCCTGGGGTGCACCGGGAAGGGGCAAGGAGGGTGGACATCAGGGTGGACAAATCCTGGACATGTCTGGGACTGGCGCTGTGGGGGAGCGGGGTGCGCTGCCTCTTGCAATGCCTGCAGCCCATGTCTGAGTGCCGGTTCGAGTCCCGGCTGTCCCACTTCCAGTCCAGCTCCCTGCTCATACACTGGGAAGCCAGCAGAAGATGGCCCGAGTGCTTTGGCCTCCGCCACCCACATGGGAGACCCAGAAGAAGCGCCAGGCTCCTGGCTTCGGTCTGGCCCAGACCCAGCTGTTGCAGCCGTTTGTGGAGTGAACCAGCAGTGGAAATTATCTCTTTCTCTCTCTCTGATGCTTTTGCCTTTCAAATACATATATCTTACATTCTTTTAAAGATTTGTTTATTTATTTGAAAGACAAAGTTACAGAGAGAGAGAGAGGGAGGAGTGGGGGAGAATCTGCTTCACTCCCCAATGGTCGCAATGGCCAGGGCTGGGCCAAGCTGAAGCCAGGAGCCAGGAGCTTCTTCTGCGTCTCCCACATGGGTGTGGATGTCAGGTCCAAGCCCTCGGGCCGTCTTCCGCTGCTTTCCCGGGTGCATTAGCAGGGAGCTGGGTCAGAATGCAGCGGCTGGGACTCGAACCGGGGCCCACATGATGCTGGTGCTGCAGGAGGCAGCTTAACCCACACCACAGCACAAGCCCTGTAAATAAACCTCTAAAAAAAGAGGACTTGGACAGCCCTGAGGAGTGGGGAAGGTGTGTGCTGCCTTTGCCAGACGTAAGCAAAAACCCCCCGGAACTCAGATTCAACAGGAACCCAGAGGAGCCCAAAGTGCGAACCAGAGACCCAGGGCCAGCACTGCAGCTCCCCAGGAGCTCAGCAGAGACCAGGGCAGCTGCTTGCCAGTGGCTCCAAAAAACCCGTCTGCCTTCTCTCTGCCTGCTTTCTCGAACACCTTAGTCAAGGAAACTGACCAAAATTACAGCAGTGACCTTCTGGGGCCAGCGCTGTGGCATAGCGGGTTAAAGCCCCGTTCTGCAGTGCCAGCATCCCATGTGGGCGCCGGTTCGAGTCCCGTCTGCTCCATTTCTGATCCAGCTCTCTGCTACGGCCTGGGAGAGCAGTAGAGGATGGCCCAAGTCCTTGGGTCCCTGCACCCACATGGGAGACCCAGAAGAAGCTCCTGGCTCCTGGCTTCAAACCAGCGCAGCTCCGGCCATTGCGGCCATCTGGGGAGTGAACCAGCGGATGGAAGACCTCTCTGCTTCTCTGTAACTCTGCCTTTCAAATAAATAAATATTTTTTAAAAATGGTGACCTTCTTCAGTAGAACAGCTGCCATTTATGCGTTATAAAGGTATTGTAGAAAGGGGCCCGGCGCTGTGGCTCACTTGGTTAATCCTCTGCCTGTGGTGCCGGCATCACATATGGGCACCGGGTTCTAGTCCCGGTTGCTCTTCTTCCTGTCAAGCTCTCTGCTGTGGCCCAGGAGGGCAGTGGAGGATGGCCCAGGTGCTTGGGCCCTGCACCCCATGGGAGACCAGGAGGAAGCACCTGGCTCCTGGCTTCAGATTGGCGCAGCACCGGCTGTTTGGGGGGTGAACCAATGGAAGGAAGACCTTTTTCTCTCTCTGTCTCACTGTCTATAACTCTACCTGTTAAAAAAAAAAAAAAAAAGCATTGTAGATTAAAACCCCAGGAAGGACGTGGCATAAAAGCCTGCCGGAGGGAGCAGGCGGTGCCGCTTGGTTAAGACGCTCACTGCTCAGTGCTTGGTCACTGCTTGGCCGAGTGCTGGGCTGAGCCCCAGGGCCCGGTCCCGACTCCACCTTCCTGCTAACCCAGACCCTGGGGGGCAGTGGTGATGGCTCAAGCAGCTGGGTCCCTGCCATCCTTTGGGGGACCCGGCTTGTGTTCCCCGCCCCGGCTCTGGCCCCGGGTTAAGCCTCAGCCATGGTGGGCGTCTGAGAAGTGAACCACTGGGTGAGAGCTGCCCTCCCGTGTTTGGTACGTTTAAGACAATAAAGGCATAAAACCTAAATATTTTCATAAAGAAAATAGGAACGTTTTCATAAAGGAAATTTGAGGCTCAGTCTGAAAAAACTTATGAATGGATGCAGTTGTGAATTGCGTACAAGAGGCAAACGTTCTGGAAACCGCCTGGGGCGGGTTCCGTGCCGGGCAGATACTACACAAACGTGGTGGCGGCGGTGACACTGTCCTGGCCGTGTGAGCTCCCAGAAGAAGCAGGCCCCCCCCACCCCTGCTGCCAGCGTTCAGGAGAGGTTGTTAGGCAGCACACAAGCACCACGGACTTCGGCCGCGTGGACGTCCACGAAGCGGGGGTAGCAGCACGCCTTGTCCACGCCTTGCTCCGCGTGGTCTGGGTTGGGGTTTGAACGTGTGCCCCGGAGTTCATGTCCAGACTCGTCTGCTGATGGTGTTTGGGCTGGGTCCTTTGAGAGGTCATTAGGGTTAGTTGTGGTCGTGGGGGGGGGGTGGCACAATGAGATTGGTGGCTTCATAAGGCACCGCAAGAAGACCCCTGCCAGGCATTGGCACCTTGATACAGCACTTCACAGCCTCCATAACTGTGCACTGAACAAACGCCTACTGTAGGGCTGGCGCCGCAGCTCACTAGGCTAATCCTCCACCTGCAGCGCCAGCACACCGGGTTCTAGTCCCGGTCGGGGCGCCGGATTCTGTCCCGGTTGCCCCTCTTCCAGGCCAGCTCTCTGCTGTGGCCAGGGAGTGCAGTGGAGGATGGCCCAAGTGCTTGGGCCCTGCACCCCATGGGAGACCAGGAAAAGCACCTGGCTCCTGGCTCCTGCCTTCGGATCAGCGCGGTGCGCCAGCCGCAGCGGCCATTGAGGGGTGAACCAATGGAAGGAAGACCTTTTTCTCTGTCTCTCTCTGTCTCTCTCTAACTCTGCCTGTAGCAAAAAAAAAAAAAAAAAAAAAAAAAAAAAAAAAAAAAAAAAAGCCTACTGTTTAGAAACGACCCAGTCTGTGGTAGCAGGAACAGACTAGGGCCCTAGACAATCTACTCTGTACTCTGCTGACCAAACTGGGCCATGGGCTGGCCAAGGGCGGGCAGCGTCAGGACGCCCACGCCCGAGGCGACAGCTCTGGGTGCTCCTGGGCACATGCAGCAGTGTCCTCAGCCTGGAGCCCCGGGCTTGGGTGTCCAGCGGCTTTTTTTTTTTTTTTTTTTTACAGGCAGAGTTAGACAGTGAGAGAGAAAGAGAGAGAGAGAGAGAGAGAGAGAGAGAGAGAGAAAGGGCTTCCTTCCGTTGGTTCACCCCCCAAATGGCCGCTATGGCCGGCGCTGCGCCGATCCGAAGCCAGGAGCCAGGTGCTTCTCCTGGTCTCCCATGCGGGTGCAGGGCCCAAGCACTTGGGCTGTCCTCCACTGCCCTCCCGGGCCACAGCAGAGAGCTGGCCTGGAAGAGGGGCAACCGGGACAGAATCCGGCGCCCCGACCGGGACTAGAACCCGGTGTGCCGGCGCCGCAAGGCGGAGGATTAACCAAGTGAGCCGCGGCGCTGGCCCCAGCGGCTTTCTTGAGCCGTCCACTAGATGACCGCCAAACACTGCAGGTCAGCCAACCCCAGCCGTGTCAGCCTGCTCTGTTGCGACGGTGGAAGTTTATGACAGGGTCTTATGGAACTTTGTGTCATGGTGGAAAGCAGAGGGCGAGCAGGTATGGGGGAAGAGGGAGAGCACGGGGCCACCCTGCTCTGTTGGCGGAGGACCCAGTGCTGGGAGAGTGAGCCTCACCCTCCAAATCCACTCGGGGTGCTCCCCCCAGGCCCAGACACCTCCCACTCAGCCCCACGTCAGAGTTCGACTTCAGTGAGCTTTGCCAGGGCTCAACCACATGGAGAAGACACACTGGCCCGTCACCTGCTCCCAAGGCGGCGCCTCCGGCGTCTCTGTCCCGGAGAATGGCCCCGAGACGAGCCAGACCCCGGCAGCTGCCATCGGCTCCCTCCCGCCTCTCCGCCAGCGGCTGGGCGTCCCGGGTCACGCCTGTCCATCAGCCACCTCTCAGCCTCCCCAGCGTCCCCCACTCCATTCCACCCGGCCCCAGCCTGCTTCAGGTCACATCTTCCCGTGCCCGGGTCCCCGGTCCCCAGGGGAGTCTCTGATGCCGAGCAGGGGCTTGGAGGCCCCTGTGGCCCCTGGGGTGCAGCAGTTAAGGCGGCCGCCTGTGGCACTGGTATCCTACATGGGCTCTGGTTCAAGCCCTGGCTGTTCCACGTCTGCTCCAGCTGATGCAGCTGGGAAAGCAGCAGATGGCCCAAGCTGCACCCGCGCGGGAGACCTGGACGAAGCCCCTGGCTCCTGGCTTCGGCCTGACCCAGCCCTGGCTGTTGTGGCCATCTGGGGAGTGAACCAGTGGACGGAAGACCTCTCTCCAAAACTCTGCCTCTCAATAAATGAATACACCTCGAGAGGAAAAAAGATAGCCTGCTACTTCATGACTTGGAAAAGGTAGTGGAAATGCACATTATGAAAAAAATGCATGGATTTAAAAAATTTTTTGCACCAAAATAAATTTATCTTTTAATTCCATTTTCCATGAACTTTCTGAAGTCGGCTCATATACCCAGCTGGTCTTTTTTTTTTTTTTTTAAGATCTGTTTATTTATTTGAAAGGCAGAGTTACAGAGAGAGAGAAGAGATTCTTGAATTCACTGATTCATTCCCTAAATGGCCACACAATGGCCAGGGCTGGGCCAGGCCAAAACCAGGAGCCCAGAGCTCCATCCAGGTCTCCCACGTGGGTGCTTAGGGCTGTGGGGTGCAAAGTCTTGCATGAGCTGGAGAGCCAACCCACTTCAGAGTGGTAGGGAAAAACCTCCCAGACGGGTGAGGGGCTTCCCGGTTCCGTGAGGCTGCCTCTCATCTGGGCACATCACCAGGACCCCAGGGTCAGCAGCCCAAACCACAGTGGACCGGCCCTGGCTGCAGGCCTGGGCGCCCTCCCCAGTGGCATCGGCCGCCCCCGGAGGCGGGCACTTTCTGGCCTGCGTGGCCCGAGCCTGCTGTAGGGGTGAGGAGCCAGGGACAGGCCTGGGTTCACCCCTCCGCTTTCTGGGCCGGGCACTAGGGCAGGGGCTTTCCCTCTGGAGACCGTGTCCGTCCACAGGGATGTCTTGGATCCGAGCTGGGTGAAGACTGAGCAGGGCTGCGCGTGGATGTGCTTCGGGCGGCCGCTCTTACTTTCCTCCTGACTTAGTGCAGCAGCCCGCTCCTCGCTGGGGCGGGGAGGGCACCGGGGGTGGAGCTTTGCCTGCAAAGAATCCCACTCCCCAGCACGGAGTGGGCTAGCAGGGGCCGGGGGCGAGGCCGGCAGCTGAGCTCCATCCCAGGTCTATGGCGGGGAGCAGGCACCCGGCGCACCGCGTGGGGCCTTGGTTCCCAGCTTTCTTAAGGGCTCCCAGTCCGACCCAGTGACGCAAGCAAAACCTCTCACCGAGCCTGGAGCAAACCTCCCTGGGGCCCGGCCAGCTGGGCGTGAGCCCCCATCAATCGCCCCCCCCCGAACTAACACTCCGGCTCCCAGCCCCAGCTTCTGCGCCCAAGCCCCCCGCAGGGAAAGTGCCCACGCTCTGGCTGCGCCTGCTGGGGAGAGGGGCAGCTGAGCTCAGGGGTGGGCTTTCCCCTGGGAACGGGACAGCAGGAGTCCCAGCAGCCGCTCGAGAGCAAGGCCGGGGGAAGCCCCCTTGGGGCAGCCGAGGGTGCGTGCGCGGAATCTGCCGGTGGACCTCTCGGCGGACACTGATAAACCAAAGATCAGCGAGCAGTTAGTGTGCGTGCGGACAGCGGCCGGACGGGGCCTCCCGGCGGCTGCAAGTCCGCGGTGTCGAAGGCAGGTGTCGCCAAAGGCCCGCTCGCAGACACCACGCGTCTGGCCCTGCGCGCTGTCCCGGGCCGCGTCCAGCAGGAGAACCTGGACAGATGGACCACGGGGAGAGAAAGGACAGGCTCGCGAGCACCCCGGCCAGGGCCCGCACGCTGAAGGCGGTGAGCGACCCAGGCACCGAGCGAGCCGGACTCGCGTCCCCTGGGGGCGGAGCCTACTCGTGGGCGGGGCTATGCAAACCAGGGGCGGAGCCTGACGGCGAGGTTGCTCGCAGAGTCCCGAGAGTGGGACGCTTTGGGGGCGGGACTTAGGGCCCGTCGGGGGCGGGGCTTGAGGCCTTCCTAAGGGGCGGGGCTAGAGGGAACTTGACACCGCCCCTGGGGGGCGGAGTCTGCAGCTGTCCCGGAGTTGATATCTAAGGAATTCCCTGCAGAGCCTGGGGCAGCGTGAAGGGGCGGGAGTCGCAGTTCTTTTGAGAATGTGTAAACTCTGGGTGGAGTTCATACCTCGGGAAGTCGATGCTCAAGCGGTCGGTGCCAGCCGAGGGGGCGGGGCATATGGTCTCGGGGCGGGGCCAGGGCGGGGCTGGCGGAAGGGGCGGGGCAGTCGCCCTGCGGGAATCTGAGCTGGCAGGGGGCGGGGCTGCAGCTTCGGGGGGCGGGGCCTCTAGAGGGCTCCCGAGGGTCTCCAGCGGTGGGCGCGCACAGATCACAGCTCCGAGGGGCGGGGCCGATAGCGCAGGAGTCCGCGCGGGCCGGGGCTGCGCCATGAGAAGGCGGGGCCTGACGGTCCGTGGGCGGAGCCCGAGGGCGGCTCCGGGCCTGGGCGGGGGCTCTGGCCTGGGAGGCCGACTGTTTAGGCCCGCACGCAGCTCCGCATCTGGTGCTCATTACTGGATGACAAAGAGCCGGCTCTGGGCCCCCTTCCCCACTCCCCACCTCCCTCCGACTGCAGCTCATTTAACCCCTTCCTGCCCTCGCGGCGCTCCAGGTCCCCTTACCGGGGTCCCGGGATTCAGTTCCTGGCTCCCACGGAGACCCTGTCACGCCCCGTTCCGTGCCCGCACCTCCTTCCCAGCCCCAGGAGCCCGTGCCGCCCCGCGATCCCCACTCCCGCCCAGCAAGCCTCCCCGGCGGCGTCCGCGAGGTTAAAAGCCGGCCCGTCTGGTTTGGGTTAGAGGAACGTGAGAGCAGGGCACGGGGGCGGTGCGTGGCATTCCCTCCGCCCCCTCCAGGACCCCCGCGTTCCTCTCCAGCTCCGGGCCCACCGCTCCCGGCCGCCCAGGCCAACCTTCCTGTCCGGACCCCCACCCGATCCCTGGGCCAGGGGGTGACATAGAGGAGGGGGAGCTGGGCCAGCCCTCCTTGCCTGTCCGGGTGGTCGAGGCGGCTCTGCCCCATCCTAATTAGAGGCCCAGAGACGCTGCAACCAAAAAATTACAGTGGCGGTGGCAAGTGGCGCCTGCCCGGCCTGGGTCCCATCGGCTGCCCCCAGAGGCAGTGGGCCCAGGACTAAGGGAGGTAACCGCCCCCCCCCCCAGGCTGTGACCTTTCCCACCGGAGTCCTCTGGTTCCTGGAACCCCCTCGGCAGCTCTGCCTAGGGGCTGTGGAGCTGCCTGCGGCCCCACGGGGAAGCCTGGCTCCTGAGGTTGCCCGGGGACTCGGCTGCCTGCTCCCCCAGGCCCAGCCTTCTGCTCCCCAGAGCAAGGGCAGGAGGACCTCCCAGGGCAGTGAGGACCCTGGGGGAGGCAGCCCCTCTGGGTCCCCTGACCCCAGTCCCCGAGGGTGCACAGGGAAGAACCTGGAGGAGGTTAGGAGACCCACCAGACGGTGCCCTTCCCCCCACCGAAAACCCAGCCCGAGCCTACCTTTGACCCGGCACCCCAGTGTGGCTCAGGTTCAGCAGAGGCCCGCATTCCGGGCGCCTCCGCGGCCCCATCTCCTCGGAGTTTTGGTGGGAAGAGGCATGAATGTGGAGTTCAGAGCCCTGGGCCGCGTGCGGCCCCGCCAAGGCCCTGCCTTCTCCCGGCTCTTCCCCGACAGCCAGGGAAGCGAAATGTCCTCCTGCTGTCTTCCCTTCCCCTTGGGGGCCCAGACGGGCTGAAGGAGGAGCCCCTTCGTCTCTCTGAGCCCTCCCAGGCCCTCCCCTCAGCCGCCAACGGGGGTCAGGAGATTTTGGGTGAGGTTGGCACCCCATTTATTGGAGAAGACCCCAGCACCCACCCACTGAGGTCCTGGGGGGGCCTTGGCGTGTCTTTCTGTCCTGAGTGCTGGGCCGGGGAGCAGAGTTCCCGAGAGCCAAGTTTGGCTGAGAGGAGCCTGGCTGGGCCCGGGGAGCAGGAAGCCCTGTGTCCAGGCGGGAGCTCCCGTGGGTCCCTGGTGCAGCCCCAGCCATGTGTCCAGCTTGGCCCCGTCCCCCTACCCCGCAGGGGGTGCTCTGCCCGTCACACGCTGGTTCTGCAGGTCTGTACCCCTGGGAGGCTGCCCCGGGGGGGCGCGGGTTCCGTTGGGCCCTTGCTCCCAGCGTGGGTGACCCAGCGATAGCAGTCGGTGACACGCTTGTTGGGCGCGTGGGGGCCACAGCGAGTGCAGTACACGATGCCCAGTGCAAGGAGGACCACCAAGAAGACACACGTCGGCACCAGGAGGGCCACCAACAGCCACCGGTCATCTCTCTGGTGCTGGCCCACCAGCCCGGCCTCCAGTAGGGCTGTTGGGGCTGCAGTGGGACTAGGGCCGCCTCCCTTGGGGACTTGGGGGGCTCTGGGATGGGGCTGCGTAGGGCTGATGGGTGAGGTCTGGTTAGTGGGGCTGTGAGGGGGCAGGGTGGTGGAGAGGGCTGGGGGCTGGGTGGCACCAGGCACAGGGACCGGATGGTCGGGGGCCCCAGGGGACCTGGGGATGAGGGGCAGGGAGGACTGGGCGGTGGGACTGGTGGGGAGCTGGGTGGCCTGGGGCCTGAGGACTGGGACGTCTGGGATCAGAGGGGGTTGATGGTCACCAGGGGAGGTGAGCCGGGGGGTGGGATTAGCGGGCACTCGGGGCAGGTGAGTGGTGGTGTGAGTGTCTGGAAACACAGGGGCTTGGTGGGCAGGGGGGAGTTTGGGGGGGGATCTGGCTGAGACGAGGGGGGGCCGGGGGGCAGGGGGCTGTGCTGGGTGCGTGATGGCGATAACCGGGGGCTGGTGGGCGGGGGGCAGGTCTGGAGAGTCGGCTGAGATCACAGGGGTCTGCTGGGGAGGGGGCACAGGGGGCTGACGGGCAGGGCTCGAGGGTGGGTGTGTGGCGGAGATAGCTGGGCGCCGGCGGGCGGAAGGTAGTGTGGGGCGTATGACAGAGACCCCCCCGGGCCGGGTGACAGAGAGCACTGCGGAGTGGTAGGGGGCCCTGGGGGCACTGAGCGGGGGGGGCCAGGTGGGCTCCGGGTAGTGCCTCGGCGGTCCGCCGTCCTCCGAGAAGCCGGGTCCGTACGCCAGGCCAAAGTCGGGCAGCTGCGTCGACTCCATCCACAGCAACCCGGGCCCCTCCGTCCAGGTGCTGTCGAAGCCCTCCCAGGCCTCCTCATCCTCCTCGTCCTCCTCGTCCTCATCCTCGTCCTCCTCCTCCTCCTCCCCGTCCTCCAGCAGCTCGTCTTCCAGGTCTTGGGAATTCCGGGCGCCCATGGCCCCCGCGGGGCTGCAGCTGATACCGTCCGCCTCCAGCTCATGACCCTCGCTGCAATAGCACTCGAAGCCACCGACGTAGTTGACGCACATCTGCTGGCACACCCCGGCGATCTGGCACTCGTCCGTGTCCACGCAGCGGTGCGGCTCGTCCTCGGCCGGCCGGAAGCCCAGGCGACAGTGGCAGCTGTAGCCCTGTGGCCCCCCGGGCTCACACTGCTGCTCGCACGGCGCCTGGGCACAGGGGTCCTCGCAGCTGTGCCCGTCCGCCGCCAGCTGGAAGCCCTCGGAGCAGCGGCAGGACACGCGGCCGTCCTCCTCCTCCACACACTCGTGCTCGCAGCCCCCGTTGCCCGGGCCGCAGCCCGACCCTGGGCACAGGGGCCCGGCCTGGGACCAGCCCACACCACCGCCAGGCTGTTTCACACAGAGCAGCGACGCCCCCCTGCCGGCCTGGCACTGCACAGCGGCCACCGAACCGAAAGGCAGCCACTCCAACTCTGTGGAGACCAGGTGGAAGGGCGTGGTGTAGACGGCAGGGCCGGCCTGGCCCGCCTCGGCTGGCAGTGCCGGGCAGGCGCCCTCAAAGCCAAACTGGCACAGGTAACCGTCCACGGCCAGCGTGCACGAGCCCTCGAGCCAGCGATGCCCACCGCTCGCCTCCAGGGCCGCGCAGCGCTGCGCCGGGCAGGGCCCTCCCGTGGCCGGCTGAGCCCAGTTGGTGAAGGCCGTGTCCTGGTCTCCCGTGGTCCAGGTGAAGCCGCGCAGTGGGCGCTGTGGCTGGCACTGCCGTGCCGGCCGCTGCAGCCCGATCCACAGCAGCCGGCTGGCCGGGCCGGCGCCCACCAGGCTGTCCACGCGCTGGGCCTCCTCAAGGGTTCGTGGCGTGGCCAGGTCGCCCCCCAGCTCCCGGCAGGCCCGCCAGGCCTCCAGGAAGGTACGGCGGTGTGGGAAGAGCGCGTAGCAGCTGCCCGGGCCGCAGGCAGCGCGGGGCTCAGCGGCCCAGGGGGCCTGGCCCAGCGCGGGCAGCGCGGGCACCGCGGCCGCCCAGGCCAGCAGCAGGCGCAGCAGCATCGCGACGCCCCCCGACTGGCCGGGCCCGGGGCCCGCGGCCGCTCTTGACAGGGGGAGGGACTGCGGCCTCGGGCGGGCGGGGCAGGGGGCGGGCCCGGGCCGGGCTCTGGCCTTGTAAGGAGTGGGCTGGGGCCGCTGCCAGCTCCCTGCTCCCACTCCCCCGGGGCCGCCAGAGCAGGAAGCAGTGGGGTGGGGGTGTCGGGGTGGGGGGCAGAGGAGGGGAGGAGGAGCAACTAAGGGCCGCCCCAGGCCCCACAGGGCTGGGAGTCAGGGAGCGGGCCGGGAACGCCTGCCCGCGGAGGCGGCCCCACCTCGGAAGCCTCGGGCTCAGTCTGGGGCTCAGGGCCGCGGGGTGAGGTGGCTTCCCAGAGCCCAGACCCCGGCGGGGCAAGCAGCCAGGCCCGCGCGGGCCACATCGCGGGCGACTGTCCCCACGTGCCTCGCCGAGCAGCCCTCCTCCCACACCCTGTGTGTCCGTCTGCTGGCACCGACTGGCCGAGGTGGGCCTTACCAGATGCCCACCTGGACCTGCAGGCCTCCGGGCACACGTTCTGACCTGCTAAGCCCTCGGATGCACACAGAACCCGTGTGGCCTGCAGCTCGGGCTGACACTCACGTAGGGCCGCCTTGATCTGCAGGCAGGCGCTCCTCAACCCCTCACCCACCCTGCCCCCAAGCTCTCGGGCTCCAGCTGGGCCCGCGGTGGGGGCCCGGGAGCCAGGGGAGCCAGGGGCTGCCCTCTCCTCACCCCTGCTCAGCCTGGGGCCCTGGGAACCTGGACTAGAGGGGGAGGCGGAGGCCCCCAAACAGGAAATGCCTCTCTGAGCTCCTGCTGCAGGAGGGCTGGGTGTGTGGGTGAGGGGCCGGGTGGGGGCTGGGCTGCGCTCAGGGTGGGGGTAGGGGGCGGCCGTGAGGGGACTGGTGCAAGGCCATGTTTGGGCAGGGAGCACACAGTGACACACACACGTGTGTGTGACACACGCGTCACGTGTGTGGAAGCTACCCCATCTCCAGGGCCTGCTGCGTGGGCCTGGCCAGGGTCCTCTTCCCGCCCCCTCGCAATGAACACAACACCCAGGCTGGCCCCTGGGGAGCCGCCTGGCAGATGAACTCGCGCACACCCACTGCACCCGCTGCAGACGTTTGAGCTGGGGGTGGGGTGGGGGAGGAGAGGTCTGCCCCGCTGGGCACCGCGCCGGCCAGCCAGCTCCCCACACTGATCTGCTTGCTGTGTGACTTTGGGGAGGTTAATGGCCCTCTCTGGACCACACTGGTTTGCTTCTCCACAGCGTGGGGGAGGGTGGCCCAGACTCTGAGGGCAGCGCAGGAGCGCAGTGAGCTTGTCTCCCACGGCCGCCTCGCAGTGCCCGGGCTGACCCCGCGCACGAGGGCGGACGCCAGGAGAGCAGTCAGTAGGGGGCAGCTCAGCCTTCCCCTGGCTCAGGCCCAGAGCCTTGAGCTCATCCCTGACTCCTCTCTCCCACACCCCTCGGCCAAGCGCTCAGCAAATCTGTTGGCTTCGCTTCCAAAGCGGATCCGGAATCTCGCCACTTCCTGCCACCTTCTGCGCCCCTCACCCGGGCCCGTGCCACTGTCCTCCCCCATCCGAGACCACCCCTCCCCATGCACGACCCCCAGCCTCTCCCCTGCTCTCTCTCCTGCCCGAGGGATCCCTTTAAACCTACATCAGACCCGGTGAGCGCTCTGCTCAGAACCCGTTGGGATGGACGGCCCCTCTGGCTCAGAGGACAGGCCACAGTCCTGCCCCAGCGTCCATCTCCCACCTGCTCCGCCCACCCTTCCTCTTCACTCTGGACTGGAGGCTGAGCCAGTCCTTGACCTTGGCCGGGCCCCGGCCAGAGCAGCCGCCCCACCCGCGGTAGCCACTTGCTCTACTGCTTCACCTCTGCGGCTCTCACCTCTGGGTGAGAAGCCCTGAACCACCCCCTTCCCTGCCGCCCCCCACCCGCTCCCCAGGGTGGGCGGGCTTCCATCTCCTCCACTTCTCCCCTCAGTTCCAACCCGCTCTCCGACTCCTTTTATTTTTAAAGATTTATGTATTTACTTGAAAGGCAGAGTTACAAAGAGGCAATGGCGGAGACAGATGGAGAGAGAGGTCTTCCATCTGCTGGTTCACTCCCCAGATGGCCGCAATGGCCAGAGCTGCGCTGATCCGAAGCCAGGAGCCAGGAGCTTCTTCCAGGTCTCCCATGCAGGTGCAGGGGCCCAAGCACCTGGGCCATCCTCCGCTGCTTTCCCAGCAGAGAGCTGGATTGGAACGGAGCAGCCGAGACTTGAACCAGCGGCCATATGGGATGGGGGTTACGCCACAGCGCCAGCCCTCACGGATGTGTCTATTTGCTTACTGATTTCCGGCAGCCGGAAGCCCCCATCCAAACTTTCTCATCCTAGGATTAGTGGTATCCAGGGCTGGGTGATGATGTAAGGACTTCCCTGCATGGAAGGACGTTTGGCCCATCCCTCGCCTCTGCCTGGACGCTGGTGGCGTCCTTCCAGTTGTGATAGTGGCAAACGTCTCCAAGGGCCAGCAGGTTCAGCCGCCGCCTGCGACACCAGCATCCACGTGAGCCCTGGTACCTGGCAGGGGAGAGACCACGATCAAAGTTCCAGCTGAACACCTCCCTTCCAGCGCCCTGCTAATGCAAGTGGAAAAGCAGCAGGAGATGGCCCAAGTCCCTGGGCCCCTGCCACCCACACGGGAGACCCGGATGGAGCTCCCGGCTCCTGGCTTCCACCTGGCCCAGCCCTGGCTGCTGTGGCCACCTGGGGAGTGAACCAGCATCCAGATGGAAGTTCTGTTTCTCTCTCTGTAACTCTGCCTTTCAAATAAATAAATAAATACATAAATCTTTCTTTCTTTTTATTTGACAGGCAGAATTGGACAGTGAGAGAGAGAGACAGAGAGAAAGGTCTTCCTTTCATTGGTTCACTCCCCAAATGGCTGCTATGGCCGGTGCTGTGCTGTTCCGAAGCCAGGAGCCAGGTGCTTCCTCCTGGTCTCCCACGCAGGTGCAGGGGTCCAAGCACCTGGGCCATCCTCCACTGCCCTCCCGGGCCACAGCAGAGAGCTGGACTGGAAGAGGGGCAGTGGGGACTAGAACCCGGCACCCATATGGGATGCCGGTGCTGCAGGCAGAGGATTAACCAAGTGAGCCAAGGCACCGGCCCCAATAAATACATCTTTCTTTTTAAAGACTTATTTTATTTATTTGAAAGACAAAGTTAGAGAGAGGCAGAGGGAGAGAGAGAGGTCTTCCATCCACTGGTTCACTCCCCAGTTGGCTGCAACGGCCGGAGCTGCGCCGATCCAAAGCCAGGAGCCAGGAGCTTCTTCCAGGTCTCCCACGTGGGTGCAGGGGCCCAAGCACTTGGGCCATCTTCCACTGCTTTCCTGGGCCACAGCAGAGAGCTGGATCGGAAGAGGAACAGTCGGGGCTAGAATCGGTGCCCATGTGGGATGCTAGCGCTGCAGGCTAGGGCGTTAACCCGCTGCGCCACAGTGCCGGCCCCAATAAATATTTTTTAAAAAAGAAAGAAAGAAAATGAAAATGTCTCCAGCCATTGCCAAATGCCATGTCCCCTGAGGCGGCACTGTCCCCAGTGCAGAACTTCTGCCCGGGGCTGGACCTAGAAGGCTCCGGGTGTTGCAGAATGAATGAATGAATGTGGCTCAAGTCAGCGAAGAACTGATGTAGTGGGGGAGCTGCGGTTCTTCCTGGAGCCCACGTGCTGCTCACGTACTGCTTACCCCGGCAGTCAGCCCTTTTGTCAAGGGGAGACTGACGCTCAGGCAGTCTCGGCGGGTGCGCAGCCGGGCTCCGCGGGGTCTCATCCCAGTGGCCTCTGGCTCTGAGGGTCAGGGAAGGAATCGGGCACGCAGGAAGGGAGGAAGGCAGGCCAGGAAGCATGACTTGGGGAGGGGGGCCCGGAGATGCGAGGTGCCCCTGGAGTATACCAAGGGTCCCACGGGGAGGGACGTGGAGGGCGCGGTGAGCAGGAGCGGAGACTGGCGATCGCAGCAGAGGCCTGGCCCAGAAGGTGTCCAAGCTGCACGAGGCTGAGCCTAGCCGCGGAGGAGCCGGCTCCGGGGCTGGCGTGGTGGCCGGGGGCCAGTCAGGAGGCTGTTGCAATGGTCTGGGAAAGGAGGGGGGCTGGCTGGAGAGCTGGGCAGCAGGGCGGGCCGGGCGGGGGACGCAGCCTCTGGGGGCTCCTTAGGGGCGGTCCTGAGCCGGCTCCAAGGGTGTGGCGGGCCCAGTCATGATTCAGGCGATGGCCAGTGCTGGGGCGGCTAAGGGGAAGCTGCAGGCCGTCTGGCAAGTGGGTGGGTCGGAGCAGAGGTCAGGACCCCGGCCTCCTCCGTGGGGGTGAGGGGTTGGGGGACAGGCAGGGGAAACAGGAGGAGGAGGGGCAGAGGCCGAGTTCCAGATGTGTGGGTTGGGCCTACTTGCAAGTGGAGGGCAGCCTGAGCCAGCAGGGGGTGCTAGGGAGAGGACGGAGCGGGCACCTGTGTGCCCAGCAAAGCCAAGAGTTGGATGGACAGACTGAGGCCCCGTGGGTCTTGCGCTTCCTGCTCCTCTGGGTGTCCCTCACTTTTCTTGGTTCATCCACAGCACAGAAAATATGCTAATCGGGGGCCCGAGCTGTGGCACAGCGGGTTAAGTGTCACCTGCAGTGCCAGCCTCCCATAGGGGCACCGGTTCGAGTCCTGGCTGCTCCACTTCCCATCCAGCTCCCTGTCAGTGTTCCCGGGAAAGCAGCAGAAGATGCCCAAGTCCTGGGGCCCCTGCACCCACGTGGGAAACTCACATGGAGCTCCCAGCTCCTGGCCTTGGCCCTGCCCCGCCCAGCCCCAGCCATTGCACACATCTGGGGAGTGAACCTGGGATGGAAGACCTCTCTGTCTCTCCCTCTCTCTCTGTCACTGCCTTTCAAATAAATAAATTTTTAAAAAGAAAAAAAAAAAAACAGAAAAGATGCTAATTGACACAATAAGGGTTTGAAGGTTGGTCGGGGGATTTAAAGACACATGCGTGCATGGACGCGAAGCAGGGAAGGCCACAGGTACACAGGCAAGGGTGGCCGTGTGGACGGATGAGTGGCCACACGGAGAGACGGATGGGTGCTGAATGGAGAGGTGAGGGGTGTGTAGGTGAGAAGCTACGCACAGCTGTGGTAACACGGGGTACAGGCAGAAGGGGGGTGTCCTGATTCATAGCCGGCAGCCCGTGGGATGAGCAGTGCCGGCCAGGAAGGCGGGACAGCTGGGCCCCGGGGCCAGGGTAGCACCAGCCCAGTCTCCCCTGGGGCTGGCGCTCAGGACCCCAGGCTCAGCTCACACGGAGGGCCGGGGCGGGGCTTGGGGATTCCCCTGCTCTGCCCCTGGCCCCTGGTGGAGAGGGGGTGAGCTCCTCTCCAGGGGGGCACGAAACAGAAGCCGCGCCCCGGAAGGAGGCCTATCTTGCAGCAAAGGCAGATGGCGGTCCTGGCGGCGGCGTGTGGGCCCCTGGGTGTGGGGAGACGGCCGGCCGGGGTGGAGGGGGGATGGAGCGTGATTGGGGGGCGCCCCCCGGGCAGGCGTCCTGGGGAGCCTTGGCAGGCCGCTGAGCTGAGCCAGCACATTGCTTTGTGTACAAATCACCTCCCTTCCTCCTTTTCCTTCCCTCCCATCCCCCACCTCCCTCCATGTCTAAATTCTTCCCAAACCACCCCAGCCTTCGGGCTGCCGGGTGGGTGGGAGGTGCCTGTCTTGGGTGGGAGCCGGAGGAGGGGGGTGGGAGAGGTCCCACCCAGGGCGGGGGGGGGGTGGAGTAGAGCAAGCACAGCCGCTGCCTCCTGGTCCCTAGCGGTGGCGCCGCACCCCGAGAACCTCTGGATTTCTGGATGGAGAGCCCTGCGGTGCTGGGGTGCTGGGGATGGGCAGGGGGAGAGCCTGTGGGGAGGGGGAGCCCAGGAAGAAGGGAGGGCCCCTCTCTGCAGCAGGTAAAGGGTTCTGACAGCTGGAGGTGGACAGTGGCCGCGTGTGCGACCGTGGGTGCACCAGCAGGTGTGTGCGCATACGTGGGGGTTGCACGGCTGCGTGGCGCGTGCACGTCCCCGCGAGCCCACACCTGCGCCCACAGCTGCGAGGGCGACATAGCTGGCTGCCCCGGCATTGCCCAGCCTGTCCAGCTGGGCCCCCAGTTCCCGCGCCAGGCAGATGCGTGCCCCGGACATCTGGCCACAGCTGCCCCCAAGAGAGGGAATCTCGGGGCTGGGATCAGAGTTGGAGGGACGGCGGCCTCCCCCTCTTCCAGGACGCAGTGGCTCAGCCGTCCGAGGGGCACCTGTGGGAGCGGAGCCCTGCCCGCCCCCTGGAACTCTGCACCGTGGCCTCCTCTGCCACCCAGTCTCAGCCTCCCCGCCCCCGTCTCTGGAATTTTCTCCTGGGCTCTCACTTTTCCCTCTCTTCCGGTCCTCTTCCTCCTGCCTCCTCACCATCCCCAGCCAGGGAGCGCTGGGTCTGTCTCTCAGGCCACCGACCAGACCAACCGCGGGATTTCTGTGTTCCTCCCCACACCCCTCCGTGTCTGGGGTCTCCCTGTCCCCGGGACTGGTCTCGGCAGCCTGTCCCTTTCTGTCTCGTCTGCAGGGTCGCCCTGTCTCTGCCTGGCCACCACCCCTGGGTGGTCCATGCCTCCCTCCTTCTCCTGGCACTGCCCCACCCCCACCCCCGGGGGCTGGCTGGGGCGGGAGCCAGGTCCCGGGCTGTGACCAGGCTGGGAAGGGGAACCCAAGCAGACATGATATTTATGTTAGGGACTTCAAAGTGGAGCAGAGGCCTTGGTGCGGGGTGGGGGTGGGCGGCAGCACCAGCGCCCTCAGGTCAGCTCCCGCCCCTCCCTGCCGGGGGTCTCCTTGGTGACGCACGCCTCCCCCCGTGGGACACTGAGACCCAGAGTAGGGACAGAGTGGGCTATTTTGGTGCCGAGTTCCAAGAAAGGCACTTCCTGTGCCCCCGCCTGCCCCCAGTCCGGGTGTTTCTTCCTGTCGCCTGGGCCCCACCTCCTCCACGCATCAGCGGGCTCTGGGGGTGGCAGGAGCAGAGGGTGAGATCTCAGCAGCAAAACATCCCTGGCGCTGGGACAGCCGTGCGCTCGGCAGAGGCCTCGCCCGGGCAGGGCCGTGCAGGCTGTAACCCTGTCGGCACCGACCGGCCCACCGAGCGCCGGGCCCCTCGGGGCCTCCGGGGTCTGCCGGCCTGAGGGTCCGAGGGGACAGGATGGTCTGGGGGGGTCACCCTGTCCCGGCCCCAACCTTGGCTTCACCCTTGCGAAAGCAGCCCAGCTGCTGGGGCCAGGGGCCTGCGGGTGGGGCGGGGTGGGCCGGAAGAGCCGATTCTCTCATCCTGCACACAGCCCGGGGGGCCCAGAGCCCCTTCCGGTAGCTGCACCCAACAGGCATCTCTCAGGCAGGAAGCCCCCTGCCCACCCTGGAGGCTTGCTCGGGGCCCTCTGGTCCAGAGCCCACCCCCAGCCCCTGGGACAGTGCCCCCCCGCCCCCCCAGGCTCTCCCGTGAATCACTCTGGCTGGAATCTGATGAGCTCAGGCCACCCCGCCCAGCGCCGCCGCTGCTGCCTCCTGCCCGGCCAGGGGGGTCACCTCAGCCCGAGCAGGGGTTGTCTTGGGAGACGCTGGGGGCTGGGCCTGGTGAGTGAGGCAGGGGCAGGCCAGGGCGAGCAGCAGAGCCAACAGGAGAAGGGCTTGGACCTCTCTTGTGTGTGCTCAAGTGTGCACGTGTGAGCACGCATGCGTGTGTGCATACGTGTGTGTGTGCGTCCCATGTCCCTGTCCCTGTCCTTGCGTCCACTGTGCCTGTGTGTGGCAGGGAGTCACACTCTGTAGACGGAGGTTGAAGAGAACCCCGGCGTGCACCGTGTCCGCTGCACAGGGCACGCGTGGCCAGCGCGGTCAGGGTGTCCCTGTGGCAGGGCTGGGTGTCAGACTGTGGGTCAGGGTGTTACTGTGTGCAGGACCGAGGGTGTGAACACGGGTCACGAGGCCATGGTGGGGTGTGACACGCGCTGTGTTGACGGTGGGTGCGTCTCAGTGCCTGATCTCCACCCCACCCTTCC
Organism: Oryctolagus cuniculus; assembly: GCF_964237555.1. Taxonomy (NCBI): domain Eukaryota; kingdom Metazoa; phylum Chordata; class Mammalia; order Lagomorpha; family Leporidae; genus Oryctolagus; species Oryctolagus cuniculus. Next base: position 5,529,225 of record NC_091432.1, on the reverse strand, counting down.
CAGGCCATCTCACAGGCCCTGACTCCTGGGCCTGGCTGGGCTGTGCAGCCCGGGGGGAGCCGGCCCGTCCCTCCCCGTCCCTCCCTCGCCCGCTTCCCGCTCCCCGCTCGCGGGACCCGCGTAGGCAGGACGGCCCAGAACCCCACTGAGGGCTCCCCCTGGCACTGGCAGGGTCCCTGGAGTCCAGAGTCCCCTGGCCGCCTTCTCCGCAAACAAGTGACTCTTCGCGCTGTTGGCACCGAGGTGCGCTCGCCCCCTGGTGGCAGCGGCGGAGAACGTAGCCCCCCGCGCTCCAGGACCGCGGAGGAAACTTTGGGGCGGAGCCTGCCCTAATCCATCACTCCACAAGGATCCACCAAGTGCCCAGCAACCCGGGAAGAAGGCCCGCTGGACTCTGGCATTCCGGGGAGTGGGGGGCGGGCAGATAAAAAGCAAGCACGTGTAGGACAATGGTGACTGCAGCGGTGACAAGTGCGACATCTCCAAGTGAGGGAAAGATGCAGCCCGCGGCCCCTCAGCAGAGCCAAAGCCCAGGTCAGGGCTCCTGTCCCACACCGCAGCAGTGGAGGATGGACAAGGGACATCGCCCCTCGGAGCCTCGGCCTCCTCTTCCCAGGGACAAAGGCGGCGGCAGGGGCTGTGGTGAGGATGGCGGGATCTGACCTGCTTCCCTTTGGGTGGGGCTGTGGGTGCTGGGTGCTTGGTGGAGAGCAGACACTTGGCAAACTCCAGGGCACGGACGTTGGCGAGCCACTTGGCCGGAGCAAGCCTCAGCGCGTCCCCATCTGTAAGACGGGCGTGGGGAGGCCCAGCCCTGCCAGCCCTGCGCGTGCATGGTGGGGGCACTCCTGTGTCGTGACCCTTGGCTGGCCCTGGCCCATAGGATCTCCTGAGAAGATGACCCGGGAGTCCCAGGCAGGGTGGGGGCCTGGCAGGGCTCCCAGGAGCCATTGCTGCATTCCCAGGGCCAGGAATCCGCAGGGGGCGGGGGGGGGGAGGGCCTGCGGAGGCCCAGAACGCTTGTTCCCGTGAGACGAAGCCCACATCCGGTCCCTTGGGGTTCTCTGAGCACCCCTGTGGCCGCTCGGGGCCCTTTCTCTGATTCCCACGTGCAGCCCTTGCTTGTCTGGCCTGGGGCCCCGCCTCACGGCCCCTCCCTCCTGCTCATCGAACTCCAACCAATGGACAACATTTATTGGGTGCCTGTGGAGTGGGGCGCTGGGGCGGGGGTGGGACACACACAGTAGAGGGGGCTTCCTGTCCGCGAGAGGCTTGTGAGGAGCGGCGGGGGCCTGGCGAGAAATCTGGGAGCCCCACGCACCGGGGCTGTGTCTGGATCGTCGGAGCCGGTGCCCGCCGTGTCCACCTCCCAGCTCCGCCGCGTGGGCTGACAGCCCAGGTGGGCGCCTCCGAGCTTGCCGAGGGGGGCAACGCCTTCCCGGGGTAGGGACCCCAAAAGGCGGCCTCGCCCAGACTTCTGACTCACAAAGACCTCAGGGCCAGCAGCCTCCAGCCCCGCGTTGTCCCCCAACTGCCCTGCGCTCCTAGGAATCTGAGGTGAGTGGCCACAGCCCTCCCCTCAGGGTTGGCCGCTTCCTGCGCCGTGCGCCCCCTGGTGGTTGGTGAGCAGCAGTCTTTGCTCCGATTTGCACCTGCCCTGGGCTCCCTGCCTTGAGAGCTGATTGTTTTGGGAGGGAGACGCTGGAACCCGGCTCACCCCATTCAATCCCCAGGGAGGGCCTGGGAGGACTTCCGATCTTGGGGAAAGACCGGGATCGGGTGCTTTCTCCGCAGGGAGTCGCCTCTCATGGGCCCAGTCGGCACGCAGCCGTGGGCAGAGACTCCGGGGAGACAGCAGGTGGGGGCTGCTGACCCGGCCTCCTTCCCGCTCTCTCCTAACCTTAGCTCTGCTCTGTAGCAGATCCTCCCGAACACTGGTGGCGAAGGGCACGTCTGGTCCAGGCCTCGCAGGGCCCTGAGGGCCCCCCACATCCTGCAGCTGGTGAGGGAAGCTGCCAGGCCCGTCTCCGCCCCCTGGCCACCGGCTGGGCACTCACCCCTGCATGCTGCCTGGTGGGAGAACACGGGGCAAGGACCCCAGTCCCCCTCACGTCGCTCCAGCCCCTCGGCTGTGGCCAGCCCCCGCTCTCCCGTAGGTGGGGTCGTGGAGAGATCAGACGGGGTGCCGGCCTGCGAGAGGGCTGGGGTGGGGGTGCCCAAGGAGGCTGTGGTGCTGACGGCTCTGAAAGGCCTTCCCAGAAGGCTCGGAGCCCCTGCCCCAAGTGATCCTCTGGCCACTTCCAACTGCCCCTCAGCTTCGGGTACGCCCCGGCTTCCAGCTACCCCTCGGCCAGCTGGTCTCCCTCTGCCTCTGGCTCCGCTGGCCGCCCGGGGCCTCCGGCGGCCCCAGCCTCGGCCTGCTCGGCACTGCTCTCACGCTCTCCCCCCGCGTCTCCAGGGCCTCCTTTCCCTTCCTCCGGCCTCCCTGCCGCAGGCCGCCCATTGCCCTGCTCGTGGGCAGCAGCCCCCTGGGATTCAGGCCGCTCTGCCCGGCGGTAGACGAGGTAGCCGGCGGCGGGCAGCCCGCGGGCCAAGGCTCCAGGGGGCAGGCGGTGGTAGCCCTGCTCCCTGTACAGGAAGAGGCCGAAGGAGTCGGGCTGGGCCACTCGGAATTTGGTGGCACAGAGCTGGCTGAGGGTGGCGACTGAGGCTTCCGGGGGCACGGCCAGGGTCTTGGATGTGCACCCAGTGCTGGGGTCCTGGTAGGCGACTCGGAGAAGGTGCTGTGGGGAGGAGAAGCCCAAGCAAGCGCTCAGCCTGCCTGCCACGCGTCCACCTCGAAATCACCGGCACGGCCAGTGCAGGCCACGCCGGCATGGGGCAGGGGCGCCGGCCCATGGCAGACCAGTTGGGAGAAGCTGTGGGTACTCCCCGGGGCTCTGGGGCGGGGAGGGGTGTGGCCGGACGGGCGGGCCACAGCTGCATGTGCAAGGCCAGGGCAGCGGGCACCCCACAAGCCTAATGAGATGCCCACATTGGCCCCCATATCACTCCCAGGAGGTGGCTGCTGCTACCCCCTTCTGTAGAGGAGAAAACTGGGGCACACGGGGGTTCAGTTAGGGGCCCAAGCTCAGAGGCCCCCAAGCCGGAACTCAGAGGGGAAATGGGAGGGCGAGGAGAGCGGGGGCGGAAGCCTGGGCCGGGAGAGGCACAGCCCTGGCGGGTTCAGGGCCCGAGCCGGCCGCCTCTGTCCCCTTCCCTTGCTGTGTCCAGCCTCAGTTTCCTTATCTGTACAACGGGGAGAACCGTGGCCCTCCTCTGGGGTTTCTGGAGGCCACCCCGGAGCTGGGCAGGTGGGAAACCCTGGCTCGGCTGGGCTGGACTTGATATTTGCCAAGGGCGCTGCTGCTACTGCACGGTGACACCAGCATGACTGCCCCCCACCCCCGCCACACTCCGGGCCGGGCCAGGCTGGGGTGGACGGTGCAGGGGGCCTGTTACCTGGAGGCTGTGGGTGGCAGGCAGGCGGCGCTGTTCCCAGAGGCTGAGGGAATGCTGCAGCTCCTGGGAGGGGCTCCGGGGCAGGGCGTGGGCCTGGCTCAGGCTGCTCAGCAGGGCCAGGCTGGCCGACAGGCTGGTCAGGTAGTAGCCACCTGGAGCACAAGAGGGGAGGACTGCAGCTCCCTCCGGACACGGGGACAAGGGACACAGGAAGCACCTGCCCGCGCTCACGCGCGCTCCCAGCCCCGCCCCCACCCCCGGCTGGCAGGTGCTCCGTGCGGGTGTGCTGGGTGGTCCCTCACCCTCCCCCGTGAGCAGGGCCGGCTCCAGCAGCTCGGACATGTACTCGGCCTCCAGCAGCAGCTCGGGGAGGTCGCACTGGGCCAAGACGAAGCTCAGCAGGGGCAGGAACTCATCAGCGCCGGCACCCTCGCCTGCGGGGACGGGGAGGCGGAGGCTTCAGGCTCCCCCCGGGGCAGCCCAGCGGCCCAGACCCATCCTCGGTCAAGATCTGTCCTCTGCCTGCCCAGCCCTGGGCGGTGCCACTGCTGTAGCGACCGCCCGAGTTGAGGGGCTACAGAGAGGGGCCGCAGCTCGCTCGGGTCTCAGTTTTACCATCTGTGAGATGGGAGGGCTGACCGAGCCGTCATGCATGCTGTGTCGGGGGGGGGCTCACCCGCGTGCGTCCTCAGGGCCACGTACAGCAGCTTGCAGGCCTGCAGCAGCCGCTGCACCTGGGCACTGGGGGAGTAGGTGCGGAGCAGCTGCAGCAGCTTCTGGCGCACCTGCTCCGTCTCCACGGCGGACGGCAGGCTCAGGTGAGACCCGAAGGCCCCGGGGCCCTGGGCCCGGGCCAGGCGGAGGCCCTCAGCCAGGCGGCCCAGGGAGCCATCCGCGGAGAGCCGGCGCCGCAGGCGGGCTGCCAGGACAGGCCGCAGGGGTTTGAGCACGCAGCGGTGCAGCGACTTCTCCAGGACCTGCTCTGCAGGAGGAGGGTGGGGGAGGGCGAGGAGGTGAGGGAGGCGGGCAGGACAGCGGCGAGGCGGGGCGGGTTTGCAGGGCAGCAGACGCGCGAGGGGCAGGGGCAGACACAGCCGGGGAAGGGCCAAGCACCCAGCCCCGGCCAGGGCCTCACCCAGCCTCTCGGACGGCAGCAGCTTCTCGGGGCCCAGCTCGGCGCTCAGCATGGCCCTGGCCCGGCTCAGAGCCTGGCGGACGCCCTGCAGTTCCTGCGGCTCAGGCCCGGCCCGCACCTGGGTCAGAAGGTCCTGCACCAGCTGGCCCACGGCCGTGTGCCTGTCCCGCGTGAGCGCCCTGGCCGCCCGGCCCACCTGCCGCTCGGGTGCCAGCAGCGAGCAGAAGGCGGCACTCATGGAGCGCAGCAGGGGTCGCCGGCGGCCCAGCTGGGGCGAGGTCGCTGGGCTCTCCCGGGACTGGGGCGCCCCTTCCTCCTCGGAGCTGCTGGGGGAGCCGCAGTCCACCTCCTGGAGGGAGGGCAGCGGGGGGACGCCGGGGCCAGCGCCCCCGGGCACGCGGTAGCCCGTGGAGCCCTCCCTCCGCAGCAGCTGGCGAGGGGGCACCCTCTCGGCCTGGCTGGCCGCTGTCGCCGCCGGCAGCTCCGGCACCGGGGGAGGCGGCACGGCCGGCGGGGACAGCGGGCTGGAGGTCTCGGTGGACACGCGTACTTTGAAGCTCCTCTTGAATTTCTCCCGCTTGGTGGGGCCCAGGTCCCCCGGGAACAGAGGGTTGAAGAAGCACAGGGCGGCCCCGGTGCCCTGGTCCAGCTCTTGAGGGGAGCGGGCCTTCAGCCGGGGCAGCCGGGCGCCGTCGGGCGGCCCCTGCTGCGCCTTGGTGTTGAGGGAGGAGCTCCAGAACTCTAGGGACAAGCAGAGGCTAAGGCTCCGGGCTGGGTGCTCCCTCCCCGCTTGGCCCTGGCGGGTCCAGCTAGGCAGCCAGCAGGGCCCTTACCCATGCCCAGGTGGGAAATGGCTTCCAGCTCCTTGTGGGTGGCCGCCTGGTGGATGGCTCTGGGGAGCCGCAGCGGGAGGAGAAGAATGTCCCTGAAGCCAGAGAAGGAGCAGACTGTCAGGGGCGGCACAGCCGGGCTGGCCTGGCGTGGGGGGGCAGGGGGCAGGGCCCCAGGGCGGCCGACTCACCGGGCCCGGCAGTAGGCACAGATGAGCTGCACCAGGTCCGGGAACACGAGCTCCGAGCCCTCCAAGGAGACGCCTGCGAGAGCTGGGAGGTGAGGCCGACCTCTGGGGACACCCCCTCCCCACTGGCTCACAGCCCGGCAGGCCCCGCCTCTCACCGCCTGGGCGCTCCTGGATGTAGTGGCTGGAGACGAAGGAGGGGCCGCTGGCCTCGGGCAGCCGCACGCACAGGGCCTGGCACTGGTGGGTGTTAGACTTCCGCACGAGGAACGCCTGCGAGTGGATGGGTGCGGGAGGCTCAGGACCTGGGTGCAGCCCCTCTGCCTCCAGCCCTCAGCGGCCGCCAGGGGTGGGCGGGACTCACCCCCGGGGGCTCGGTCCTCAGCACGTGCAGGGCGGCCGCAGCGTTGGCCCGCAGCTGCAGCCACACGGGCCGGGTGAGCAGCAGGCGCTCCCGCAGGCTCACGATGCGCCCCGGCTGCTGGGGTCCCCCTGCCTGTCCCCCGCCGGCATCGGGCACGTCGTACAGAGGGTCCTGGGCGGGCCTGGGGGTGAGCACCCGGACTTGAGTGGGTGTCTGTGGGGGAGGGGGGACCCTTGCCTGCTCCTTCCCCCCACCTCCTCCGTCCCTCCCCGCCCCACCTGGCCGCCCTTCCAACTTCAACACTAACTTTTCTCTCTCCTGGTGGCCAGGAGGGCAGCTGGACAGGCTGGGGGCTCCGAGAGGGGCTGCCTTGGGCGCCCCCAGGGCTTCCATGGCTGGGAGCTCCTACCCGGCTTCTCCTGGGACTCAGGAAGAGAATCCAGCCCCCAGGCACAGGCGCACACATTCCCAGCGGTGAGTAACACTTCCTGAGGGCGGTGCGCCCTGGCACACCCCGCCAGTTAACTCTTGTGCGTCCACTCTGCTGGCCGGTGCCCTGCTTCCTCTCGCTTCTGGACTCGGCTCAAGGGGCAGGGATCCCCCTCCACGCCAGCGCCACTCCTAGGGTCCCAGCTGTGGGGGGCACCACCTCCACACGGTGACTCCTGCAGCCGTGCTGGTCTCCTTATAGCACGCGGGTGGGCAGGAGGGGGTTAAGTGGGGCCCACTCAGTCCCCACAAGCCCCGCCTTTGGGGCACCTTCGTCCTGCTCACGGTCAGTTACTCAGCCACCTCTCTGTGGTCAGCAGTTGAGAGAGCACCCCCTGCTGGTCACAGATGACTCACTCCTGGGCCCAACCTGGGTTTGGGGGATTTCAGGTTGCCATGGAGAAAAGATGCCACATCTCCATGGAAACCAACCCCTTTGCTTAACTGGGGTTCTGGGGGTGGTTCCGACACGCGCTAAGCAGGGGGAGTGTGGCTGTGAGGTCGGCAGCGCATGGCGCTGCTGCCGGCTGCCTCCCACGCACAGGCCCTGCCAGCCTGCCTTGCCCATCTGCCGAGCGGCAGGGCAGGTGCAGACACGACCCAGAGGCCGGGCCCAGGCTCCAGTCCCCTCCGCTGGCCACGCCGGGTGCTCCACACGCTCTGCCGGCCCCTTTCCCAGCCCGCACCCCAGCCCCTGCTGGGCAGTGGGGGAAGGCACCAGCGCAGGGTCTGCCTGCCTGGGGCACTGCCCGCGGACACCGGATCCCTCCAAGGTCCATCAGACACACACAGGACGCAGCAGAGCCCTAGGAGAGGTTTTAATCCAGTCCTGGCGAGTGGGAGGCAAACACCAAGAACCACCTGAGAGAACCGGGGAGCCGGTGTCTCACCGCCGGCTCCGGCCTGGTGGGCGCACAGGACACCTGGCTCAGAGTTCCCGGGCAGTGGGGCCCGCTGCCGTGGCCCGGAGGCTGCAGAGAGCCAGGGCCCGAGGGGCGGGCAGGATGCTGCTTTGGCTTGAGTCAAGGTCCTTCTTCGTGGCCAGGGGCGGAGGTGACAGTCTTGCCTGGCCGGTCAGCTCTCGGGCCACAGCTGTGCAGGCCCTAAGGCGCAGGAATGCAGACCAGTGCAGGCCAGAGGGGGACGTCCCGGCAGCACTGCGGCCACCCCGGGGGGCTTGTCTGTCTGCCTCGCCACAGCAAGAGTACGCGAGGCCTGCGTTCAGTGCCAGCTGCTCCGGGAACCCCCTGGCTGGGGGCAGCAGAGTCATGGCCCTGGGGAAGTGGGAGGGAAAATCATCGCTGGTCAGAGGCAGCCGGACGCAGAGGCGCGGAGGGCACCGCCCGCTCCCCGGCCCCCAAACCCCTCCAACCTAGTAAGGCTCTGCCACCGCCCCCTCTCCCTGGGCACACGGGGGATGGGAGGGGGCGAGGCAGACCCCCACACTTACCATCCGCTTTCCTCTTCTGAGGGGACACAGCTGCCCGCGCCTGCGTGGGTGAGCACAGCCCTGAGGACGCTGCCCTCCACGCATCAGAGAGCGGGCCAGGGCGGGTGGCACGACTCTTCCGGGTCTGGATCTGCCCAGCCCGGCTTCCCACCTTCCCTCCCGCCCTCCCCCGGGGCGGCCTGCAGCGGGGCCAGGCACCCACCTTCTTGATGGCCGTCCAGTCCTCCAGAATGTCGACCTCCTGCAGCATGTACACGATGTAGGGGCCTGCGGCAGGGGTCAAGGAAGCAGGACCGGCGCGCGGTGGCCATCTCGGCCCCACACCCAGTGTCCAGCAGAGGCGGTGCAGACAGTGCACGTGCAGCTCCCAGGAGCCACCTCCTACCTCGGAGTCCCCTGGTCCCCCGTGGTGGGGAGGGGGACTCGGGGCCTGGTTCACCCAGTCCACGGAGGGCACCAGGCACCACCCCTACCCCCCTCGCCCTCACCTCCTTCCTCCAGGCCGGCCGGCCGAGCCCAGTCGCTCCTAGGGGCCTCCCCACCAAAACCACAGCTCCCTACCTGGCGTCCACGCCCTCACCCCCTCCGCCCCACCCCTCGAGTCACTGCCTTCCGGACCCCTCTCTCCGCCTGTGCCCACTCTGCCACCGGTGGCCGCAGACCAACACCACCAGCATCCGGGAGAGCCAGGGAGGCCTCGAAGGCCTCACCGCGGACGCCGCGGGGCTCACTGGGTGCGGGCAGTTGGCTCGGCCTCGCCACGGCAGTCACCAAGCGAAGGTGGCCGGTCTGCGTCCCCTCCACCCGCCCACTCCCAGCTCGGGGCTGACACCTGCCTGTCTCGGGCCCCCGTGCGTGGAAGGATACCGGAAACCAGAGGTGCCTTCTTCCTCTTGCTGGGTGGCACCGCGTCCCAGGTCTTCGCGCTGCCTCTGGCGTGGAGTTTGTCATCCCACCACTCTGTGCCCCCAGACCCAAGTCAGGACCCCGCAGGCCGCTCCCACACGCACCCTTCGCCCTGGACACCGGCCTCCTGGACCTCCCCTCCTCCCTCGGCACCCAGGGTGGGGACGGGACCCCGGGCTGGGGGCCGGAATCCCACTAGGGCTGCTGAGGTCCTGAATTCCTGAGTGGGCAAGCAACGGACAGGGGCCACCGCACTTCCACGAGCCTCGGACCTACTGCTCCGTGGGCGGTGGGGCAGTGACCGCACACGGGGAGGGTGGCCACTGTACACGTGGGCCTGCCAGACAGCTCACCCCTGGTCTTTAAAGGGACACGGACGGGGACGGCAAGGGGACCACGGCTCCCCAAGTCCCCGCTGCGTGCCAGGCACTGGGTTTGCTTTTCCAGGCCCGGTCTCATGCTGTCCTCATTGGGACCCCGGGACACCGGCACAGACTCCACCCTGCGCGGACTCCACCCTGCGCGGCAGGGCTGCCGAGGCCCGGGGGCTGCCCTCACCGGAGCCCTCACAGGGACCCCAGGACACCCGCATGGACTCCACCCTGCGCGGCAGGGCTGCCGAGGCCCGGGGGCTGCCCTCACCGGAGCTGAGGTCCAGGCTCTGGCGGTCCTCCTCCAGCCTCTGGATCCGCTCCTGCAGCTCCCCGTGCAGCGTGTCATAGAGCAGCAGCTTCTCGCTCTGCGAGGCAGCAGCGGGGCTGAGCGGGGTGGGGGCAGGCCGCGCCCCTCGCCCGGCCAGCCCGCCCCCGCCCGCCTCACCTCCAGGTGCTGTCTGGCACCCTGCAGCTCACACTCGTACTTGTTCCTGATCACGTCCAGACAGAAGCCCTTGTAGATGCCTGCGGAGGGGAGAGGGGCCTTGCCTGGGAGCCCCGGCGCCCGAGAGAACGGGGCGGGGCCGCGGGGCGCAGGACGGCCACACACCTGCCACCTGAATGCGGATCTTCAGGCTGCGCTGCAGCCCCCCAAGGGGCTCCATGTACTCAGGGGCCGTCTCAGCCCCCACTTCCTCCAGCCGCAGGCGCAGCTGAGTCAGGCGCTCCCTGAACAACCTGGGAAGCGGAAAAGGCCAGGGAGCAGCCTCTGCTCACCCACCACACCTGGGCAAACAGGGGACGGGCCTGCCCCCCCAAGACCCCACAGGCTCCCCGGCCCCGCCCCTGGCCCTACAGACCCCCGCAGGCTCCCCGGTCCTGCCCCTGGCCCTACAGACCCCCGCAGGCTCCCCGGTCCTGCCCCTGGCCCTACAGACCCCACAGGCTCCCAGGTCCTGCCCCTGGCCCTACAGACCCCACAGGCTCCCCGCCCCCCCCCTGGGCCCCACAGACCCTGCAGGCTCCCCAGCCCTGCCCGGGGCCCCACAGACCCCCCCCCAACAGACCCCACAGGCTCCCCGGTCCTGCCCCTGGCCCTACAGACCCCACAGGCTCCCAGGTCCTGCCCCTGGCCCTACAGACCCCACAGGCTCCCCGCCCCCCCCTGGGCCCCACAGACCCTGCAGGCTCCCCAGCCCTGCCCGGGGCCCCACAGACCCCCCCCCAACAGACCCCACAGGCTCCCCGGTCCTGCCCCTGGCCCTACAGACCCCACAGGCTCCCTGCCCCCACCCTGGGCCCCACAGACCCTGCAGACTCCCCAGCCCCGCCCGGGGCCCCACAGACCCCCCCCCCACAGACCCCACAGGCTCCCCAGCCCCGCCCCTAGCCCTACAAACCCTGCAGGCTCCCTGGCCCCAGCCAGGGCCCCACAGACCCCACAGGCTCCCCGCCCCCACCCTGGGCCTCCCAGACCCCGCCCCTGGCCCCCTAGACCCCCCCGGCTCCCCGCCCCTCACCCTGGGCCCCCCGGCCCCGCCCCTGGCCCCACAGACCCCACCCCCGGCCCCCCGGCCCCGCCCCTGGCCCCCCAGACCCCCCCCCCCGCTCCCCGGCCCCGCCCCTGGCCCCCCAGACCCCACCCCCGGCTCCCCGGCCCCGCCCCTCACTTGTCCTTCAGCTGCGAGAACTGCTTCTCCAGGTCCAGCATCTCGCTGACGCACTCGCTGCGGCGCCGCTCGTAGTCCTCGTCGTCCATCTCTGGGACGAGAGGCCGGTCAGGGCTGGCTCTGCACGGGGCGGGCGGCCACCGCGCTGCCCGCGCACCTGCGCCTCACCTGAGCTCTCCTCCTCCGACTCGGTCTGGCTGCCGCTCCGCTCCTCCTCGCTCTCTTCCTCCTCCCCGTTCATCTCGGCAGCCGAGTCGCCCTCCGCTTCCATCTCTTCCGGGTCTTTGCCGGGCGGCTGGATGGGCATCTGGGCTCTGGGGGGGGGGGGCAGGCGTCACTCCACTGCCCACGGCTCAGGGAGCGCAGGGCAGGGCAGACCTGGCCCCTGAGGCGGGCAGCAGGGCCGGTGGAGCCACGCCCTGCGTGGCAGGGGTGTGGATGGCTGGGTGCGCCTCTCACAGGAGCTGGGCGCTGTTGGCGGTGCCACCTACGACCCACAGGCAGGTGGCCCAGGCCGCCCAGGCCCCTCAGCCTGCCCCGGAACCAGTCCAGCTCCTGCGCCCGCCTTCCTCTGCCCGCGGCGTGCCCTCAGCATCTCTTCTGGTATGGTCCTCCGTCCTCGGCTTGGCTCCCGCTTCCTCTGGGGCCAGAGAGGCCTGGCCTCCGTGGGCCAGTCCCTCCTCCTGGCCTCCGTGGGCCAGTCCCTCCTCCTGGCCGGTGCACTGTTTTCAACGTCTCCCAAGGTTCATGCGTCAGGAACAACCCGAGGCGACAGAGGCGATGAGCGCGTGCGCTGGCGGTGTCCCTGCGGGCGGCTCGGTCAGCACCGGGCAGGTTCCGATGGAAGGATGCTTGCCCCCTCCCCTCTGCTCTCGCTCGCCCTCCTGCCCTCTGCCAAGAGACGATGCGGGTGGCCAGACGGGGGGCCCTCGACGTGGACTGTCCGGGCCCCAGAACTGTGAGAACCACGATTCCTGCTCTTCACTAAGTGCGAGGCTCAGGTATCGCCGTGGAGCGGCGCCGCGCTAAGACGGCAGGCTCCGCCCGGGGGGCTTCAGCTCGGGCGCCTTCTCCCGCTGAGAAAGCAGGAACCGAGCCCCACCCGCCTCACTCAGCTGCACTTTCCAGCTCCACTTCTCAAGGCCCGCACGCTGGCTGTTCTTACCCTCTTAAAACTAGTTTTGGGCCTGCGCTGCAGCTCACTAGGCTAATCCTCCGCCTGCGGTGCCGGCACACCGGGTTCTAGTCCCGGTTGGGACGCCGGATTCTGTCCAGGTTGCCCCTCTTCCAGGCCAGCCCTCTGCTGTGGCCAGGGAGTGCAGTGGAGGATGGCCCAAGTGCTTGGGCCCTGCACCCCATGGGAGACCAGGAAAAGCACCTGGCTCCTGCCTTCGGATTGGCGTAGCTCTGGCTGTAGCAGCCATTTGGGGGGTGAACCAATGGAAGGAAGACCTTTCTCTCTGTCTCTCTCTCTCACTGTCTACAACTCTCTCTCTGTCTCTCTCTAACTCTGCTTGTCAAAAACAAACAAACAAACAAACAAAAAAAACTAGCTTTGCTATTTAGCGGAGGGGCAGAGAGGGCAGGCCTCCGTCCGGTGATGTACTCCCCACCTGCCAGCAATGGCCGGGGCTGCTCAGGCAAAGCTGAGAGGGGAACTCCAGCCAGGCCTCCAGGGTGGGGGGCAGGGACCCAGCGCGCAGGGGTGTGCGCCAGCAGGAAGCTGGGACAGGGCACTCCAGTAGGGGGCCCGGGGGCTCCAAGAAGCATCTTCACCCTAAAGCCCACCCCAGGGTTCTTCACTTTCACCTCCGGCCTGTTCCGTGTGCTGCTGCACCTGTCACTCCCCGGCCTGTTCCGTGTGCTGCTGCACCTGTCACTCCCTGGCCTGTTCCGTGTGCTGCTGCACCTGTCACTCCAAGCTGAGACTGAGCCTGCAGGGGCTCCCGGCACCCCGGAACACTGTCAGTCATTCCTCCCGTAGTCACCACCTCACATTCACGGAGCACCACCCGGGGACCGCTGGACCCTGCAGGTGCCAGGGGCCAGGCCACAACTGTGACAAAGACATCCCCGACCTGGAGGAGCTCACGGTTCCTGGCAGAGAGGGGCAACGCAGCAGGCGGGGGCGGGGGGCGGCTGCAGCTGGGCACTGGGGCGTCCAAGCAGGACCAGAGGACCAGGACAGACCGCGAGCTGAGCGTGCCGGGCAGTGAGTCCCAAGTGCAAAGACCCAGAAACGAGAGGGCCGGCCATCAGCACAGCGCCAAGCTCTGCAGGCCAGGGCAGAGGGTGCGGCCGGCAGAGCGAGGCCCTCCACGGCGTTCCCGGGCCACAAAGCGGCAGATGAGGAGACCGCCACAAAGGAGGAAGACGCAGGACAGCACCAGCTGCCGCCGAGGCCCCTGGACAGGGGACCCCGCGGGCCTGGGCGGCAGGCCGGCCCTCTGCCCTCACTGTGCTGTCTTCCCAGCGACGGTGTAGACACGGCTCCCGGGGCCGGGGAGGGGGCCGCTGCTTGTTTGCATCCTAGTCTGTCTCCTGTTGCTAATAACAACACCACAGACTGGGTGCGTTACACAGAAAACAGATTTATTCGGGCTCACAGTTCTGGTCCAAGGCTGAGGGGCGGCACCGGGTGACTGCAGGGTCGCCAGATGGCGGCACCATCCCGGGGTGATGGACAGGGGGGTGGGGCGCACGCGTCTCCTCCGGTCCCTCTCCAGGGCCTCACCCTGCCGACACCGTCTAATCCCGACCTCGTCTCAAAGGCCCCCCCACCAACACCAGAGTTGGATTAAGTTTCTGCCTTTTAAGCTCCAATGTGAGTGCTGGGGCGGGTGTAGACAGCTGATACTGAAGCCACAGCCTCGTCAGGGCGAAGGCTGCACACCTGCCTCCTCCCCCAGCAGAGGCCTGGCCAATGTAAATTAAAGCAACGGTCGCCGGGCAACACTTAGCCTTCACTTCAAGGTACCCCGGTCCCGGAGGTGGCGGCCACTTCCCCCCGACACCGATCCCAGCAGTGAGCAGTGCCCGCTGCCTCCGCAGAGGTCAGCGATGAGCAAGGCCGCAGCCTCCTCTTCCGCACTCTCACGCCTCGGTTCCCGACAGGTGCAATGCCTCTGCCCTGGCCAGGGAAGCCTCCGTTCTAAGACTCGGCCCCGCCCTACGAGCTCCATCAAGCCGCACCCTCCACTTGCAAAAAGAGAAAGCTCACTCCCGCTCCGAGTGCTGGAACGATCGCCAAGGCGGTAAAGCGCTGCGCGAAATCAATTTGTCTCTGCGGACTGAAGCTCCGCCAAGGCCGGCCACCCCCACCTCCCGGGAGGCAGACCCCTCCCCACTCCCGCAGCCTCTCCGAGGCGTCCTGGGAGCCTCCCGCCCTGCTCCACCCCGAGATGCGCCGACGCAGCCCGAGAGAATCGCCTGCGCTTCTGCGGCCCCGCAACCCCGCAGCCCCGCACGCGTCAAGCCGGTTAAGTCTCCGCTTCCGCCCCGCAGGAGCAGGAGGTCGTGCCGGCTCCCGCCGATTGACCGGAGGCGCAGAACCGGGCGCCGGACGTGACAATACGCACCGCGGGCAGTGCGGCCTCTGGCCTCACGTCCGAGTCTCCCTGGGTCCGAGTCACAGGCTGCCGGCGATGGACCCCGCGGCCGAGCTTCCGGAAACTCTATGCAGTCCCTCTCCTCCGGGGGGCGGGGCCTGCCGGTGCTTCCGCGTGCGTCATCAGGAGGCGCCCGCCGGGGGAAGCTCACCATTGGACCGCGGGGGCCGAGGCATGCTGGGATACCGCGGGCCGGTTTCCATAGCGACGGGCGGACCGTCTCGCAGGCCTTCCCCGCGGGGAAGGCCGCTCGTGGGTTTCCGGCTGAGCAGCGGGCCGCCCTCCGCCCGCCGTCACCTCCCCGTGGTGTGCGGGGGGAGAGCCCGCCCCCGCCCCCAGCTCGGGAGAGTAACGGAGCCAGCCGTGGGTGTGAACACGCGTTTATTTACACTTCCCGCCTCCCGCGCCCTCAGGGGCGGAGGCCAGGGGGAACCTAGGGGAACTGGATTCTAACTCGTTTTTTCCTTAATAAAAAAAAGCGCTTTTCGCCGGGTCCTCGGCCCCTAGCCCTGCCGGCTTCACACCGTTCGCCCCGGATGGTTAACAACAACAACAACAACAATACTGTAATAATAGTAACGACACTTCACAGGTGCACGAAGCTGACGTTTCACGCACAGCGTCTCCTCTGAGCCTCGCAGCGGTTCTGTGAGGTAGGCGCCCTCACCGCCCTTCCGGACAAGGGGGCGGAGGCTCAGAGAGGTAAGGGACTTTGCTCAAGGCCACACAGCTCGAGAGTGGTGGGCGCCCCGCAGTCGAGTCCAGCGCCACCCCGGCCCCGCGGGGCTCAGCAGCGGCGGGGCGAGCTGGGGTACTTGGCCTTTAGCTCCTGCTTGAACTGGCGGTAAAGGATCTTATTGTGCTGGTTCTCGGCCTCCTTCTGCGGGTGGAACTTCAGAGCCTCTTTGAAGCCCTTGTGGACCAGGAAGCCTTCGTTCAGCACCTCGAAATCAAACCCCGCCACGTGCAGCTCGCAGGCCTGCGGGGGAGAGACGGGTCAGCGAGGCTGGGGGAGGCGGAGGCGGACACCCCGACCATGCTCCAGCGTCCTCACCCCCCCAGGCACCCCTCCTCACCCAGCCCCTGCTGCTGCACCACCCCTGTCCCCCAGCCCACCCCGCCCCCCGCGGGCACCTGGCTGATGCGGTTGAAGCCGTACTGCCGGAAGCGCTCGTCGAAGGTGGGCACCTTGCCTCCAGCCACGTAGAATGGCTCCCAGGGGTCCTGCCAGGGCACCACGTAGGCCGGCCTCAGCAGGCTCTCTTCCGGGAGGTTGACCCAGCGGGAGTAGTTGGTGGGGGCCTGGCAGGGCGTGCACAGCCCGTAGTAGAAGGGCCGCACCTCGCCCACCTGGTAGAGCTGCAGCAGCTCCGTCTTGCTCATGGGCATGCGGCGGGCCCGGCGGATCTCGAAGGCGGGCACCACCAGGGCCGTGCCCCCCCACTGGCTGCTCTGGTCCAGCATTTCCCGCAGGCCTCGCCACAGCCCCTCGCTGGGCACCATGTCCACGTCAATCACCAGGGCGTAGTTGGCCCCCTCCCGGGCCAGATTCCTCAACAGGTTGTTGGGGTAGGAGACGTTGGTGCCCAGGGCGTAGTTGACGCCGGGCTGGGCCACCCTGGCCAGCTTGTCAAAGACTTCCTGGCACGTCCGCAGTAGGGCAAACTCCCCCGGCTCCCGAGGGTCGGGCACGGCGGCCTCGTAGCGCGAGGGACACACGAGGTGCATGGCGACCCGGGCCCGCATGTCGGGGCAGTGGCTGCTTAGCGCGTAGGCCAGCACCGTGGCCAGCTGCGCCTCCTCCTTGGTGGCCGCGAACACCGACACGGACAGCGGGCCCTCCCAGCGCTCCAGCAGGCCTGACAGGTGCAGCAGATTGTCCACGCTGGCGTGCGTGGCCAGGATGACATCGTTGGGGTCCATGGTGGTCTTGAGGAGGCCTCGGTAGACGCGGTAGTCGCCGCTGGCATCCAGGACGCCTCCGGAGGCCAGCGCCGTGCGGAGCTGCGCCTTGACCTGGTCCACGGAGCGCGGGGACGGCGGGAAGAACTCGAAGTACTGGTCTTGCTCCTCCTGGCCGTGCAGCCCGGACAGCAGCGACAGGTAGAGCAGCTGCAGCATCGCCACCAGCATGAGCGCGGCCAGCAGCAGCTGGTAGAAGGCGCACCGGATGGCGTAGGACATCTGCATGGCTCTCGGGGCTCGGGGCGCGCGGCAGGGACCACCGGGCCGCAGCTTCTGCCGGCCGCCGCAAGCCCGGATCTACCGCAGCGTCCCGAGCGCAGCCGAGGCGAGCCGAGGCGAGCCGACCCCGCGCCGCCCCGCCCACCGCCCGCGCCGGGAGCGGGAGGCGGAGCAGCCGCCGCGGCGCCGCGCGCTCCGCGAACGCCGGAGCTGGCCGCCGCGGCCGCGGGCTGCCCGGGACGCGCTCCCCCGGCGGAGCTCGGGTCGGCGCGCGACCCCCGGGGCCTGAAACCCCGGCGCCCCGGCGCGCTCGTCCCGACCCGGGGAGGGGGCTCGGCGGCCGCAGCGTCGCGCGCGGGCTCCCGGCAGAGGCGCGCCGACGGGAAATAAAACAGCTCTCCTGTTGTGTCCCCCCCGTTTCTCCCCGCCTCCGGTCCCACCGGGTCGACGCTGGGGGGGGTGCGGTCGGGCCCGGGACGCGCGGAGGAGATGCGAGATAAGGGGATGCGGGAAGGAGTTGGCGCCCGTGGGACGAGGTGGCCGAGTGGTTAAGGCGATGGACTGCTAATCCATTGTGCTTTGCACGCGTGGGTTCGAATCCCATCCTCGTCGGCCCTGTTTTACAGAGGGAGAGCGCGCTTTAATTTTCTACACTCTGCCTGTGGGGAGCAGCGAGCTGAAGAAAACGAGGGTGCAAAGGACTGGGGTCCAGGTCCGGGCTTTCTCGCCTCCTCCCACCTGGGTGTGCCCCAGGTGTCTGAGCCCTGTCTGTGCGCCCCGGGGCGAAGGTGTGCGCTTCTTTCTCGCCGGTGCCCGAGAGAAGACCCCAGCGGAGGCGGAAGCGGGTGGGGGGCAGTGGTGTCTGATGTTTAAGTTGTTAGCGGAGTCGGCCTCCTGATCCCCCCACCCCAGGGTGCAGACCCAGCACCACTTGCTTGGCCTCGTAGGGCGAGGACTTGGCTGTGCATCTTGGGCAGGTGCAGCCGGGGGGGGGGGTGCGGGGGGGCGGCGTTCCCCATGCTCTCCCCTGACCCCCCCACAGGAGGGTGCTGGGGGTGTTGCCTTGAGGAGGGGTTGGGGAGCCACCTTCTGCAGCCCAGTGCGGCGCCTCAGCCCCTGTCCTTAGGGCTTCTGGGAGGAAGGCAGCTGTGGCTATGGGGCTGGATTCCCGCCCCCTCAGTGTTTTCCCTTACGGCCTTCACCTGACCGGATGAGGCCCACCCACATTGTGGCAACGTGATTCTGCGATGTAAGGAGTGTGTATTGGGGGCCAGCGCTGTGGTGTAGTGTGTTAAGCCTCCCCCTGCAGTGCCGGCATCCCATATGGGCACTGCTTCCTGTGCTGGCTGCTCTTCTTCCTATCCAGCTCTCTGCTATGGCCTTGGGAACGCAGTAGAAGATGGTCCAAGTGCTTGGGCCCCTAGACCCACGTGGGAGACCTGGAAGAAGCTCCTGGCTCCTGGCTTCAGATTGGCCCAGCTCTGGCCATTGCAGCCATCTGGGGAGTGAACCAGCGGATTGGGGACCTCTCTCTCTGTTTCTACTTCTCTCTGTAACTCTGTCTTTCAAATAAATAAAATAAAAAGGTTAATCTGGCCCAAAAAGGACATCCGCAGCCACGCTTACACTGGTGTTTGATCACGTGTCGGTGCCACAGCCCAGTCAAACCAACACACGAGGTGAGCCAGGATGAGCCAATACTGCTGATTCCACCCAGACTCCCCAGCCTTTTTTTTTTTTTTTAATTTGTTTATTTGAAAGGCGGAGTTACAGAGAGAGGGCAATATCTCCCATCTGCTGGTTCCCTCCCCAGATGGCCACAAGGAACTGGGGCTGGACCAGATAGAAGCCAGGAGCTGCATCCGGGTCTCCCACGCGGGTGCAGGGGCCCAAGCACTTGGGCCATCTTACGCTGCTTTCCCAGGTGCATTAGCAGGGAGCTGGATCGGAAGTGGGGCAGCTGGAATGGAACTTGAGCCCATACGGGACGCTGGTGCTGCAGGCAGCGACTCAGCCCACTACGCCACAGCGCGGGCCCCCAGGTCCCATGTCTT
Source organism: Oryctolagus cuniculus (assembly GCF_964237555.1). Taxonomy (NCBI): domain Eukaryota; kingdom Metazoa; phylum Chordata; class Mammalia; order Lagomorpha; family Leporidae; genus Oryctolagus; species Oryctolagus cuniculus. The sequence goes on along the minus strand of NC_091432.1, from coordinate 5,510,472 downwards.
TCCAGACTGGTCTCTGCCGTCTACACCCAGCACCATTCCAGCTCCCTAGAACGGAGTCGGTTCAGCCGCATATCGTGTCATTCACAAATGACTTTCCCCAGCTGCCAATTTCAACCGTGTTCTGTCCCCAGTCACATCAAGCCCGGCGCGGGGCCTGGAAGTCAGCTAATTGGACCACTCCGCTCCAGAGGAAGGTCAATGGCTGGAGTTTTCCACCCCCGAGTTCTCCCAACAGCCCCTGGGGCGAGGTCTGCCCACTCCCGACCGATCATTCTTCCCCGACTCTCAGAGAGCTCTCATCCTGCCCACCCTCCCCAAGTCCTCAGAGCGTGGCTCTGGAGCCCCCGGGCCCACCCCCAGGAGCTGGGAGCAATGCTTTGCCTGAGCCAGACACAAGGACGCTGGCTGCTGTCCACTGCCCCCCATGCACCCCGGGGCAGCCAGAGCCACTTTCCTTGGGAAGCAGCGCAGGCAGAGTGGGTGCTGAAGATGGAGGTTTGAGTCTGTGGTCCGGTCTTGAGCCAGGTGCCTTTTTTGTTTGCTAATTTTTATGTATTTATTTTGAGAGGAGAGACACTGAGAGCCAGAGCGAGCCCTCAGCAGACCCCTGCTAAGCTGAAGCCAGGAGCCAGGAGCTCAGCCCAGCTCTCCATGTGGGAGGCAGGCGCCCAGTCACTGGAGCCACTGCCGCTGCCTCCCGGGGTCCGCATTAGCAGGAAGCTGGAGCAGGACTCGAACCTGGGACTCCAAATGGGACACAGGGGTTTTGACTGTTGTCTTCACCTGGCTGAATGCCTTCCCCAACAACCACCTGCTTTAAAAATTTTTGTTTTTGGCCGGCGCAGCGGCTCACTAGGCTAATCCTCCGCCTAGCGGCCCCGGCACACCAGGTTCTAGTCCCGGTCGGGGCGCCGGATTCTGTCCCGATTGCCCCTCTTCCAGGCCAGCCCTCTGCTGTGGCCAGGGAGTGCAGTGGAGGATGGCCCAGGTGCTTGGGCCCTGCACCCCATGGGAGACCAGGAAAAGCACCTGGCTCCTGGCTTCTGCCATGGGATCAGCGTGGTGCACCGGCCGCAGCGCGCCGGCCGCGGCGGCCATTGGAGGGTGAACCAACGGCAAAGGAAGACCTTTCTCTCTCTCTCTCTCTCTCTCTCACTGTCCACTCTGCCTGTCAAAAAAAAAAATTTATTTTTATTTTATTTGAAAGAGTTACACAGAGATGGGGGGAGGGGAGAGAGAGGGAGAGAGAGAGAGAGAAATCTTCCATCAGCTGGTTCACTCTCCAGATGACTGCAACAGCCAGGGCTGTGGGCCAGGCCAAAGCCAGGAGCCAGGAGCTTCTTCTGGGTCTCCCACGTGGGTGCAGGGGCCCAAGCACTTGGGCCGTCTTCTGCTGCTTTCCCAGGAGCATTAGCAGGGAGCTGGATCAGAAGTGGAGCAGCTGGGACTCAAACTGGTGCCCATATGGGATGCTGGCAATCTGCTACACCACAGCACTGGCTCCTGAATCATTTTTTAAATTAACTCCGGCCAACATATTTAAGAAAAAAAAGTATTTTTTTTTTCATTTGAAAGGCAGAATTATAGAAAAAAGAGAGGGAGAGACAGAGAAATCTTGTACCCTCTGGTTCACTCCCCAAGTGGCTGCAACAGCCAAGGCTGGGCCAGGCTGAAGCCAGGAGCCAGGAGCTTCTTCCTGGTCCCATTTGTGGGTGGCAGGAGCCCAAACACTTCAGCTATCTGCCGCTGCTTTCCCAGGTGCAGTAGCAGGGAGCTGAATTGGAAGTGGAGCAGCCGGAACTTGAACTGGCGTCCATGTGGGGTGCCGGGCACTGCAGGCTGGGGCTTTAACCCACTGCACCACAGCGCCTGCCCCTGGGGAGTGGATCAGTGGATCCCAGCGTGTCCGCGCCTGCCCCTGGGGAGTGGATCAGTAGATCCCAGCATGTCAGCGCCCGCCCCTGGGGGGTTGGATCAGTGGATCCAGCGTGTCAGCTCCCACTCCTGGGGAGTGGATCAGTGGATCCCAGCGTGTCAGCGCCTGCCCTGGGGGGTTGGATCAGTAGATCCCAGAGTGTCAGCGCCCGCCCTGGGGGGTTGGATCAGTGCATCCAGCATGTCTGGTATTTGCCGCAGACCCCAGAGGACTGCCGAGTTGCCTTCCGGGTTCCGAGAACGCCCTCTGAGTAGAAGCTTCCCTGTTCTGAGCGAGACCTCAGCAAACACAGGCAAGTGCCCATCGTCGGCCCTCGGGTAGCCCCGGCCAGGCCACACGGAGACGAAGGATTCTCCCAGAGCTCTGCTCCCGCGGACCCAGCAGTGGTGTCCCCCTGGGAGCGCCTTCTTCCCAGCCACCAGCTCCAGGAGGGGAAGGAACAGGGCAAATGGAGCGCCACAGGCTCTCAAGCATTTTTTTAGTCGTCTCTTTCTTGATGTGGTGTTCGCCTGTTTATTTAAACCCTGGACTATCTGCCAGAGCTCCAGCAAAGTTGGTTCCAAGAGTTCTTGCTCATTTTTTTCAGTGCCTCTTTGGCAGGATGGGCCCTAAGTCGTTACTGTTGCTAACATGGTATCCTATTTGCCCCACCGAGCCTCGGTTTACTCATCTGTAAAATGGGCACATCAGTGCCCAACAGATTGGTTCTGCAAAAGGAAAGGGGAGTCCAGCCACGTGACCCAGCTACAGTGGCTTTGCCAAGAAGCTCTGAGACACCAGTGCCCCCAGATCCATCGAGAATCCATTCGATGATGCGGGGACACCCGTGAGCTAGTCATTCTGATGTGCAAGTGACCTCAAGAGCCCCCCCCCCACTTAGCATTTTGGTTCTTCCAAGACATGTGAGCTGATTGGCTCCTGTCTCCAGGACACTAGCACCAGGCCACCTCATAGGCTGCAGACTGGCCAATGGGAGCCCAGCCCTGGTCCACCCTGGTCCAATGGCTGTGGCCAGAGATGCATTCCCCTTGCAAAGCCTGAGAGGCCAAGACCCCGGGGGTGGAGTTGGGCATTGCGGCCACGCCCCAGTGTGACCAGCGCTGCGGTGTGGTGGGCAGAGACCTGTCACAGATGTCAAACGCGTCTCATCAGCGGATTCCCGCCAGTGCTAACCCCGCCTCCCCATAAGAGAGTCAGCAACTGCGGTCCGACATTGGGCTTCCAATGACTGTGGCTCTGCTTGGAGCCCGGATTGCGCCCCCACCCCCAAGCCAGCCCCGAGCCTGCTGATTCTGAGGGGCTCTGGGCAGGGCTGTGCGGGGCTGGGCAGCAGGCTTCAGGAGAGGGCCAGGCAAGGACAGTCCATCAGGCCCCGTGTTTGTTCCCAATCTCAAAGGCCAGCTGCAGGGCCGGCACTGTGTCCTAGAGGATAAAGCCCCCACCTGCAGCTCTGGCATCCCATATGGGCACTGGTTCAAGTCCCGGCTGCTCCACTTCCAACCCAACTCTCTGCTATGGCCTGGGGAAGCAGTGGAGGATGGCCCCAGTGCTTGGGCCCTGCACCCCCTTGGGGGACCCGGATGGAATTCCAGGCTCCTGGCTCCTGCCTGGCCCCGCCGCAGCTGATGAGGCCATTTGGGGAGTGAACCAGCGAATGGAAGAGCTCTGTCTCTCCCTCTCTGTAACTGTCTTTTCAAATCAATCAATCTCTCAGCTGCATCCCGATCCAAGGCCAGGAAGGAGCACGGGAAGCTGGATTCCAGCCGCACTGCCCTGCCCAGCTCACTCCAGGGAGACCCCAGGGACTGAGTTCTGGGACCGCCTGGCCTGCAGGGAGGTAGGGTCTGCCTTCCTGGCCCCACATGGGTCTGGCAGGTCTAGGGGCAAACGCTGGTCCTGTCCCTGCACAGCCAGGCCTCGCGATCCTCTGGGCCCCCCACTTTTCTGGGGCTCTGGGCCAGGCAAGGCCAGGTTCCCAATGCTCGTACGGAAAAGAATCATTCACCCCAGGGTGAAAGGGCCGCCCTGCTACCCCCTGGCTCTCCTCTCTCTAAGTGGCCATTTGCCATGACCGCTGCTTCCGGCCCTTCCTTCCCTCCAGGGCTTGGACCTCGGGCCGCCAGCAGGGTCTCCATAAAACACAGATCTGACCGGGTCAGTCCAGCTAAAGTCCTGTGTCTCAGGATGGAGCGCAGACCCTTTGGCCCCGCAGCATCTGTCCCCAAGCCCCGCCCCTGCCTCATCCTCTCCCCGTCCCTCCTTCAACCCCCAGAGCTCCCTCCTCCCTTAAGTCTCTGCTGTATGCTCCGGGTTCGTGCCCTCCACACTCTGGTACCTCCAGCTGGGGTGCCCCACCTCCACTCCAGCCCAGCAAGAGAGGCAGAGGCACAGAGAGAGGGCTTCCATCCACTGGTTCACTCAAGTGGCCACAACGGCCAGAGCTGAGCCGATCCAAAGCCAGGACCCAGGACTTTCTTCCAGGTCTCCCACACGGGTTGCAGGGGCCCGAGGACTTGGGCCAAGGTCCACTGCTTTCCCAGGCCACAGCAGAGAGCTGGATCGGAAAAGGGGCAGCCAGTACACGAACTGGTGCCCACATGGGATGCTGGTGCGGCAGGCAGAGGCTTAGCCTCGTACGCCACAGCGCTGGCCCACTTCTCACAGTCGGCCTTCCTTGGCCATGGAAGCGTGTTTCAGGGTGTGTAGACCAGCCAGGCCTGGCCCACAGCAGGTGTGGACAGTGATCAAAGCACTGAACCCACTGCCGGCGCTGTGGCGTAGTGGGTTAAGACGCTGTCTACAGCGTTGGCACCCCAGCTGCTCCACTTCTGATCCAGCTCCCTGCTATTGGGCCTGGGAAGAGAAGATGGCTTAAGCGCTTGGGCCCCTGCCACCCTCGAAGGAGACCAGGGAGAAGCTCCTGGCTCTGGCCTGGCCCAGCCCTGGCTGTTGCAGCCATTTGGGGGAGTGAGCCAATAGAGGGAAGACCTCTAATTCTTTCAAATAAATAATAATAATAATAAAAGCTCCGAGCCCTGGCGTGGACATGCGGCCTGGTGGACGTGAGTCAGCCGGGACGTCCCACGTGGGAGGGCCTGGGCTCGAGCCCTGGCTCTGCTCCAGATTCCAGCTTCCTGCTAGTGCAGACCTAGAGGCGCTGATGGTGCCTCACGTAACCGGATCCCCACCACCCACGTGGGAGGCCTGCAGAGTCCCGGCTCTCAGCTTCGGCTGGATCCACTGTGGCTGCTGGGGAGTGAACAGCGGGTGGTACACCTGTCTCTTTCTGCTGGAGGAAGGAAAGATAGGAGGAAAAAAAAGGAAGGAGAAATCTCCCTTTGCCCTGTGGCTTCTTTTAGTTACTACAGTCATGTTGTGTGTCTTTCTTCGCTCTCTTTCTAAAGATTTCTTTTTGTTTATTTGAAAGGCAGAGTTACAGAGAGAGGGAGACAGAGAGCTTGGTCTATCCACTGGTTTACTCTCCAAGTGGCAGCAACGGCCAGGGCTGGGCCAGGAGCCAGAAGCTTCTTCCAGGTCTCCCATGAGGGTGCAGGGGCCCCAGCTCTTGGGCCATCCTCCGCTGCTTTCCGGGCACATTAGCAGAGATCTGGATCAGAAGCGGAGCAGCTGGGACTTGAACCGGCGCCCATATGGGATGCCGGGGCTGCAGGCAGTGCCTTTACCCCGCTGCACCACAGTGCCAGCTCTCACCTTCTGCTTTGATATCAACAGAGCCACTGCCTTCGGAGCAGGTGCCCTGTGCTGGCTTCAGCACCTCACATGTGAGGGGTGCTCAGCGAGTGTTGACGGGAAGGCAGTGTAGACGCAGGTCTCCCTCTACCTGCCTGGAGAGGCACCAGCTTGTGGAAGCCCTGCCCAGGCTCACTGCCCTCTGAGGCCGAGTTCTGAATGGGAGCAACCAGCAGAGGGCGCTGGTGAGAGCCAGTGGAGAGGACCAGCACAGGTGCTCTGCCCAGGACCACCCGATGCATGCCGGTCAGCTCCCCCCAGAGAGCCCAGCACAGGGGGTCCACCCACCGCTGCCCCTCTGAGGGCCCCAGTCATCCCATCTGTCAAGTGGGTACAGTCACTCCCACTGTATCCAGCTGAGGCCAACTTTGGCAATAACGACTCAGGAAACACATCGTACAAACAAACGTGGCTGTTAACAGATCCAGGAGCAGAAAGGTGGGGCAGTGCGTGGGGCCCCAGCCCTGAGCCCCCGAGGAAGAGGAGCGGGCAGGGGGCAGGCAGAACAGCACCTGCAGGAGGTGGGGGCTGGGGTGCAGTCCTCCCCTCTGGACCTGATTTCCCGCCTGCACGACGGTCTTGCTCTGCTCCCTCCCCGGCCTCGGGGAGGCTGCACAGAGAGTGGGGTATGCAGACACTGGCCAGCTGTAAAGTGAGGTGCCCACGTGCAGGCTGACACGGTGCCCAGAGCCAGACCCAGGGAGAGTGAGCGTTGGCAACGGGCAGCTGGAGGCGCAGGCCCCAGTCCACAGAGCACCCTCGGAGCCTCAGCACCTGCTCCCCCTCCACTCTCCCAGCATCCTTTGCCCCCAGCTTGGAGAGACTTGATCTTGGGGCCGGCTGAGGCCTGGAGGGAGGAGCACCTGCCCGGCCCCACCTCCGACTCTGAGCCCAGGGCAGGGCCCATGTGAGCAAGGCCCCCTTGGCACTGACATGCAGTCTCACGGTGGGCAGCGCCACGGTCGGTTGCACTCTCTTGTCCCTGCTCCGTTGAGTGGGTCTTCTACAAGGCCCGATCCGTTCCTGGGTGCGAGTGACCCTCGGTGAACTTGACCTCGCAGCACCCCCAGTGAGCGGCTCCCGGCCCTTCCTGCACGGCCTGAGCCCGGCTTGTCATTCCCCAGGGGCTGGGTGGTCTCAGCTCCACAGGGGGCTTCAGAGCAGGGCCTTGAAGAGGAAGGAGAGGGAGGCCCCGCAGGAGAGTCCGAGGGCCAGGAAGAAGGTCATGAGGGCGCCGGCCACCTCCCTCTCATGCGCCAGCACCTGCCTGGAACACACCAGAACGGGAGCCCTTCAGAAAACGCCGGCTCCGGCCAGGCTCAGCCCCGGAGGGCTGCCTGTCCCCGTGGTCTGTGCCAGGCTCCGGCCGCACGCCCGGGTCACTGTCACCAGGCCGTCACCCTCCTGCCCCACGGTGTGAAGCTGCCAGCCCAGGATGACCCCAGCGTCCCAGGGCTCCGGCTCCCCCTGAACGTAGGCCCCGCCCCAGACCTGTCACCTTCCCTCTGCCCGGATGCCCGGAGCAAACATGAACACTGCCTTTAATCAACACCCCAGCTCCCCTTATCCACCGATGGAGAAACTGAGGCAGAAGAGGATGCCCCAGAACCCGTGCCTGGGCTACTCCACCAGGCGGGCACCTCCCGGTCTGTCTCCTCTGCCTAGCTCCTGGCCTGACCACAGGGGGGCGCTAGCGAGGCCTGGGGCCAGTTGGGGCTGGGCTGGCCAGAGCAGAAGGGGCCTCCTTCGTGGACGCTCCACCTCCCCGCCCCGGGCCCCACCGCACCCCCTGACCTGGGTGCCAGGCACATGGTGAGGGACACCAGGTAGCCGTTGGAGACGGCGAAGAGGAGCATGAAAATGATGAAGTAGGCATCCTGGGGGAAGAGGATGGGCAGCCGGGCACGCTGGGGCACATGGCACAGCATGAAGAGAGGCACGAAGAGGAAGCGCAGGCAGACCAGCAGGGGCAGCAGCCGGCTGTTCTCCACGGGCTGGGGCAGACGCGGGGGTGAGCACGCGCCCTGGGGCGCCCCGGGCTCCCGCCTTGCACACGCACCCAGCGGAGCGACCCCTCAGCCCACAGCGGCCGCCCGATCTGCAGCGTGCCCTCTCGGCGGCACAGCTGGAAGAGGCCCACGCTTTTCAAACACGCGTGGCTTCTGCTTCCCAGGCCCTGGCCTGCACGCCCCCCATCGCCCCGCGGCTGGCTGTCCCCTGGCGGGATCCCTGAGTGCTGGGACACGCCCCCCTTCCCAGCTGCTTCCTGATTGGTCGGATCCCACAGGCGCGCTCACCCATAGGAAGTAGGAGGTCAGGCTCCGCCCCAGCCAGTCCATGACGTTGAAGAGGAGGAAGCAGCAGATGGGGTTGAAGAACTCACCTGGGAGGGAGAAGGCTGGGGGCTCACCCTGGGTCCAGCGCCCCCTCCCTGGCTGCCCTGCGCTCCCCCCGCCTCGCCCCTCCTGGCGCCGCACACTCACTCCACTTCCCGGGGCTGGTGGAGCTGGTCACCATGGCAGTGATGGCGGGGAAGACCGACAGGGTGACTGTGAAGACCAACACAAGGCACAGCGCCGTCAGCCAGATCTGGGAGCCGGAGGCAGGGGTGTGAGCAGGCGGGCACACCCCGGCCCGCTGCCGCAGCCCTGCCCAGAGCCGGGTGCCCGGAGGGGGTCGGGGGCGGGGACGGGGCCCAGCCAAACCTTCCGGAAGACCACGAAGACCGAGGGTTTTCCCGGATCCCTGGGCTCCGCAGGCTCCAGCTCCGGCTCCTTCTCAGGGTCAACATCCGAGGTCAGGGCCGCCTTCTGGGGGCTGCTGGGAACCCCGTTCTTCTCATCTGGGGCCAAGGCAGAGGGGAGGGTCGTGCCTGTCACCTGCCGGGTTTCCTGACACCATGCCCTGCCCCGGAGGGAGGTCCCCTGCGGTTCCGGCCAGCGTGCCGGAGGGAACCGGGGTGGCGAGGCGCGTGGCTGCTCTGTTAGGCACACAGGGTCCTGTGCAGAGGATGAGAGGGGCCGTGGCCATTGGCACGTTGCAGCCAGTGCATCACACGTGGGGTGACGTGGGCGTAACCAGGCCCACGCTGCCACTCCTGTGACAGCACAGCAGGGCCACAGAGAGCTCGGTGGTCCCGAGATGAGCTCACGTAGCATCAGTGGAGCCATCTTGGTCTCTGCAAGTAACGCCCTGAGATGTCCACGCAACCACAGCACCGCCCGGTCAGGACCGAGCTGTCCTCAAGTGACCGTACGTGATACCCAACCACAATGCTGCTGGTTTGTATGTTTATGAGCCAGTACATCTTGTTGTTATAAATATATCCCTGGGGCTGCCACTGTGGGGCAGCGGGTTAAAGCCCCAGCCCGCAGCGCCGGCATCCCATATGGGCTCAGGTTCAAGTCCTGGCTGCTCCACTTCTGATCCGGCTCTCTGCTGTGGCCTGGGAAAGCAGTAGAAGATGGCCCAAGTGCTTGGGTCCCTGCACCCACATGGGAGACCTGGAAGAAGCTCCTGGCTCCTGGCTTCAGTTTGGTCCATCCTTAGCCATTGCAGCCATTTGGGGAGTGAACCAGCCGATCAAAGATCTTTGTCTCTCTCTGCAACTATGCCTTTCAAATAAATAAATATTAAAAAAAAAAAAAAACAAACACAAAAGTTGACTATAAAACAGCCACCGCAGGAGGCCGTGGTGGCTTCTTTGTGCCTCGCTCACCGCGTCTCGGGGTCGTGTCGGGAGGCCGCGCAGTGACGCACGTGGCACCAGCAGGAGGCAGCCCCATCATCACGTGACACACGACCACCCGTGAGCCTCTCCCACTGCCCGTGGAGACCCTGAGGCCCAGCAGGGCTGAGGGGCTGCGTGGCTGTGTGAAGCCAGGATTCAGGCTCAGAGGTCTGGGTCCAGAACTCACACACATGCAGCACAGCTCTGCCCTGCACGATGGGGAAACTGAGGCCGGAAGGGCAGTGAGGGGGATGACTCCAGTTCTACAGACTTCTTGGTTTTTAATTTAGCCAAGTGATTTTCACCCTCATTTTATCTGAAAGGCAGAGAGACTGAGAGAGAGAGAGGGAGAGAGAATCTTCCATGTGCTGATTCACCCCCCAAATGCCTGCAACAGCTGGGGCTGGGCCGGAGCCTGGAGCCCAAGTGGGCAGCAGGGAGCCGAGTCCTTCAGCCACCACCGCTGCCCCCAGGGTGTGCTGTAGCAGGAAGCTGGATTGGAACCCAGGCGCTGTGATACGGGACGGGGCGGGGCTTCTCTCTGTGATTTCCTGCCTCTGATGCACAAGGCCACGTGGTGCGGCTCCGGCGGGGACCAGAGGGGACCGCGTCGCGGGCAAGGGGCTCCAGCCTCCTCTGGGCCTCCCCTGCCCTGCAGGGGAGGGGCCTGCAGCTTACCACACTGGAGGAGCTCGGCTTTGGTCTCCAGCTCTTGGGTCGGGGCCTGCGATGGTTTCTTGGCCAGGTAGTAGCGGGCAAACTCCTGCAGGATCAGGAAGTGTTGGCCGTAGCTGACGGGACTGAGGGGCGGGCTCCCTCCCCGCGTGCTGCTGGCCGACTCCTCCGCCTCCCCAGGACCCGTGGAGAGCGGGGGCCCCGTGGTGGCAGGCTCACCAGGTGCGGCAGGCTCAGGTAGCACACGATGGACAGGACGATGCCCACGCAGGGCGTGAGGAAGTACCCCAGGGCGGAGGTCTGGGCATCCACACCACCTGCGGTGGGACAGGGAGCTGTGGGGGTGGGGAGGTCCCACGGGCTCCCGCAGAACCCACAGGCCAGCCCTTCCCTCCTCTCACTCTGTGGGTGAGGGCCTTTGTCTCCCTGCAGTCAGACCAGGACCGAGCGGTCAGTAGCCTGGGGACCACGACACACGGAGCTTCAATGCCTCGGTGTCCCCATGTCTCTGAAGCCCGCCAGTGCTGGCCCCAGCAGTCCCGCCCCCGGTGGGAGGTCAGCCCAGTCCTCATGGGCTAACCTTCTCCCTCACTGCAGGGCCCCCGCCCCACCTCCCCCCAGAACCCAGCCACCTCCTTTCCACAGGCCCTGTCTGCTCTGCAAACCCCCAAGCCCGCCCCGCCCTGCGGCCACCCAAGCGCACTCACTGGCCATGGACGTGAGCATGGCAAGGGCAGCAAAGATCCCGGCCAGGCCCTGGCCGCTGAGGAAGAGGGTGTTGTACGTGGACGGCATGGTGCCCAGCTGCCCGAAGAGGCTGCCCTGCAGAACTGCGCAGAAAGCTGCGGACGCACAGGGATGGGGGCGGCTGCTCAGCCACACAGGCCTGGGGGGCTCCCTGGAGGAGGTGCCGGCAGGGTGCACACACTCCCAACCAGGCGGGGCAGGGATCCGCTTCCCCAGCCCCCCTCCCAGGCACTCTGGGCAACACCCCCCTCCATTCATTCCTTGGCTTGGAACAGGCCGGGCTTGAGGCCTGTGTGGGGTGGCTGGGGGGGGGGGGGTCGGGCAGAGGTGCTCACAGTTGATGAACCAGACGGAGGCCATGGTGATGGAGAAGAAGGGCCCAGGGCTCACGTCCACCTTGACCAGCGCGGCCGTGAGAGCGAAGAGCAGCAGCATGGCCAGCAGGCTGCCCAGGATCCTAACGGCCTCCGGGACGCTGCTCGGAGGGGCGGGGGGAGCATCAGCCGGGGAGGGGAGGCAGGCAGGTGCAGCCGGGGCTGGGAGGGTGGGGGGTCCTCCAGGTGGGGGCGGGGTCTCCCCACTGGCACAGGAAGGAGTTGAGGGGGGCAGGTGGGGGGAGCATCAGCCGGGGAGGGGAGGCAGGCAGGTGCAGCAGGGGCTGGGAGGGTGGGGGTCCTCCGGGTGGGGGCGGGTCTCACCACTGGTACAGGAAGGAGTTGAGGGGGGCAGGTGGGGGGAGGGGAGGTAGGCAGGTGCAGCCGGGGCTGGGAGGGTGGGGGTCCTCCGGGTGGGGGCGGGTCTCACCACTGGTACAGGAAGGAGTTGAGGGGGGCAGGTGGGGGGAGGGGAGGTAGGCAGGTGCAGCCGGGGCTGGGAGGGTGGGGGGTCCTCCGGGTGGGGGCGGGTCTCACCACTGGTACAGGAAGGAGTTGAGGGGGGGCAGGCGGGGGGAGCATCAGCCGGGGCTGGGAGGGTGGGGGGGTCCTCCGGGTGGGGGCGGGTCTCACCACTGGTACAGGAAGGAATTGAGGGGGGGCAGGCGGGGGGAGCATCAGCCGGGGAGGGGAGGCAGGCAGGTGCAGCCGGGGCTGGGAGGGTGGGGGGGTCCTCCGGGTGGGGGCGGGTCTCACCACTGGTACAGGAAGGAGTTGAGGGGGGGCAGGTGGGGGGAGGGGAGGCAGGCAGGTGCAGCAGGGGCTGGGAGGGTGGGGGGGGTCTCACCACTGGTACAGGAAGGAGTTGAGGGGGGGCAGGTGGGGGGAGCATCAGCCGGGGCTGGGGGGGGTTCTCCGGGTGGGGGCAGGTCTCACCACTGGTACAGGAAGGAGTTGAGGGGGGGCAGGTGGGGGGAGCATCAGCCGGGGCTGGGAGCATGGGGGGTCCTCCGGGTGGGGGCGGGTCTCACCACTGGTACAGGAAGGAGTTGAGGAGGGGCAGGTGGGGGGAGCATCAGCCGGGGAGGGGAGGCAGGCAGGTGCAGCAGGGGCTGGGAGGGTGGGGGGGTCCTCGGGTGGGGGCGGGTCTCCCCACTGGCACAGGAAGGAGTTGAGGGGGGGCATCAGCCGGGGAGGGGAGGCAGGCAGGTGCAGCCGGGGCTGGGAGGGTGGGGGGGTCCTCGGGTGGGGGCGGGTCTCCCCACTGGCACAGGAAGGAGTTGAGGAGGGGCAGGCGGGGGGAGGGGAGGCAGGCAGGTGCAGCCGGGGCTGGGAGGGGGGTCCTCCGGGTGGGGGCGGGTCTCACCACTGGTACAGGAAGGAGTTGAGGGGGGGCAGGTGGGGGGAGGGGAGGCAGGCAGGTGCAGCCGGGGCTGGGAGGGTGGGGGGGGTCTCACCACTGGTACAGGAAGGAGTTGAGGGGGGGCAGGTGGGGGGAGCATCAGCCGGGGCTGGGGGGGGTTCTCCGGGTGGGGGCAGGTCTCACCACTGGTACAGGAAGGAGTTGAGGGGGGGCAGGTGGGGGGAGCATCAGCCGGGGCTGGGAGCATGGGGGGTCCTCCGGGTGGGGGCGGGTCTCACCACTGGTACAGGAAGGAGTTGGGGGGGGGCAGGTGGGGGGAGCATCAGCCGGGGCTGGGAGGGTGGGGGGGTCCTCCGGGTGGGGGCGGGTCTCACCACTGGTACAGGAAGGAGTTGAGGAGGGGCAGGTGGGGGGAGCATCAGCCGGGGAGGGGAGGCAGGCAGGTGCAGCAGGGGCTGGGAGGGTGGGGGGGTCCTCGGGTGGGGGCGGGTCTCCCCACTGGCACAGGAAGGAGTTGAGGGGGGGCAGGTGGGGGGAGGGGAGGCAGGCAGGTGCAGCCGGGGCTGGGAGGGTGGGGGGGTCCTCGGGTGGGGGCGGGTCTCCCCACTGGCACAGGAAGGAGTTGAGGAGGGGCAGGCGGGGGGAGGGGAGGCAGGCAGGTGCAGCCGGGGCTGGGAGGGGGGTCCTCCGGGTGGGGGCGGGTCTCACCACTGGTACAGGAAGGAGTTGAGGGGGGCAGGTGGGGGAGGGGAGGCAGGCAGGTGCAGCAGGGGCTGGGACGGTGGGGGGTCCTCCGGGTGGGGGCGGGTCTCACCACTGGTACAGGAAGGAGTTGAGGAGGGTGAAGAGCAGCAGAGGCAGCTGTGACAGCAGTGTCACCCAGTTGTTGAAGTTGAAGGCGTCTGTGGGGCCCGTGTGGTTGGTGCTCAGGGCCCCGGCTGTGCCGTTGGCCCCCGCCAGCCGCCCCTGGAAGTACTGCCGGAGACAGAGGCAGAGCAGGGTCAGGAACCCCCTCCCCCCAGCCTCCCCCAGCTCTCCCCCACGTTGTGACTGCCTGGCTCGTGTCTGTGGGGCCTGCTGGCCCTGCCCTTGCACGGTCCCCAGCACCTGGCCCACAGCCGGAGCTCCAGGGAGATGTGCTGAGCTCAACTTTGGGACACAAGGCAAGCCTGGGAGCCGCCGGCTCAGGGCTCGCTCCAGATCACCCCTCCCCTTCAGCGTCCGATCCCAGCTGCTCCACCCTGCCAAGTGCCAGCGTGTCAGGCTCTGGACCTCACCTGCCTCGGTGCTCCTGCCCAGCTGCCACCTCCCCTGGAGTGTCCTCTTCCCTCCTGTCCACCCCCACCCCACCCCCACTCCGCCTACACTACTCCCAGCCTGCAAATGCGTCCCCTGGGGCCCCGGAGAACTGCTCCAGGCTGGGAATGCACACGTCGTGTTACGGTATTAATAGCCCCAGGTCCCTGCCTAGCTCAAGCCCAGGGCTGATTATCACGAGGTCTCAGGGCCAGCAGAGCCAGGTCCTCCAGGGACCCCTGCAACGGAGCTGCACACAAGCGAAAGGAGCAACCCCACCCCAAGGGGCAGCCTCCCTCTTTGCGCTGTATTCACAGTGGGTGCCCATTAAATGTGCGAGAAATGAACGAATCTGATTCGCGGCCCAGTCTAGGAGTGAGCGGCCGGGGACGGGGTCCGCACAGAGGAGGTGGTGGGCAGCTCCTTTGCTGGTCACAGACCCCCGGGGCCCCCTGAGACCGGGGCATTTGGGAAAGTTTGGCTTTCCTGGCCGTGAGAGAAGCGAGCCCGTCGGACGCTCCGCGCTTCCGCCGAGCCCAGGGGACGCGCCTGCTAAGCCCCGGTCCCAGGCATGCACGGAGTTGGCCGCGTGTCTCACCGGGATGGCGGTGATGAAGAAGTTCCAGGGAAGGAGGGTGCCCAGCCCCAGGATAAAGAAGCTGATCCCGACCAGGTGGTAGCTGCGGACGTCGGCGAGAAGGTCACCCCGAGGACGCGCGCCCCGGCCGCCCGGGCCTCCCGCACCTCCCGCGCCAGCGAGCGGACCACAGCGCTCACGTCCCCGGCTCGGGCGGCCCCGGGAGTCGGCTGCTGGGAATTGTAGTTCAACCCGGTCTCGGCAGCCCGGGGAGCGGCTGGCGCTGCGCACGGCTACCTGGGCCCGGAACGCAGCCCACCTGGTCCCCAGCTCACCTGTCCCGCGGGGCGTCTCCTCGCGCCATGGCGGCCGCAGCGGAACCCGCCGGGACCGGGGCGGGCTGGGGGAAGCTGCTCCTGCACATGCGCCCGCCTGCGGGCGGGAACGGGCTGCGAGCCCGGCGGGCTCCCGCGGGCTAAGCTTTCCGCAAGATCCGGCCTTGGCTCCGCCCCGGGGCGGGGACTGAGAGCCGCACCCCTCCTCGCCCCCCACCCCCCACCCCCAGCTCCGCGCTGGCTGCGGGCTCCGGGGTCCGATCTGGTCCAACCTCAGGGTCTCCGGACCCCGCCGGCTCCCCTTGGCTGGAAGGCGGCCGCCGCGGAGGTCACCGGCGTGGTCACCCTCGTGGCTGGCGGGGCGCTCCCCAGATCGGACCTCTGCAGCGGTCCCTCTGCCCTCTCTGCCCGCTCGCCCGCTCCCCGGTGGGGCCGGAGCCGTGCTGGTCTGGTGCCCCCTAACGTCGGAGCCCCGGGAAGAGGCCCTCCCAGCCCCGGCGTAATCTGAGCCGGGCGCGCCCGGGAGCAGGTGCAGCTTCAGGCGGGCGGCGCCGGTCTGGCTCCCTGGCAGGCCCTGGAGAGGGCCGGGGCGGGGAGGGGGAAGCGGGAGGCCAGGCCGACCGTTCGGGTAGCCGGTCGCGCAGCCGACCCCTTGTGAAGCGCGAGCTCCCCCAGGGCATCCAGGAGGCCTTCTCGGTGGAGGTGAGGCCGGGCTGCATCCAGAGGGACCCCGGGGGTGAGCCCCGTGGCTGTGGGTGCTTAAAAGCAAACACAAGTCACCCAGACTTTGAGCGAGCGCAGTGACATCCTACCAAGTGCATTAGGATGTCGAAGGCTTTGAAAGGCTGTGAGCCGGTAATTCTGAGTTTGCTCCGACTTTCAGATTTTCTGAATGAATGCGCGTGATTCTCAGGGATGCAGGTGTAAAACCACAACTTACTTTCATAAAGAATAAAGTGTTTAAAAAGAGTTATTTATTGGAAAGGCAGAGTTGCAGAGAGGAGGAGAGAGAGGTCTTCCATCCACTGGTTCACTTCCCAAACGCCCACAACAGCCGGGAGCTGCCTCTGGGTCTCCCACGCGGATGCAGGGCCCCAAGCACTTGGGCCGTCCTCTGCTGCTTTCCCAGGCCACAGCAGGGATTGGAAGTGGAGCAGGCGGGGAGGGGGGGCAAGATGCCAGCCCCTAATGAGATTTCATAGCCCCCAGCTATGGAGGCCTCTCCAGCCACTGTGCCGGGCCTGTGTGTGGGGTGACAGCTGCATCCGGCCCCACTGCCTGCGGTGACAAGCAGGTGACTTTAGGGAGAGCAGGGACAGGGTGGAATCACACACACAAAGTTACACCTTTTCTGTTTTCTTTCCAGCCCTGGGAATGTATCAAAGCGGAAACTGTCCTGGAGGCTAAGGCATCCCCAACACCTCTTAACCTTCCTCTGGCCTCAGGGTGTCTGCTGACTATGTTATCTAAATGTAGGTTAACAGCTTTCTCTTTTGATCTGTGTTTGCAGTTTATATTTAAGGTTAAGCCTCTGCCACCTGCAGCCCCACCCCATCTCATACGGTCACCAACTTGAGTTCCGGCTGCCCCACTTCTGATCCAGCCCCCTGCTAAGGGGCCTGGGAAAGCAGCAGAAGACGGCCCAAGTGCTTGGGCCCCTGCACCCACGTGGGAGACCCGGATGACGCTCCTGGCCGCTCCTCGCTGTGGGGGCCACTTGGGAAGTAGGTAGAAGAGCGCTCTCTCTCCTTCCTTCTTTCGCTGTAATTCTGCCTTTCAAGTAAATAAAAAATAAATCTTTTGTAAAAAGACTATTCATGCCAGCCTCCTGTTTTTGATAGCGATAGAAGCTTTTTTCCGCCCCCAGAAGGATTAAACATGGGCCCCTCCGAGGGGACGGAGTAAGTGGGCCAGCTGACCGGGCACAGCGTGGCACGAGCTGAGCAGGGAAGAGGGAAGGTTCGGGGTGCAGTGTGGCTGTTGAGGCGCTGAGCGGAGAGGGTGGGGACGTTTGGGGAAGAGGTGAGGCTGTCCCGCGGCTGGGACGGCAGCGCAGAGGTGGCTTCGGCTGGTGGCGCGGGAGCCTGCACAGCAGAAGGGCAGGGTGGGATGGGCCGGAGGGCCGAGGAGGGCCTTTGGGTTCTATTTCAAAGGAGAGGTTCTCCGCTCCATCCTGCTCACCGCAAAGACTGTGTTGCTGTCCAGCAGCGAAATCCCTGTACCACAAAACCTACATACACATGGCAAGTTTTACCGTCAACGTGATGGCCTGAGTGTGCGGCACAGGATAAACACAACAGGACTTGCAAAAGTTCCTGGAAAAATGGAATTATAAAAGATAAGTTTCCAGCCAGCGTGGCACGGGGGCTAAGCCACTGCCGGCAACACCAGCATCCCGTAGCAGAGTCTTCTAGTCTCCGATGCTCTGCCTCCAAATCCGCTCCCTGCGCGTGTGCCTGGGAAGGCAGTGGATGATGGTCCAAGTGTTTAAGCGCCTGCCACCCAAGTAGGAGACCAGGATGGAGTTTCTGGCTCCTGGCTTCATCCTGGCCCAGCCCTGGTCATTGAGGCCATTTGGGGAAGTGAACCAGCGGATGTTAACTCTTTCTTTGTCACGCCACCTTTCAAACAAATAAATAAGTCTTTCTAAAAGGACAAGTTTATTTCAGTGCAAATATTTCTGAGATTCATGAATTGTTTGTTCATAATATAAAATGTCTGTGGATGCTGGCATTGTGGGGCAGTGGGTTAAGCCTCTGCCTGCCATGCCGGCATCTCATGTGAGCACCAGTTCAAGTCTTGGCTGCACTGGATCTGATCCGGCTCCCTGGTATTGCACGTGGGAAGGCAGCAGAAGACGGCCCATATACTTGGGCCCCTGCACCCGTGTGGGAGGCCTGGATGGAGTTCCAGGCTCCTGGCTTTGGCCTGGCCCCGCCCAGGCTATTGCAACCATCTGAGAGTGAACCAGCAGATGGAAGATCTCTCTGTCTTTCCCTGTCTCTGTAATTCTGTCTTTCAAACCAACAGCCAATCTTTTGAAAAAGTCTGAACATTTTTGGTAATGAAATAAGAAGCATTCGGACATGGCCATGCTTAGGCACGTGCAGAAGTGGGATGCGTGGCCTCTGTTCATGAAGCCGCGTCCAATGTTGTGCTCACATCAGCCCCTTCGGGAACTCTGCTCGGCTGGCGGGACGGGATTCGGGGCAATGCAGGGAGCAGCTCTGGTGCAAGTCGAGAAGGAAAAAAGTGACCAAGGCCGGCGCCGCGGCTCACTAGGCTAATCCTCCGCCTGCGGCGCCAGCACCCCAGGTTCTAGTCCTGGTCGGGGCGCCGGGTTCTGTCCCGGTTGCTCCTCTTCCAGTCCAGCTCTCTGCTGTGGCCCGGGAGTGCAGTGGAGGATGGCCCAGGTGCTTGGGCCCTACACCTGCATGGGAGACCAGGAGAAGCACCTGGCTCCTGGCTTCGGATCAGCGCGGTGCGCCGGCCGCGGCGGCCATTGGAGGGTGAACCAACGGCAAAGGAGGACCTTTCTCTCTGTCTCTCTCTCTCTCACTGTCCACTCTGCCTTTCAAAAAAAAAAAAAAAAAGTGACCAAACACAGCAAAGCCCACCTGCCCCTCTACATACTGAAAAATTTATCTGCATATTCAAACCTTATCAATAATCCATGGTGTCCATATGGAAATTGGCTTAGAGTCCTGGCTCAGAAAATTATCCAGATGGCTTTCAAAAATAAATGGCCTGGTGCTCGCTTCGGCAGCACATATACTAAAATTGGAACGATACAGAGAAGATTAGCATGGCCCCTGCGCAAGGATGACACACAAATTCGTGAAGCATTCCATATTTTAAAAAAATAAAATAAAAAATAAAAAATAAAAAAATAAATAAATGGCCTGGGGCCAGAGCTGTGCCATGCAGGATAAAGGCACCACCTTCGGCACCAGCAGGCCGTATGGGCGCCAGTTTGAGTCCCGGCTGCTCCACTTCCAATCCAGCTCTCTGCTAAGGCCTGGGAAAGCAGCAGAGGATGGCCCAAGTGCTTGGGACCCTGCACCTGCATGGGAGACCCAGAGGAAGCTCCTGGCTTCAGCCTGGCACAGCCCCAGCCATTACAACCATTTGGGGAGTGAACCAGCAGATGGAAGATCTCTCTCACTCTTTCTCTCTCTCTCTCTCTCCCTCTGTAATGCTTTCAAATAAATAAAAATAATTTTTATTCTTATTTTTTATTAGAGGGAGACAGAGATGGACCGACAGTGGGGCAGGGGCAGGGAGAGGAGAGAGAGATCGGTCACCCCTCCAATGTCTGCAATGGGCGGGCCTGGGCCCAGCTGAAGCTCGAGCAGGAAACTCAGTCCTGGCCTCCCAGTGGGTGGCAGCGCCCCAGCCTCAACCCACCACCTGCCACCTGCCAGGAGTGGAGCTGCAGCCGGGACTCGAACCCCAGCACGCCAGGCTGGGATGCAGGCATCTTCACTGCTAGGCCAATGCCCACCCTCGACTTTATTTTTCGTACACTTTCGGTATAGAATATGTCAGCAGACCGTATGGATATACCCCCACCCCACCCCCACTTTCCCCTTCCATCAACGTCTGGCATTGGTCTGGCACATCTGTTGCCATCAGTGAGCCGCTGTTGGTGCACTGCTGTCAACCAAAGGCCACAGCTTACAGAGAGGTTCATTCTGTGTGGTCCCTTCTCTGTCTGTCTGTTTAAAGACTTATGTATTTGAATGCCAGAGTTATAGACACACACACACACAGAGAGAGAGAGACAGAGAGAGAGAGACAGAGAGAGAGAGAGAGAGAGAGAGAGAGGGAAATCTCCCATCCGCTGGTTCACTCCCCAGATGGCTGCAATGGCCAAAGCTGGGATCTAGGAGCTTCCTCAGGGTCTCCCACGCGGGTGCAGGGGCCCAAGCACTTTGGCCATCATCCACTGCTTGTCCCAGGCCACAGCAGGGAGCTGGATTGGAAGAGGAGCACAGGATCAGCGCTGTGGTGTAGTGGGTAAAGCCACCGCCTGCAGTGCCGGCATCCCATATGGGCGACAGTTCAAGTCCCAGCTGCTCCACTTCCGATCCAGCTCTCTGCTGTGGCCTGGGAAAGCAGTAGAAGATGGTCCAAATGCTTGGGCTCCTGCACTCACGTGGGAGACCTGGAAGAAGCTCCTGGCTTCGGATTGGTGCAGCTCTGGCCATTGCAGCCATCTGGGGAGTGAACCAGCGGATAGAAGACCGATCTCTCTCTCTCTCTCTCTCTCTCTGCCTTCAAATAAATAAATAAATCAGGAACTGGCACCCGTATGAGATGCTGGCACCCCAGGTGGCTGCTTTACTCTCTAGGCCACAGCGCCAGTGCCCCCCCCCCCGACACCGTTCTCTGGGTTTTGATGTATCTGTCACTGCAGTGTCACACAGTGTCATTTCAACCTCCCCCGCCCCCACCCCGAACCCCGACACCCACTGAGACTCCACCGCCTCCACAGCTTTGCCACACAGCTGGAATCTTCCGGTCCAGACTGGCTTTCCTGGAGTCTGGGTAGCTGCGTTTCCTCAGTACCTTCGCACAGCTTGCCTCATCACCGGACGGCTTGCCGCGGTCACGTTCCCATTCACCTAGTCCGGAGTATCTTCATGGCCTCCGGTTTCTGGTGATCATAAATAAAACCGCTATCCACGTGTGTGTAGCCAGGCCTGCAACTCATTTGGGCAAATACCCAGGAACCTCACTGCTAGGTCCTATGGTAAGACTGCTTAGTGTTGTAAGACTGCCACGCCGGCCGGCGCTGCAACTCACTAGGCTAATCCTCCGCCTTACGGCACCAGCACACCGGGTTCTAGTCCCGGTCGGGGCGCCGGATTCTGTCCCGGTTGCCCCTCTTCCAGGCCAGCTCTCTGCTGTGGCCAGGGAGTGCAGTGGAGGATGGCCCGGGTGCTTGGGCCCTGCACACCATGGGAGACCAGGATAAGTACCTGGCTCCTGCCATTGGATCAGCGCGGTGCGCTGGCCGCAGCGTGGTGGCCATTGGAGGGTGAAACCAATGGCAAAGGAAGACTTTTCTCTCTGTCTCTCTCTCTCACTGTCCACTCTGCCTGTCAAAAAAAAAAAAAAAAAAAAAAAAAAAAGAAAAAGACTGCCACGCCGGCCGGCATTGTGGTGTGTGGTGCCGGCATCCCATATGGGCGCCAGCGTGAGTCCCGGCTGCTCCACTTCCGATCCAGCTCCCTGCTGTGGCCTGGGAAAGCAGTGGAGGATGACTCAAGTCCCTGGACCCCTGCACCCACGTGGGAGACCCAGAAGAAGCTCCTGGCTCCTGGCTTTGACCTGGCCCAGTGCTGCCCATTGCGGCCATCTGGCGAGTGAGCCAGAGGATAGAAGACCTCTCTCTCTGTCTGTCCCTTCTTCTCTCCCGGTTCACTCCCTGAATGCCCCAAAGGCTGGGGCTGGGCCAGGGACTACAACTCAGTGTGGGCCTCCCATGCGGATGGCCAGGCCCCACCTACCTGAGCCGTCTCCCAGCGTGTGCACCAGCGGGAAGCTCCAGCTGTTCCCTATTCCACAGGGAGCAGAGCCGGGACGTGAACCCAGGAGCTCGAGCAGGGGTCGCCAGCATTCCAACCAGCACCTGAGCGGCTTGGCCAAATGCCTGCCTCTCCTTTATTGCTAATTTTTTTATAACTACACGGTGATTGTACAGCTAAGCCCGAATTTGTTTGAAAAATGTTTATTATTTTTATTTGAAACACAGAGGCACAGGAAGGCAGAGACAGATGGAGAGAGATCTTCTACCTACTAGTTCATGCCCCAAATGCCCGCACCAGCTGAGACTGGGCCAGGCCTAAGCCAGGAGCCCAGGACTCAATCCAGGTCTCCCACATGGGTTGCAGGCACCCACGTACTTGAGCCAGGGTGCGCATTGGTGCGCATTGGCAGGAGGCTGGATCGGGAGTGCAGCTGGGACTCAAAGTCAGGCTCTCAGATAGGAAATGCAGGGGTCCCGAAAGCCAGCTTCACCACCAAGCACCTGCCCTAAACCAGCATTTTTTTTTTTTCTTAAAGATTTATGTACTTCAAAGGCAGAGTTAAGGGGGGAAGGCAGAGACAGAGAAATCTTCCATCCACTGGTTCATCCCCAAATGGCTGCAACAGCCCTGGTCTAGGCCACACCAAAGCCAGGAGCCAGGAGCTTCTTCTGGGTCTCCCACATGGGTGCAGGGGCCCAAGCACTTGGGCCATCTTCTACTGCTCTCCCAGGCCATAGCAGAGAGCTGGATCAGAAGTGGAGCAGCTGGGACTCGAACTGGCACCCACATGGGATGCCAGGGCTGCAGGCAGCGGCTTTACCTGCTACACCACAGGTGCAGATTATGTCCAATCTTCTGCTGTAAAGAATAATGTTGGTGGCGCCGTGGCTCACTAGGCTAATCCTCCGCCTGCGGCACTGGCACACCGGGTTCTAGTCCCAGTTGGGGCGCCGGGTTCTGTCTGGGTTGCCCCTCTTCCAGTCCAGCTCTCTGTGGTGGCCTGGGAGGGCAGTGGAGGATGGCCCAAGTGCTTGGGCCCTGCACCCGCAAGGGAGACCAGGAAAAGCACCTGGTTCCTGCCTTCGGATCAGCGTGGTGTGCTGGCCCCAGAGACCATTGGAGGGTGAGCCAATGGTAAAGAAAGACATTTCTCTCTGTCTCTCTCTCACTGTCCACTCTGCCTGACAAAAATAAATAAATAAAAAGAGAATAACGTTGCAGTGAACAATCTTTGGAAGTGTGCCATGAGCTAATTTCCTAGGGGCGGAAGCTATTCTGAGGACAGGTGCATCTACAATTTCAGCAGCCCTTGGTAACCCCTCCTGGAGACCACTTCACACCTCCTGCCAGCTCGGCTGTGTGCGTTGATGCACACTGAGCCTGTCCCGGCCAGCAGGGTGTTCTCAAACTTTTGTGTTCTTAACCAAACTCTAAGTAAAAAATGGTGTCTTTGGGGCCAGTGTTGTGGCACAGAGGGTTAAGCTACTGCCTGTGAGGCCGGCATCCCATATTGGAGCAGCTGGTAGTCCCATGATGCACCTGGGAGAGCAGCAAATGGTGGGTCAAGTGCTTGGACCCCTGCCACCCACATGGGAGACCCAGATGGGGTTTCTGGCTCCTGGCTTTGGCCTTGCCCAGACCTGGCTGCTAAGACCATTTGGTGAGCAAACCAGTGGATGAAGATTCTCTCTCTCTCTATCATTCTGCATTTAAAATAAATAATCTTTTCTTAAAAAGTAATATTTATTTACTTATTTGAAGTTAGAGGAATAAAGAGGAAAGGAGAGAGAGAACTCCTGTCCCCTGGTTCACTCCCCAGATGCACGCAGTGGCTCTGACTCAAACCAGAAGGCAGGACCCCAGTCCGGTTCTCCCACGTGGGTGCCAGGAACACAGCTGCTTCAGCCATCCCCTGTTGGTGATCGATGCTGGCAGGAAACTGGAGCTAGGAGCCGGGATTTGGACCCAGGTAGGGATGTGGGATGTGAGAGTCAGCCACTCGCCTGTCCCTGAGTTTGCCATTTTTATATGTCAAAATCATCGATGCTGGTAACTTTATGTGGCTCACACGAAGGTATTCTAGTTTCTCATATGATGGGCAAACAGGGAATGAGCTGTCATCCACCGTTTCACTCCCCCAAACCCCACCACGGTCCTGAGCTGGGTCAGGGTCAGGGTCAGGGTCAGGGCCAGGAGTCCAGACCGCAACCCAGGTCTCCTATGAGGGTGTCAGGAACGCAGGAACCCAACCACGAGCCCTGTGCTGCCTCTCAGGTGCGCACCAGCAGGAAGCTGGAGTCGGGAGCCGGAGCTGACTTTGATCCCTGCCAAGTTTATCCAGCGTACGACTGCGCTATTTCCCCTCCCATAAAGCAGGGCGAGGCTGAGCCCTCCCGCCTGGGGGGACTGTCCAGGTCCGGCGTCGGCACCTCGTCTGGAATTCTGGAGTGAGGGTTCGTGTGTTCCCCCCTGTTGATGCAGTTATGTACTTTTATCCGCATGCACTCATGTGCAGACGTGTCTGGAGCCAACGTTGGTGCCAAGAGGTCTTTCCAGCCGGCGCCGCGTCGCTGTGCCCTGCTTGAGGATTTTCGGCTTTCCGGCTTGGGCTCCCCCCGCCCAGCCCCGCGTCGGCCATGCTGCCTCCCTGCCAGGAACCCGCTCCGGGCTCCGCGCGCGGCCCGCTCCCGCCCTGCGAGCGCGCGCCAGGTTTTCTGTTCTCGTCTGAAAACGCCGGCCCCTCCCGAGCGGGTTCCTTCGTGAGCCGGCGCCCTCGCCCACCCATGGCCTCCCGCTGCCCCCAGCTCGGGTCTGCGCAGGCGCGGGCGCTGCCTGCTACCCACAAGGCCCTGCCTCCTCTTTCCCAGCCTGCCTTGCGGGTGGGCGTGTCCAAGCGCTAAGTTGCCTGCAGTTTTGTTGTTTTTTCAAAGATTTATTTATGTATTGTGAGTGAGTTACAAAGAGAGGGAGAGAGAGGGAGAGAGAGGGAGGGAGAGAGAGAGGGAGAGAGAGGGAGGGAGAGAGAGGGAGGGAGAGAGAGGGAGGGAGGGAGAGGTCCCCCCATCCGCTGGTTCACTCCCCAATGGCCACACGGCCAGGGCTGGGCCAGGCCAGAGCCAGGACGGGAGCTTCTTCCCGGGCTCCCACGGGGTGCAGGGGCCCAAGCGCTCGGGCCCGCGTCCGCTGCTCTCCCAAGCGCGTTAGCAGGGAGCTGGATGGGAAGCAGAGCGGGACTCCTGCGTGCGGGGTGCCGTGTCGCAGGTGCAGCGCCGGCCCCTCCAGTGCAGTTTGGAGGGCACGTGCGGCCCGCCTGCGCGGGCCTCGGCTAGTCCCATGCCTGCTCCGCTCCGCCAGGCCTCGGCCCACCCGAGAGCTGCAGCGGCGTCGCCTGGGCTCAGGGATGCTGCGTGCAATGGCGTGCGGCGGAGCTTCCGCCGCGTGGCTCCCACCCACCAGTCAGAGGACAGCGCGGGCATCTTTGGGGTCAGCAGCCACGCCCACCCCAGTGGGACTCCTTCCAGTTCAGCGCAGCTGCTTTCAGAGGCACGAAGCGGGAAACAGGGACAGCTTCCAGTGCGGGCCCAGCACCCGCGTGGGAGACCCGGATGCAGCTCCAGGCTCCTGGCTTTGGGCTGGCCCGGGCCTGGCTGTTGTGGGCATTTGGGGAGTGAGCCAGTGGACAGATCTCTCTCTCTCTCTGTCAAATAAATCAAATGAATAAATAAAGCTAATGTAATCAAAGCAGTGGAGTATGGCTCGGCCGTGAACAAATCAATCTGAGTCCCAAACAGATCAGTCACGTGCAGGGAGCTCTAAGTGTTATACGGAGCGAGGGTCACTCTGGCGTGCGCTTTCATCACCTTTGCCGAGTGCATAGGTCACGAAAGCGCGACGCAACGCATCAAGCACAGTTGCAGCGCCCAGGGAGACCCTCACCCGCTCCACTGTGCAGTCAGCGCCTCTTCTTAACCCCACACCCTTCCAAACACCTGCTCTGCCCCCCCCCCCCGGACGTCTCCCTCTGCCAGTGTGGAGGCTCTGGGGTCTGGCTGCATTCACTTAGCATCATGCATCTGACATTGAAATGACATTTGGGTCATACTTTTTTTTTTTTTTTAAGATTGATCTATCTGTTTGGAAGGCAGAGTCACACCGGGAGGGAGAGACAGAAAGAGAGAGAGAAGAGAGGTCTTCTGTCTGCTCATTCCCTCCCCAAATGGTCACAATGGCCATGACTGGGCCAGGCAGAAGCCAGGAGCCCAGAGACTCCTCTGGGTCTCCCATGCGGGCCACCTTCTGCTGCTTTCCCAAGCACATTAGTAGGGAGCTGGATTGGAACTGGAGCAGCTGGGACATGAACCGGCGCCCACATGGGATGCTGGTGTCACAGGCAGCGGCCTTACCCGCTGCACCACGGTGCTGGCCCCCCAGGTGTTGTGTCTTCGATCAGAGGCCCGGGATGCCTGTCCCATCAGCAGCGCCAGACAGCAAGAAGTTCCAGAAGCTGCTGAAGTCACGTTAGGAAGATCTCAGAAGCCAACTTGCAGAGGCCGACTGGGGGTGACCGGAGCTCCAATGTGAACACGGTTGTATAGGATGGAACCCAGCAAGTCAGGCCATCGTGACACAGTGGTGTCGCTTCATTTTATTTCTAATTGACAAATAATAATCCTATGTATGTATGGGGCATGATACGATGTTTCTGTACATGTATACATTGTGGAATGATAAAACCAGGGTAATTAGCATATCTACAAGAATAATTTTGAAAAGGTTTATTTATTTGAAAGGCAGAGTGACAGAGAGAGGGAGAGACAGAGAGGTCGTCCATCCCATGGCTCACTCACCAAATGAAGGCAACAGCTGGGGCACTTAAAAGCATTTGGCTTCTCCTCACATACAATTTATTAAGCACAAAGAGATAAGCTTTATAGTGGAGAAATTTAGAAGCTCGGCCTTAACCAAGTATCAAGGTGAAAATCACGAGTAATAAAACATTGCTATCATGTACTCAAGCGTGGAGCTGGACTCACCAGACAGAGGAGGCACAAAGCCTGGCGGGTCTCCTTGGATTTTATTTATTTTTAATCTTTTGTTGTTTATTTTTATTTATGGGGAAGGGAGAGAGAGGAGAGAGAGAGAGAGAAACCTTCCATATGTTGATATACACCCCCAAAACACACAGCAGCCAGGGCTGGGCAGACCGAAGCCCAGGCGGAATTCAGTCCAGGTCTCCCAGGGGCCCAAGCACGTGAGCCATCTCCTGCTGCCTTCCAGGGTGTGCGTTAACAGGAAGCTGGACTTGAACCTGAACCCACGCGCTCTAACGTGGGATGTGGGCATCCCAAGCAGTGACTAATCACCACACCAAGTGTCCACCCTCACCCGGGGGTCCTGATGGCGGCCATGGGCCGTCCCCTATGTCACAGCACAGCTCTAAGGATGTGGAGTCTTTCACGCATGGCTTGGTGCCCCACGGAGGGCGGTGGGAGCTGGCCTGGGTCCTGCCTCTGCCACGTGAGGACGGAGCGTCGAGGGCCCTGTCTGGGAAGGGAAGACTGAGCCCTCACTGCCCACCAAATCTGCGACTGCCTTGGTCCTGGTCCTGGGCCTCCTGGCACCCATGACAACCATGCCGCAAGGTGGAGGATTAGCTTAGTGAGCCGCGGCGCCGGCCCTACACTCTTTTTTTTAATTAAAAAAAAATTTTAATTAAAAAAAATCTGTTTAAAATTCAGAAAGTCATAGACAGAGATCTTCCACCTGCTGTTCACTCCCCACGTACTTGCAACAGCCAGGGTTGGCCGGCCACATCCAAGAGCCCAGATCTCCATCCAGGGCTGCCACGTGGGTGCCAGGATGTGACCAGCAGGAAGCTGACACAGAAGCAGAGGAGCCAGGACTCGAACCAGGCATGCTGATACCCCGGTGCTAAAGACCTGCCCTTTGCCCTCTGTCTAATCCCCAGCCCTGGAGTTTCCACTCCCGACCCTGCTGTACTTCTCCTCCCACAAGCTCGGGGACATGTCCTCGCACATCGTGGCTCCCCGTCTGGAGTGCGAGCCCCGCAGGGGTGCAGATCTTCGTGCGGCTTGCACGTCACTGTGTCCTCGGGGACGCGGGCGGGACCCAGCAGGTGTCTGCCCGGTGGATCAGTGTGCGACGTTTTCCCCCTCGATGACGGCGAGTTCTGTTCGTGTGTGATGCTGACGGTGGCTCTCTGTCTCCTTGGGATCCGGGGCCTTGGAGAATGGTCTCCCCCCATCCTTCACGCCACCCCCTGCTTCTCCTGCGACGGGCCAGCCTATGAATTTCTTATGTATCTATAAAGGCCATTCTGTAGTTCAGAAAAATGAGGCACTGTGTCTTTCTTTAAAATTTTATTTATTTATTTATTTATTTATTTGAAGGGCAGAGAGAGAGAGAGGTCTTCCATCTGCTGGTTCACTCCCCAGATGGCTGCAGTAGCCAGAGCTGTGCCAATCCGAAGCCAGGAGCCAGGAGCTTCTTCCAGGTCTCCCACGTAGGTGCAGGGGCCCAAGGACTTGGGCCATCTTTCACTGCTTTCCCAGGCCACAGCAGAGAGCTGGATCTGAAGTGAAGCAGCCGGGACTCGAACCTGAGCCCATATGGGATGCCGCCACTGCAGGTGGTGGCTTTACCCACCATGCCACAGCGCCAGCCCTGGTACTGTGTCTTTCATATTTTCCTGTCCAATTATTTTCTCTATTCATTGGTAATGACAGTTACCTTGCATTGCATTATAAGTTGTTCCTGTCAATCATTTCACGGTGTTCTGTTTTAGGAATGGACACAACACTCGATTCCAGCCAATTTTGTAGGGGAGAGCACTGGCCAGGATTCTGGCAGGACACAGGTGCTGCACTGAAAAATAGAACAACGGGGCCAGCTACAAATACGCGGCTTCACTCGAAAGGCAGAGAAGCAGAGAGGTCTTCCACCTGCTGGTTCACTCCCCAGATGCCCGCAACAGGCAAGGCTGGGCCAGGCTGAAGCCAGGAGCCTGGAGCTCCATCCAGGTCTCCCACGTGAGTGGCATCGACCCAGGTACTGGAGGCGTCATTTGCCGCCTCTGTGGGTGCATTAACAGGAAGCTGGAATCCGCAGCAGACCTGGGACTGAAACCCAGGCCTCCCGAATGCCAGCCCCAGAGATGTGGGTTTGGAGAAACAAGGGGCCGGCCATCAGCATCGTGGGCCATCCCCACGCCCAGCCTGACCCCAGGGAGGGGGCTGCGTGGAACTCTGAGCTTTGAGAGGGGAGCACCCAGGGGCAGTGACACAGCTCAGCCACACACACACACACACACACACACACACACACGGCGGGAAGCGACCAGAGAAGCGGGGTGCAGAGGGGAAACGTCCAGCCCCGGGGAGTCTTAGGGAGAAACTAGGAACAGAAAGACCCGCGCTCTCTTCCCCTCTGATGGTGTCCCGGGGTGGAGCTCCCGCTGAAGAAGCCGAAGGGAGAGGTGGGCTGGGGCGTCCCCCTCCGCCTCACCGGGCCTCGGCCGGCCGGGGGTTCTGCACACGGGCGCCCCCTGCTGGCATCTTGGGCTGGTTTCTGTCCCTTGCAACTGAACACGGGCTGCTAATGAAGAAAGTTCTAGAGTTCGTTTTTGTGTTCATGGAAGGCACCTGTGAGACCTAATAATAAAATTCATAACCCATGAAGCACACGTGGGTGACATTACAGAGCAGGTGTTTATCCCACTGGTCCCGACATCAGAGTTCCTGGGCCCCCACTTCCCAATACCTGGCTTCAGTTCCCAGCTCCAGCCCCTGACCCCAGCTTCCCACCAATGTAGACCCTGGGAGGCAGCAGGGATGGCTCCAGTAACTGGGTTCCTGTCACCCATGTGGGAGACCTCAGCTGAGTTCTGGGCTCCCAGCATTGGCCCTGTTAGCTCCTGCCACTGGGTGCCTTGTCTCTCTGCCTCTCAAATAGTTAACTAAGTGGCTGCTCCACTTCTGATCCAGCTCTCTGCTATGGCCTGGGAAAGCAGTGGAAGATGGCCCAAGTCCTTGAGCTCCTGCACCCGCGTGGGAGACCTGGAGGAGGCTCCAGGCTCCTGGCTCCAGATCGACACAGCTCTGGCTGTTGCAGCCAACTGGGGAGTGAACCAGCGGATGGAAGACCTTTCCCTCTCTCTGCCTCTGCCTCATAAATCTTTAAAAAATATTCTTAGCTTTGCCAGTGGAAACCAGAAGTGTGCAGGGAACTTTCCCACAGTGTTGCAGTGGATTCATTCTGAGAGGAAGAGCATGGTGGGGGCAAGAGGCACGGAGTCACCACACAGACCCCGGGATTCGGGTGAAAGCAGGCCAGAGGCAGGCTCATTTATTTCAGTTGGTACAGCAGCTTATATAGCCAAGGCAGCCAATCTGGTCAAGTGGTGGTTTATGTCCTAACCAATCACAGCCTGTTGCCAGGCAGTTTCTGAAACCATCCAATCACAGCCTGTTGTCAGGCTGCACTGTCATGTGGTTTCCGAAGCCCTCCAATCACGGCCTGTTGCCAGGCAGTTTCTGTTGTCAGTGGCCATCTTGACATGGCCTTCTCATTCCACCACATTTCCCCCTTTTCGTTTTTGAGCAACAGGAGGCATGATTCTTGGCCATACCATTGTTGACTCCGTTTCCATGTGGTCTCCATACGCGGCTGTGCCTGTCTTAGGTTGCCCCCCAGGGGATCTTACCCGTCATTGACTAACCAGCGTCAAAACGAGAGACCACAGGAGTGCTTGCTCAGATGGGGGTAGGAATGAGGAACAATGGTAATCAGGAATGGCATGACCACACGCAGGCTGTGGGCCATTTGAGTGGCTGACCAGAGCTGGTGGGGTATAAAGCAGTAACGGATGTGGCTATGGGCAGTTTCTCAGGGTAGGATGATAGGGCAGGTGCATCTGCTAACAAGGCAGACTCTCATCTTGTTCAGCTGGTTCTGGTTGGCTGTCAGTTGCAGGCTTGATGTTCCTGGCTGGTACCCAAATGGGCTGTCCCGCATTCTCTGGAAAGACACAAGCATACCCTCGGCCCTTGGTTAGCAGAGGGTGTGGTCCCTTCCATTCTCCTGTCAGGGGGTCTTTCCACCTAACCACAGGGGCCGGGGTTTGGGATGGAAAGGATCCCCAGTGTTTATAAGCTGGGCTGATCCCTTGGGAATCAAAACTAAGAAAATTGATAGTGAAAAGGACCTCAGTCAAAGCAAGCTGTGGGCCTGGGGGCATATGATTGTTTTTCTGTCTTTGTAAGAGATCTTTAATCGTCCTATGAGTTCTTTCAATGATTGCCTGTCCCTGTGGGTTGTATGGGATACCTGTGGCAGACTGTATGTTCCAGGATTTCAGGAAGGAATTAAATTCCTGTGATGTATATGCTGGCCCATTATTAGTCTTTATGGTCCAGGGGACACCAAGGACCAGCATGGCTGATTTAACTGCCTTTATCACATTGCTTGCTGACATATAAAATTTTTGGTATAGAATATGGGCTTGTTCTAGGTGTCCAATGGAAGCCATGTTGCAGGAGATAAGACAATCAACCTTTCTGTTGCCTTGGAAAATAAAGCCAGGTAACCCAGTATGTGATCTTACGTGTGAGATATACCATGGGTGTTTTCTGTTCTCAGCTCTTTAAGTGTTGTGAACATCTGGTCAATTGGCTTATTGGTTCAGTTAAAGACTGCAAAAGGGATCATCTTTGCTACCTGTACCAAGTATTTGCTGTCGAAAATATATTTACCGGTCCATCCTAAGGAGTAGAACCTTGACTACTGCCCTTATTTCTCCCAACTGTACTGATCCCCCGTGATGTTTTGGATAGTCTATTTCTAAGGTTTGTAGTGTCTGGAGTAGCTGGCAGGTGATTGTCAACCTGTCCTGGGAAATTTATCATTAAAGTTTGAAAGAGCGTGCTATTCTGCATCAATGTGGACAGTTCTAATTGTGATAGTGGTAGGACCACTATGTCTGGCTCTGTGCTAAATATCTTGTTGGCATAATATCTTAATTTAAGTCCCATCATAAGGAGGGCATCTACTTTGTTAACTATTTTATGTCACTCGCTCCAGGCTGTGTGCACCCAAAAAAGTGGTCCGTGTTGTTGCCAAATAACTCCTAAGGGGGCCCTGAGGGTAGATATGGTTATGGCAAATAGAGGCACCCAAGGGTCATATCTAAAGGTTTTAAAATGTGACAACTGGGTGTTGATCTTTTCTATAGTGGGTTTGGCTGCTGGTGTCCATGTGATTTTTGAAGAAGGGCTGTTCCCCTCAGTCAGTAAATCGTGTAACAGTCTAAGTTCTGCAGGTGTTAGGGGAAGGAAGGGCTTCAGCCAACTGATTAGGCCACATGGTTGCTGAAGTTCATTAAGTGAGTATTTATGCTTGACTTTTAGGTTTGGGCCCATTGGAGATATATGGGAGGAGATTTGATAAGCCAGGAATTGAAAGGGAGGAAAATGTTGTACCTTTTCTGCGGCAATAGACAAACCCAGGAATTGTAAATGTCTTACTGTCTCACTTAGACAGGCCTTCAGAGTTGCTGCATTCTCGTGAGCAAGTAAGATCACCCACACAATGCATGACCAAGCTCTGATCTTCAAGTGTGCTGCTCGCATGGGAACCGTGTCTTTGGCAAATGGCTGGGCTATTTTTCAGGCCTTGTGGGATACTGTCCACTGGAATCTTTTTGCAGGGAGCTGGGAATTGGGCTCCCAGACTGTAAAGGCAAAGTAAGCCTTATCCTGCTCTGCAATGGGAATGGAGAAGAAACAATCTTTGATATCAATGGTAGCTATGTGGTCTCTGTTAGGAATGGCCCCTGGAGGGGGAATGCCAGCCTGGAATGTTCCCATCTTTTTTATATTTTTGTTAATAGCTCTCAAATCCTGTAGTAGCCTACATTTTCCCTGTTTCTTTGGTATCACAAAAGTGGGTGTGTTGTGAGGGCTAGTGGAGGGCTCTATGTGTTCCTTTTCCAATTGTTCCTGCACCAGTTCTCTAAGGATGCCAAGTTTGGGTTGTATTATTGACCACTGCTCTAGCCAGATGTTTCCTGTTTTTTTTTTTTTTTTCCCATTCAATGGGGATTGGGCCTGTCTTTTGTATGAGGTGAGCAGTGGCCCCTAGAATTGGGGGTGAATCTTACTTGTAGGCTCTCCATTAAAGTTGTTGGCTTGTGGAGATTTGTGATCCGTGGTTAGGACCGTTTGCATGTGTGAGAGCACATCTCTCCCCCATAAGGTCATGGAAACCTCAGCAATTAGTGGAAAGATGGTTCCCGCATCTCCATTGTCCTCTCTCCACGTTACAGGCGTGATGACCTGACCAGCCAATTTTTAATCCTCCACACCTTGGAGGTGAGGCCCGGGCGCTGTCTTCCAATGTTGCTTTTTCCTTGCATCCCTAGCTTTTAAGACAGTGGCATCTGCCCCCATCTCAGTTAAACCCACAAAGGCAATGCCATCTGAGTATAGGGCCAATTTTGGCCTCAGATTGAAGATAGGCATCGACCAGTTAACGGTGGTGGGACTCCCTCTTGCTGGGCTGAGGGCCGCCCCATGGGAGTTTAAAGGCTTGACCTTACAACCTTTGGCCCAGTGAAAGCCTTGTTTACATCTGGGCTGGCCTTTTGGGCTGGCCCCGTCTGTCAGCGTTTGGGCAGTTTTGCTGTAGGTGTCCCGTTTCCTGACATCCCCAACAAGCTGGGGGGTCATTAGACTTCCTTGTGTTCAGTGTGTTAATGGCTGCAGTCAGGGCCTGTATGGGAGTATCGGCAGGGTTGACCTCCTTTGTGGCTACTATCCATGTAGAAATGTCTTCATTACGGACTGGGGCGATTGCAGCTTTTGCCTCCTTGGTAGCACCTTCCCAAACTAATTGTTTGACCAAATTGTCTTGATCGGGGCCAGGCGGTAATCTTTTCTCTACTGCCTCCAAGACTCTGGCGAGGAAATCAGGGAACCATTCGCCTGGGCCTTGAACTAGGTTTCTAAAGAGCTGACTATAATTAGGGGGATTTATATTTTTTAAGGCCCTAAGTGCCGAATCTCTGACCTGATCAAAATAGGCAACTACTCCAATGCGGGCCTGTTCCTGAGGATATATGTAGGTGCCACGGCCTGTAAGCTCATCAAAGGTCACTGCTGTTCCATAGGCAGCATCACTCCTCGCCACAGTTTCAGCCTCTTCCTGAGAGGAGGTTTTCCACTGTAAGAACTGTGGTCTCGACAAACACGCTTTGAGCAGTGCAACCCAGTCAAAATATATTTGAAGGGTCACTGCCCATGGTGTGAGCACCTGTTCAAAGTAGGGTGAGTCGGGACCTGACTCCTGAGAAGCCTTTTTTAGCATAGTGAGGTCACTTACGGGCGTTGGGATCCAGGGCCTGAATCCTGCATCCGCTCCTACATTGACGGCAAACATGTGGGTGGGATGGGGGTCTAGCAGCTGCCCTGAGAGCCTGGGGTGCCCAGGGACTGCCACAAATGTGGGGGTCCTCACTGGGTGCGGGTGGGATGACCTCGCATGGGTTATTATTAACTGGAGGTCGTCTAAGTTCATCCCACAGGTATGTGGGGGTGGCTGACCAGGCATTGCTGCGTTGTCTGCTGTCATGTCATTGTCACCGTGGGAGCTCTCTCTCCCTAAGTCATCAACTGTTGCCTGTGAGACAGACACCTGGAGTGTCAGGCTCTTAGCACTCACAGATTCACTGTGTTTAGTAATCTGTGTGGGCTGCTGAGAGGGGGGTATCTCTCCCACGTCTGAGCGCTTAAGAGCGGCACGCCACGCCAACTCTAGTCAAAGGAAAGACACGCACAGCACTGCTGCCAGAACAAAGCAAATTCCTAGCCCTCAGCGGCTGATGGCATTCTGCAGGGTTCCCTACGTTAGACGGACAGTGGTGTGTCAGGTCGTCCGTATGTCCTGTGCTTAGTGGGGGACCCCCTTGGTTCCTTAGGTCAAGCCGTGTGCCCACACGGTGACTCCGGGGCGTCACCTCTCCCGAGTGAGGGAAGATGACTTGGTCCCGAATTCTGGGAATGATCAGTCCCTTATGTGAATTTGCCGGGCGAACCCAAAGTAAAAGGGGGAGCCGAGAAGCGACATAAGCTTCTGGGCGGTGTGTGCCTAACCTGGGGTCACTTAGACCGAGGACAAGGACAAGGAAAGGGGCGTAGGAGGGGGTTCTGTGCTCACCTCACAGAACCGGACAGCACACAAAACACTGAGGGGCCTTCTTGCTGAAATCCAGGGGGGACCTCACCGAGTCCGACACACTGTCTCTCTCAGTCACGTTGGCGCCAGATGTTGAGGTGGATTTGTTTCTGGGAGGAGGAGTGTGGTGGGGGCAAGAGGCATGAAGTCACCACACAGACCCCGGCAGTCGGGTGAAAGCAGGCCAGAGGCGGGCAGCCCACACACTCATTTATTTCAGTTGGTACAGCTGCTTATATAGCCAAGGCAGCCAATCCGGTCAAGGGGCGGTCTATGCCCTAACCAATCACAGCCTGTTGCCAGTCACGCTCTGTTGCCAGGCAGTTTCTGAAATCATCCAATCACAGCCTATTGTCAGTCAGGCTCTGTTGTCATGTGGTTTCCGAAGCCATCCAATCACAGCCTGTTTCCAGGCAGTTTCTGTTGTCAGTGGCCGTCTTGGCATGGCCTTCTCACCTTCTCATTCCACCACACCACGGGTCTCAGATGGCCAACCCGGATGCCTTCCTGTCCAGGCACAGACAGGCTCAGTGTACACGGCCTTGTGAGAGCGATGCTGCGGTGCTGGCCAGTCCCGGGAGACAGGCCCCCCAGGTCGCGTTTGGGGACGTCAAAACGTGGGTCACTTCTGGATGGGCTTTTACAGCCGTTTCATAATGGCCGTGGCGTCAGGAAGGTCTCCCGGGGCTGTGCCCGGCTCCCCCGGCCTTGACTCCCCGTCAGAGGCCTGGGCTGCACCTGCCTGCCTGCAGCCTCCCACAAACCGCTTCACTGCTCTGAGCCTCAGCTTGCTCATCTGTAGAATGGGCATGACTTTAATTCGCACTGCCTCGCTCATCTCAAGGGAATGAGAGGCAAACCCAAAGACACCATGGCTCCCCAGCACCTTCCACACCGTCGCGCGTGGCTCTGCCCCTTGCTGCTGTGGGAACTCAGGAAAAGTTGCCACGAGTGGCAGCCTCGCCTGCTCTCGCCTGTAAAACGGCAAGAATAATATTCTGCACTGCAGAGTGGCCGCGATCCCGAAAGGAAGCGTCGCGGGAGGAGCGCCCAGCCCTGTGCCTGCCCTCCACGTGGACTACGATGTAGCTAGAGGCCGCAGTTTTTATTAAGATTCTTGCGTGGCCTGCGGAGTCCTTCTGTGCAATTCCCCTCGCGAACGCCAGAGGGCGACCTAGACGGCAGCACGCCCGCCACACGCACCCCGGGCGCAGCGCCGTCGTCGGCCGCGCGGTGGCGCTAGGCCACAGACGGTGCGCTCCCCGCAGCGCAGAGCGCACGCCGTCGCCATGGAGCCGTGATGCGGGCGAGGGGCGGGGGGCGGAGGGAGGGAGGCCCCGGTGACGTCCGCGCTGCTCGCGGCCCCGTCTCCCGCGGCCTCCCTCTCCTTGCCTATTTTGGAAGAGATGCTGATGCGCGCGCGCTGGCGCCTTTTTAAGGCAACCGGCGGAGTGGCGGCTCCGCCAGAGCCCGCGCGCTGCCCCCGCCCCCGAGCGGCGAGCCCGGCGCGGGGCCCGGGCCCGGGAGCCCCCGGCGGCGTCCGCCCCATCCCCCGCCCCTAGTGCCCTCGGCCCCCCGTGGGCCCCCTCCGGCCGCCGGGACACGAGGGTGGGGGGCTGCCCCGCGCCCCTCGCCCCCTCCCCCTAGGAGCCCCGCGAGGAAGTTCGGGGACCCTCTCTGGACCAGGTGAGGACGGCAGCAGCCTCGGGGCTCCCCGGGACTCAGCCCACCTGTCTTCAGCCCAGCCCTCACCTTGCTCCCCTCGGGCCCAGTCTGGAGCCAGATCACGACCCTAGGGAAAGCCGGTCCACCCTTCTCCTTAAACTGGAGCCTGCGGGAAGAGCCGTGATTGGCTCGGGCCAGTGGCCACTTCCCGGACAAGCAGGGGCCAGAGCCCGGTGGGGGGCCGGGGAGGTCAGTCCCCTGGGCCTCAGTGGTGAGGGGAGCTGGCACAGGGACCTCCCTGGCCCTGTCCCGCACCCCAGGGCGCCCGGCGGCCTCCCCCCGACCCAGTGCGCTTCGGGCTCGATGGCCACCCGGACAAACTCGATGATCCTGTGGACGCTGTCACCGACCAGCCGCTGTGCCCCGCTCTGCTTCCATCGAAGGCTTCCTGCAGCCCGGCTGCTCTCTGGAACCCCACTTTGCCCAGACGTCAGAGTGTGCACCTCGGGGTGGAGGTGTGGCTGCCGGGCCCCTGCAGGGGCTCCGTGGACCCAGCCCCCCGGAAGCCTGCGTTCTCCCTCCATCTCGTGATGTGCCCAGGAGCGCTGGGAGGTGCCTGGCGTTCCCAAGGAGCTGTGGGGGGGGGGGGGTCTGGACGTCTCTGGGCCCCTGCTCTGGACGAGGACTGGGGATCCAGAGGTGGACCCGATCCAGCGCAGCACCTGCGGGCTCGGTGTCTGCGACAGCTCGCCCTGGAGCCTTGAATGGCACTTGCCAAGGACACCGTAGCCAGGCGGAGCACAGATGCGCAGGAGTGGAGACTGAGGCACCCTCGGTGAGACACGATTCGCCAAAGCCACACAGCAGCCCGGGGCCACGCCCCCAGCCCCGCCTCCTGCCCGGCACCTAGACCAGGGCTCAGTCCTCGGTCAAGTTCCCTGCGCCAGGAGCCAAGGACCTGGTGCGGTGGCCGTGTTGGCTGTGTCCCTTGGTCACCTCCTCCCCTGCTCTGATGACCTCTCAGGGGCCCCCACTCCAGCTGTGGGTCTGGGGTCCTCAAGCCCGGCCCTGGGGCCCCTCCGTGTCTGGCTGGGAGACCCCGGTGAGGGGCGTCTGCCTCCCGCCAGATG
The DNA here is from genome assembly GCF_964237555.1 of Oryctolagus cuniculus. Classification (NCBI taxonomy): domain Eukaryota; kingdom Metazoa; phylum Chordata; class Mammalia; order Lagomorpha; family Leporidae; genus Oryctolagus; species Oryctolagus cuniculus. The sequence continues at coordinate 5,473,110 of NC_091432.1, read as the reverse complement.
GAAGCCAAGGATGACAGCCACAGGCAGTGTGGACGACTTTGAGGATGCCCTGGGGGTCTGTCTCCTGCACCGCGGAGCCCACCGGAGCCCTCCCACGGTGAGTCCCCTGCTGCACTCGGCACCGACAGTGAGAGTGGCCGCTGCGGGCTGGTGTCCCCGCGCCCCTGTCTGCACACGGCCCAAGGTGGCTCTGCTCCCCGGGGCTGAGGCCTCAGGCCTCCGGGAGACTTAGGCCTACGTGGGCCTGGAACTGGGCCTCAGAGTGCCGGGCGCTGGCCTCAGAGATGCTGGGCGCTGGAGGTGCCCTGGCCCTCTGCAGAGAAGGGGCTGTGTGGGGACGCCCCCCACAACAGGAGGCTGGTAGCAGGGCAGGACTGGAGCCCACGGGGCCTGAGCGCCCCCCCAGCCCGGGACTCCTGCCGCCTCCTGCACGCTGACCCCCGATGGAGCCCACTCCCCTTCTCCCTGCACCCTCCACACCTGTCTGGGCCTCAGGAGCTCCCATGCCCCTGGAAGGAAGAGCCCCCTCCAAAGCCTCCTGGCACCCCTCCCCCACACACTTCCCGGTTCCAGAAGCCACCCCACCCCTGGGCTGCAACCCCTGCCCCCGCTTCCTGCGCCGGGGTGGGGGTCCTTGTTCTCCCTGCCCTTGGGGGTCTCTTCCCCCTTTCTCCTAGGCTCAGGCTTTCTGGTCATCTCTGATCACCGGCCTCTAACAGTCTCTCTGGGGGCCGCCCACCCTGTCCACTTCCCCGGGTGGGGGTGTCCCCTGAGGAAGCCCCTCTGTTGGCCCAGGCAGTGGGAGGAGTCACAGGTGCTGTGAGCTCTGACTGAGAGGCTGGCGTAGCAGGCGCGGGTGAGGCTGCGTCTGGCTGTGGCCTCCGTCGCAAGGTCGTGCACGTGACACAGGGAGACGCTGGAGGCGGGGGCCTCGCGCGGCCGAGGCGTTGCTGGGCACGAGGGGAAGGCAGGAGGCGCCACCAGGAGGGCATCTGGGTCACGGGAGTCACAGGAGCCAAGGGGCCGCTACCCTGCGGCAGGAAGTGGTTAGACGGCTTCCAGAAACCTGCTGAGGGACCTTGGCTGCTGAGCCCGTGGGGCCTGGCCTGGGCTCTCCACCCCTGACCTGGGGGAGCGAAGTGGATGCCTGCTGATGGCCAGGGAAGGGCTTCCCAGGGACCCCAGCCAGGCCTTTAGCACCCCGTGTCTCCCTCCACTCCCCCCCCCCCCGTCGTCTCCACCCTCCTCTTTGGAATGGCTGCACCCCTGCCTGGCCTAGCCCATAGGTGGCTCAGAGCAAGCCAGCCCCAGGGCTGTGGGGGGAGGCCCTGCTTCCACACTGGCCGGGCCAGGGCCGGTGCCATCGCCCGTGGCAGCCCATGCCCTCCTGGCACAGCCTGGTGTGGGGTCCTAGTTCTCGTGAAGTCAAAATAGTGGGGACCCGGCCGGCGCCGTGGCTCACTAGGCTAATCTTCCGCCTAGCGGCGCCGGCACACCGGGTTCTAATCCCGGTCGGGGCACCAGATTCTGTCCCGGTTGCCCCTCTTCCAGGCCAGCTCTCTGCTGTGGCCAGGGAGTGCAGTGGAGGATGGCCCAAGTGCTTGGGCCCTGCACCCCATGGGAGACCAGGAGAAGTACCTGGCTCCTGGCTCCTGCCATCGGATCAGCGCGGTGCGCTGGCCGCAGCGGCCATTGGAGGGTGAACCAACGGCAAAGGAAGACCTTTCTCTCTGTCTCTCTCTCTCACTGTCCACTCTGCCTGTCAAAAAAAAAAATAGTGGGGACCCGTGTCCCCCCTCCCTGGCTCCTCCCTTGAACGCGCTTACTTCTTGTAGCAGCCCCTTGAGACGGGGCGGTTCCTCTCCTCGAATCTCGGTGGAACAGCCGCCAAACCGAGCCGCAAGAGAAGTCACGTGACCGTCCGGTTCTAACAGTCACTCTGCATTGCTTTAACTGAAACCCCCAGAGGAGCTTCTTGGGGAAGAAAAAGTTAGCTTTGGCTTGGAGGTGCCAGTTCAGCCTTGGGCAGCCGTGTGCTCAGGGGTCCCTGGAGGCTGGACACAGTGGGTACAGAGGAGCGACCACGTGGAGAGCCAGGAAGGAGAGAGAGAGAGAGAGAGAGAGAGAGAGAGAGAGAGAGAGAACAGCAGGCGGAACTTGAGCTCCAACACGAAACCTCACTGACCCAGGGCACGGCCCCCAGGGACCTGAACCCCGCCCACCACTCCCACCTCTCGGGCGCCACCTCCAGATCAAGTCCATCCTTAATCCGTCAATACTGAGGCATTGGCATTGGTCCTACTGAACCCGCAACACCCATGGCGCAGAGGCGGGCTGTGAGGGGTGCAGGACCCGGCCCAGAGCCTCTTCCAGCCTCGCTCAGCTCTGCCGCAGCCCCAGGACCAGACCTGCTCCCGCTGCCTCCCCACGGCCCTCCAAGTGCCTCAGGACGTCAACCATGCCCTGCAGGCCGCCTCTACCCCTTCGGACTTTGTAACGTTTCTGACAAATTCTTAGGGTGCACCTTATTCCACGCGGAAGGGTGCACGGTGAGCAAACAGACCCAGTCCCGCCTGGTGGCTGCAGTGTGGGGGCAGGGACGGGAGACCATCAGCCACCAGAATAAAGTGTGGCATAGCTGTCACTGTGACGAGTGCTCACAGAGGCTCGGGGTGCCTGGTGACCCATAGTGGGGACTCGGCCTTGCCAGGGAGGCCAGGGAAGGCTTCCTGGAGGAGGTGACATCTGAGCTGAGATCTCTAGGGAACAGGGGGTGAACAGCGCCCCCCCCCCAGAGGAAACGGCGTGTGCAAGGCCATTGCGAAGGGAGGGGGAATGCAGGGGCAGCAGTGAAGGAGGCGCCTGTAGCTGGGGGGGGGGGGTGGTGCGCACGAGGCCAGGCAGGCTGGGGTCAGCACAGCCAAGACTCGGGGAGGGGTCTGGTCATTCCTCGTGGCTCCCCGTGGCCCCTCACCACAGCTTCTCCACTCAAGGCTGGGCCTGGGCACCTTCATCTGGGTCCTGTCCTGGCACAACTCCGGGGGCCAGACCTCCTGGGCCAGGTGGGGAGTCAGCCCATTTAGCACCACCTGCCCCCGGCACACACGTGGATACGGCCGGCGGCGGGGCTTACCATGCGGAGCCCACGCTCAGTCCATGGCGCCCCAGCCACCCACCCTACACAGCAAACCCAGCCAGCAGGGTCCTTGCCGCCCTGCCCACTCCCTGGGCCGGGTCATCCTTTCTTCCCACAGCGAGGGACGCCAGCCTGGACAGAGGCCTCACTTTCCCACCAGGCTGGGGGCACCGAGATGCGGCCAGGCCTGTACGCTCACCACACTGTGCCACCGCTGAGCCTGGCGCACGCTCAGCCCTCACGTACAGTTCCCCACGGGCCTCGCATCCCTGAGCCCCTGCCCCTGCCCCTGCCGGCCCTATAACACAGAGCCCCGGTGTGGCCGCTGGTGGGGGATGCCAGCAAGTGGAGGCAGTGCAGGGGGACAGGCTCAGGGATAACTGGGGCGGGGGTAGTGCACCAGCTGGGGAGGGGCTCTGACGACGTGTGGAGGGTCTGTCTCCTAGTGCGGACCCCTAACTCCCTGAGCACGGGGCCCAGACCCTCCACTCCTGCCTTCCACTGCGTGCGGAGGAGGCTGGGTCCCCGGTCTGCATTTGAAAGTGATTTTTGGATTTTGTGAATTGATTTTTCTTCCTCCCTTGGAGCATGGCTGGTCTAACAGGCTCCCTGCCCAGGAAAGCTGTTTCTTTCCCCTCATTGGCTGCACACCCACCAACCGCCATGGCTCCGCCCCCTCACCCGGCTCTGACCGCCTCCATGTGTGGGTGCCAGCGTACCCTCTTCACATGAGACTTGTTGATTTCATAACCATAAATAGATGAAATGTTCTGAATGCTTCCATGTGCGAGAGGCGTTGAGGAAGTGAACGCGTAATGAAAAGGCCTTAGGAGAGAGCAGAGCCTGCCAGGAGGCAGTGCGGACCAGCGGGGGCGCGGGCTGATGTGTGCTTGGACCTGAGTGGTCAGCGCCCCCGACGCAGACCTGGGGGACCTGCTGAAGGCCTTTGCATGGTTTGAAACCCATCAGTTCAAAGGAGCAATGGTTCAAAAGAGCAATCCAGTAAAACCGACAAGGAAGCAGAAGTCGGAATCTCCGCTTTCTGGGTTTATCTAGTTCTAGCTGTGTGACCCCGGCCAAGGAACTCAGCCATCCTGAGACAGTGTGCAGAGCTTCTTGCCTGGGTTAGACTGCAGGCTCCAGGAAGCCAGAGGCCCCGGTGTGGCCCCATTTTGCTTCCATAAGGAAAGTTTGTCTTCCAGACAATATCGCTCTCGCCCACCATGGGTCATCCCCTCTCCCCAGAATGGAGCCCTGAGGGGCAGGGTTGCGGTGGGCATGTCGTGGGGGGCCCTGCCTCTCCATGATGGCTGTGTTGCTATGGAAACAGGATGCAGAGCATCACTTCTGCCTGGGGTGCTGCATCTCCACGGCTACAAACAGGCTAGAAGCTAATCGGAGACTGTCGCAGGGGGCTTCCCAACCTCCCCCTCCTTAAGGCGCCCCATGGCATTCGAACAGTAAAGGGAGGAAAAATAACAGTTTGCTACATCCTGGCCTAGAGAGCTTTCTGAGTGAGAACAAGAGAGAAGCGAGTGGAGGTGCTCATGGGGAGGTGCTCTTCTCCGAGCATGGCCAGGGTAGAGGGTCAGTTAGTACCTGCAGCCACTTGGCTCTGCCCCGTGGAGGGAGCACAGCCACGGACGATGGCAAACCAGTGGGTGCGGCTGTGTCCCAGAGAGACTCAACTTACAAAAAGAGGTGCGAGTCAGAGTGTGCCCTGTGACACAAGGGAACCAGCCTGGGCTGGGCGGCAGGAGCTAGGTGCCAGGCTAAGCATTGCCACTGACTTGCTGTGTGCCTTGGAAGCCGTTGTCCAATCTCTGAGCCTTCATCTAGCAAGTGACACCCCATCAAACCTGAGTTTCCCCTTCTAGCAATTGAGCATCGTGGCATCAGTCAGACAGGTCGTAAGAATCTGCGAGGTCAGTAAATCTGAAGTCTTGTGATCCCCCTGTGGGGAGCTGCACCCCCAGCCGGTCCCACCGCTTGTCTGCTGAGGGGGGCAGCAGCCCGCCAGAGGGGGAGGCGTCTCTCTCCAGAGTTGGGTTCTTGGTCTGTCTGTCCAGCCTCCAGCCCGTTTCTGTTGCAAGCTGAGCGCAGGAGTAAACGAGGAATCCCTTCCTTTCCACCACCCGGCCACTTGGCAGGAGGCTGCAGTTCACTTGAGAGAGTGATGTGGCTGCAGTGGCCGGGGGCCAGGCTTTGGAGGAAACCTTTGGGACTTGGGCCGGGACGAGAGCTAGGACACGTGACCACCAGCGCTCCCCTGGCTCATTCGCCTATGACCTCAGCTGCTCCGGGTCCCAAGTCCAGAGGCCACAGCTGAATGCTGGTGGGGATCTGACCTGCCGCACCACCAGCTGCATGGAGGGGCCGTTGTCCCGCCATCTTGTCCGCCTGCCTGATCTGAGGACCCCTGAGAGCTTCACCAGTTGGCGTCTCGCCATCTTGGAAGCCCCATCAAGTCTTCACTCATTCATATCCTCTCTCCCCCCTTTTCTCTACTCCCTTCCTGCCTTTTTGTCACATTTTCTCTTTATCATAAAAGCGTTTGTCCGGAGCAAGACAAGACACACACTTTGACATCCCTCAGTCGAGATCCTGGCCCCAGAAAATCTCCAGGAACGTGGAGTCTCCGTGCGGTTCTGAAGAAGTGCATTCTCCATTCACCCTCCAGTGCCTCCCAGAACCTCCTCCTCTCCTCAGAAATCTCTGGAAAGGACGCGGCTCTTCTCCAATCGAGGCTGAGGGTGATGTCCTCCGAGGTCCCTGAAAAACCCATGCAAGACAGAGGCAAGGGATCTCATGGCCTGTTCTTGCTATAAAAGGGCCTTTTTCGGAAAAAATAATAAAGAAAGGAATCAGCCAATCCCTCCTCGATGCCATCACCTCTTCTTGGTGATTTTTCGGGGAAGGAGTGGGCGAGTTGCCATGGCAACAGATGCGCGCTCTGCTCAGTAAAGAAGGGACCTTGATATTTTTTCTCTCTCATTCTCTCAGTTGTGTCTGTGTGTGTGTGTGCGTGCATGTGCGTGCTACACATGCCTGTGCCCACACCAAGAATTTTTTTTATTTAGAACTAAAGAAAGCCCTTCTCTTCTCTCAGCTCCCCAAATATGGAGTGATGGAAAACCACTTACTCCTGCAGGCCAGGGAGGATTCAGAATGGCTCCAGAGAAGGGGGGGGGGCTCCTGTGGGGCTCCTTTCCTTCATGTTTTCTCGAGAGGATGCATGCAACAGAGCTTTGTAAATGCTTAGGGACCAAGGGCTGGAAATAGGGCAAAGATGCTGGGTGGAGAGTGCAGAGGACATGTGTGCACGAGCCCAGCGAGTGGCATCAGAGAGGGCACTGGGAGACACAGTGAGTCTGCAGAAGCCTGCAAATCCATCCACATACACCGTCAGATGCAGAGAGGAAAGGCCCGAGCAGACATGGACACACACACACACACACAGTGTAAACATAAATACATACAGACACAGCACAGGAAGTTGGAGACCTAAAAAAAAAAAAAAAAGACTGGCCCAGATGCAGGCACAGACAAATGCATACTAATGCAGGGACATGGACAGATGACAAGATGCATGCAGACAGCTACACGGACACATAAACACGTGTAGGCAGACAGGCTCAGATGCAGACACACAGCTACATACATGGACAGTGACAGTCAAGTGAGCACACACACACACAGAGTCTGGCTCCCTCCCATCAACTGCCCAAATGCCCCCCGCCAGGGAGCACACTCACCTGGCAGATTTGGCTGGGGGGGGCCTGCCTCCTCTGTTCCTTCTACACACTCACCCCCGATGCCCCTCTCCCCATTCATCCTTTTGCCCACATTCTCAGAGCCAGCAGGCTCTGACGCCTCCCCCATCCCAGGCTTCCAATTCTGTGCCTGTTCTGCCGCTGCTGCTGCCGCTGCCGCCACTTGGGGGGAGAGTGGGGTGACTCAGCCAGGCCAGGATGACTCACACTGGCAGTATTTTTAGCAGCGGCCAGGAGCTCTCTAGCGTGCCAGCCGCCCCCCTCCTCCTGCTTGCTATTTCGGAACCGTCACTGGTGATATAAATAGCTCCTCTCCCACGGCCTGAAGCTGCTGCCAAGCTATTTTTGGTTCTACACAGTTAAAAATAACTTGACGGAGGTGGGAGGCAAGGGGAGTGGGAGCTGGCCTGGAGAGAGGAGACATTGGGGCACAGAGAGCTTCTCAACTCGAACCCAGTGGGTAAACTAGGCTGAGCCCCCCCCGCCCCTCCCTTGTCCCTCTCCAGACCCCTTCTTCCCTTCTAAGGTGTCTGCTCAGTGCATTCTCCTGGAAACCCCAAGGTCTCTTCCCTCGAGCCCCGTTCCCCCCCCTCCTCTGCCCCTGCAGCCCAGGAGCCTTTGCTCTTTGCAAGCCCCCCATTCATCCTCAGAGAAGGGGAAACCAAAGGGTTCCCTGAGGTCTGCGTGGACCCCAAGCCCTATTCTGATGCCCCAGGCAGGCCATAGCCAACCTGACTCCCAGGGTGGGTCTGTCAGGACCACGGACAGCAACCCGTGCCCTATTCTTTCCCTGGGAAGCTGCTCACTTTGCTGGAGCCAGGGCTGAACAGTAAAGATCAGACAGAGGTGAGAGGAACTGTCAGGGTTAGAAACAGTGGGAGAACCTGCTGACCCTAGGAAGCCCCCAACCTCATGTCACAAGATGGCAGGATAGCGCCCCCTAGCCATGCACCCCTCTTCTGAGGCACCCTTGTTCTCAGAGGCCTCTTCCCCTCCCACTCTCCCTTGAAGAGCGGGAGACCTTGACCTCAACATTTTCTTCTTGGTGTCAAAGTTCGGCTCCACTCTTCCTGTGTAGCTTCCTACTAAGAGGCTGGTCTCACATCCCCGTTTTTTTAAGTGGCCTAATTTCCAGGCCCTCAAACGATTTTATGCACACCCCCCAGCCCATCAAATGATATTTCAGGTAACAGATATTCCCTAGCCCACTGCCTCTGCCTTTGTGGGACACTATGGAAAAGAAAGCCCCCACCCCACCCCATGCGCGCCCCGGGCGCCCACCGCAGAGATCAATCACCTGTGTTGAAAAGAGATCGATACAAGGGGGGGCGCCAGGGCCAACGGAGACACAGCCTGACGGCGAGAGGCGGGGGGGTTAGGGGACGCACCACGCTGAGCGAGATACCAGGCACCCAGTGAGACGGACTAGAGATAGCGAGGAATCCCGGCAGAAGACGGGGAGGGGGTCGGGGACAGAGAGGAAGGCAAGCAGCCTGGCGGCGTTGGAGGGTCCCCGGCGGGTGCAGGGGTCACGGAGGGTCCCCCCGCCCAGCACCCTGGCTTCTCTGCAGCTTCCCCATCTTCGCCGCCGAGCCGGGGTGGGGGGGCGGGGAGAGCTCTCGGGAGGCTGCGGAGGCTGCAGGGCCCCGCCCGCTGCGCGCCGCGGCCGCCGCCGGAGGATTCCTGTCCTAATATGGAGCTGGGATTCCCCCGGCCCCGCCCCCGCCCCCCGGCCCGCGCGGAGACTCCAAGGCTGGTAACAGGGCGGGGGTGGCCGCTCGCTCTGGGGACCGGCAGCAGCTGGGAGGGGTGCCAAAGTGAGGATGCATATCCTCACGGTGCCCCGGGCCCCTGCCTCAGTTTCCCCCCTCGGCGGCTGAGATGAACGAGTTGACAGGGGAGGGAAGCATCGGTTGAGGTCCCTGTTCTCGACTGTGGGGAACTGGAAGCAGGGCCAAACCTTGCTGGTCCCCCTCCCACAGGACCCCCGTTTGCGCACCATGAAGGGACATGGTTCCTTGTGGAGCCCCTGATACACTGCCAAGACTAGGGTTGGGGGACAGGGCAGGGGGATTGCTCTGAAAATGGCCAAGGGAACCCCAGATGGTGCAGTCCCCAGAGGGGAGCCCAGCTGTGACCCACTCCCCAAAGGCCAAGGAAGGTCCGCCATCCCTGCACGTGAACGCAACCTTTGGTAAACAGCAGGGGAGTGCGGACAACCCTGCAGCCCCCAGTCCCTTATCTCCTCCGAAACCTCCGTGGGGGTACCAGCATCTCCCTCCCTCCCTCCCTGGACTGTCCCGCCGGGGCTCCCAGTGTCCTAGCCATGGCCGCGTCCCTTCCTCGCAGCCTGGGTCCCCATGCGCCCTTGCAGTCTTTCGGAGCGCAGCGCGCGCCTCCCTGCTCCGCTCCCGCCGGCGCGGCCCCCTCCGCAGCTTCTCCCCCGTCCCCCTCTCCCCCCCCCCCGCTCTCGGTCCACGTCACGCGATGACGTTGGAGCCAGGGAGGGAGGAGGAGCCCCCCCGGCCAGCGGCTCCCGCTGCAGCTTGCTTAGCCCAGCCTATCGCTTTCTAGCCCTCCCCACTCCAAAGCGAGCCCCCCACGCCTGGCAGGAGCTATATAAGGCGGAACGAGGCAGGCGAGGGGGCAGCGCAGCCGAGCAGAGCCCAGGAGAGGAGAGAGGCTGAGCGAGAGCCGGGCAAGCAGGAGGAGCAGCCGGGCGTCGGGACGGGCGGCAGGTGTCGGGGCGCCGAGCTGGGACTCCGCAGCCGGCATCATGTACCGCTCCACCAAGGGCGCCTCCAAGGCGCGCCGCGACCAGATCAACGCCGAGATCCGCAGCCTCAAGGAGCTGCTGCCGCTGGCCGAAGCGGACAAGGTCCGGCTGTCCTACCTTCACATCATGAGCCTCGCCTGCATCTACACTCGCAAGGGCGTCTTCTTCGCTGGAGGTGAGCAAGCTGGGGCGACCGGAGACAGGGGCACGGGAGGGATCCTCTGGGATTGCCTCCTGCCCAGGGCAGCGCGTTGGCGAGCTGAGAGGGGACCCGGGCCGCTCGGGACTTTCTGCTTCTCCCTCTGAGCTCTGTCCAGCCCTCACCTTGGTCCTGGAGGAGGGGTTCCATAGCCTGGCGGGGGGGTCCCCAGGACCAGATTCATGAGAGGGTACGAACCAGGAGAGAAGGGGCCCCGTCTCCACCAGCGCGGAGGCACTCCGGGAGCACGGGGGATGGCGTTGCTCACGCCCGGGGAAAGGCAGCCCTCGGTCGGCGGTGCCTAGAGGGTTTCCCGGCCGCCTCCGGAGATCTGTCCGCGGTGCTGACGGCGCTCCGGCTTCGCGGGCGCTGTCCGCGGTGCTGAGCACAGAACCGCTTTGGGAGCGCTGCCCGCGGTTCTGGAATCCAAGGCGACCGGGGCGCCCGCCCCGCTTACAAGTGGAAGGGTTCGCTGGCCGGGGAGCTCCAGCAACAGGTTCCCTGGCCGAGAGCTGCGGGCAGTGGGTCAACAGGTGTTTGCGAAGGCAGGCTCATGGGGATTTCCCTTGATTACCTGAAACTCAGACCTTGCGTTTCTCACTTCGGCTCTGCCTCCCTGTCTCACCCTGACTCACCGTGTCTCCTCTCTCTGCAGGCACTGCCCTGGAGGGTCCCACAGGACTCCTCTCAGCTCAAGAGCTTGAAGACATCGTGGCAGCACTACCTGGGTTCCTGCTTGCGTTCACAGCCGAGGGGAAGTTGCTGTACCTGTCTGAGAGCGTGAGCGAGCACCTGGGCCACTCCATGGTGAGAACGGAGGGCCCTCTCAGCCCAGACTGGGGCATGGGTGGGGGCACAATAAGCTTCCCATTCCAAGAGTTACGGGGGAGGGAGAGAGGGACCATGCCCTACAAGACACCGTGGGCCAAAGACAGGTTCTTGCTGGCTCCACTAACGGTCATCTCCTCTAACCCTTCCTCCAGGTGGACCTGGTTGCCCAAGGTGATAGTATCTACGACATCATTGACCCAGCTGACCACCTCACCGTGCGCCAGCAACTCACCCTGCACTCTGCCCTGGACACTGGTAAGGATGCCTCTTCCTTCCTCAGTGCAGTCTCTCCTCTGCTCCTCCATATGCATCCACCCTCTTAAAGGTTTTCCTCTTTACTCACATAGATCGTCTCTTCCGCTGTCGCTTCAACACCTCCAAGTCCCTCAGGCGCCAGAGCGCAGGCAACAAACTGGTGCTCATTCGAGGCCGATTCCACGCTCACCCGCCTGGAGCCTACTGGGCAGGAAACCCCGTGTTCACAGCTTTCTGCGCCCCACTGGAACCAAGACCTCGCCCTGGCCCTGGCCCCGGCCCTGGCCCTGCCTCACTCTTCCTGGCCATGTTCCAGAGCCGTCACGCTAAAGATCTGGCCATTTTGGACATCTCTGAAAGGTAGGTGTGGGATGTCCCGAACCCAGAAGGCAGGCAGGCCAGCCATGAGGGGACCCTAGATTCTGGAGTCAGGGGCAGGGAGGATGGGGCTCAGGAGGGCAGAGGACCTGGGAGGGAGTGAGATGCACGGGTATCGAGCAGGGAAAACAGAAAGCTGACCTCAGCCTTTCCACTTTCCCAGTGTCCTAATCTACCTGGGCTTTGAGCACAGTGAACTGCTCTGTAAGTCGTGGTACGGACTGCTGCACCCCGAGGACCTGGCCCATGCGTCTGCGCAACACTACCGCCTGTGTGAGTGTCCAGAGAGGCCGGGGACAAGGCAGGGAGATGGGAAAGGGCGTGGCCAAGAGTGGGGACATGCTAGAGGCCGACAGCTATGGATGGTGCAGGGTGAAAGTCAGGGTGAGGAGTTGAGGCAAGAACAGACTCAGAACTGGGGGACTCGAGCTGAGGGCGCATGTCAGGGTAGTCAGAGGGAGAACATCACAGCCACCTCCGCACAGTGGCGAGGGGCAGGGTGGGGAGTCCAGGTGGTGCCGCCTGGTGGGCATCCTAACTCTGCTTCTCTTCTTCCTCCCCAGTGACTGAGAGTGGAGATATTCAGGCGGAGATGGTGGTGAGACTGCAGGCCAAGTCTGGAGGCTGGGCGTGGATTTACTGCCTGTTATACTCAGAAGGTCCGGAGGGGCCCATTACTGCCAATAACTACCCGATCAGGTGAGCGGCAAGGCAGGGTTCTGGGGATCAGCTGAGATCCGCACGGAGGAGACACAATCAGGGAGCTGCTCGGAGAATGGACACCAGACCCTTACCAGCTGCCTCTTGTGTTCTCTCCAGTGACTCGGAAGCCTGGAGCCTCCGCCAGCAGCTGAACTCTGAAGACACCCTAGCATCCTACATCCTGGGCGCCCCGGCCATGCCGCCCTCGTTCCCTGAGAACATCCTCTCCCAGGAGCAATGCTCCAGCCCTAACCCGCTCTTCACCCCAGCCTTGGGGGCTCCCAGAAGCACCAGCTTCCCCGGTGCTCCTGAACTGGGCGTTGTCTCCACATCAGAAGAGCTTCCTCAAGCCCCCAAAGAGGTGGACTTCAGATACCTGACGTTCCCTTCCGGGCCTGCGCCTCCTCTCCAGGCAGACCTGAGCAAGGACCTTGTGTGCACGCCGCCCTACACGCCACACCAGCCCGGAGGCTGTGCCTTCCTCTTCAGCCTCCATGAGCCCTTCCAGACCCACTTGCCCGCCCCGTCCAGCTCTCTCCAAGAACAGCTGACTCCAAGCACCGTGACCTTCTCGGACCAGTTGACGCCCAGCAGTGCGACCTTCCCGGACCCACTCACCAGCCCACTCCAAGGCCAGTTGACCGAAACCCCAGCCAGAAGCTACGAGGAGCAGCTGACTCCTTGCACCTCCGCCTTCCCTGACCCGCTGCTTCCGGGCACTGCCACCTTCCCGGAGCCCCTGGGCAGCCCTGCCCGTGAGCAGCTGACTCCTCCCAGCACAGCATTCCAAGCACACCTGAGCAGCCCCAGCCAGACTTTCCCGGAGCAACTGAGCCCCAATCCCACCAAGACTTACTTCGCCCAGGAGGGATGCAGTTTTCTCTATGAGAAGTTGCCCCCAAGTCCTAGCAGCCCTGGTAATGGGGACTGCACACTCCTGGCCCTAGCCCAGCTCCGGGGTCCCCTCTCCGTGGATGTCCCCCTGGTGCCCGAAGGCCTGCTCACACCCGAGGCCTCCCCAGTCAAGCAGAGCTTCTTCCACTACTCCGAGAAAGAGCAGCATGAGATCGACCGCCTCATCCAGCAGATTAGCCAGCTGGCTCAGGGCATGGACCGGCCTTTCTCGGCGGAGGCTGGCACCGGCGGACTGGAGCCACTGGGAGGGCTGGAGCCTCTGGACTCCAACCTGTCCCTGCCGGGGGCTGGCCCCCCGGTGCTTAGCCTGGACCTGAAGCCCTGGAAGTGCCAGGAGCTGGATTTCCTGGCTGACCCTGATAGCATATTCCTGGAAGAGACGCCCGTGGAAGACATCTTCATGGATCTCTCCACCCCAGACCCCAATGGGGAATGGGGCTCCGGGGATCCTGAGGCTGAGGGCCCGGGAGGGGCCCCATCGCCTTGCAACAACCTGTCCCCAGAAGACCACAGCTTCCTGGAGGACCTGGCCACATACGAAACCGCCTTTGAGACAGGTGTCTCAGCATTCCCCTACGATGGGTTTACTGATGAGTTGCATCAACTCCAGAGCCAAGTTCAAGACAGCTTCCACGAAGGTGAGTCCAGCCAGAATCTGTCTCACCTCCCTGTCCCGCCAGGGAGGTTCTGGGGTGGAAGGGGGGGGATGAGGTGAATCAAGTCCCCTCCCTGTACCCCAGTTTTATGAAGGGGATGCTGTTATCTGCTGCCAGGCGTAGCAGAGAGGATAAGGAAGAAAATGAAAAATTTAGCTGGCCAGTTTTGGACAAGCGGGCCCAGCAGGCAGAGGTGAGGGCTGTGGCATCAAATGCCAGAGAACCCTTGGTGGCCGCTTGTGCTTCTTAGCTCCATGGGACCTAGATCAGTGCTCTCCCCCCATTCTACAGACGGGGACAACCAACGGCCCGGGGTTGAAGAAACTCCCCTGTGGCCACATAGGTTGCTGGGACTGTTAGAGCTACGCCCCAGCGTCCTTGTCCTCAAGAGGCTATAGACCGAGAGTTTACGGGGAGGAAAGATAGAGGGTGAGGCTCAGCCCTTGGGCCTGGTGCTGTGGGCCCTGCTTGGGGCCCCATCCTTGCCACAAACACAGCCATGACTTCATCCCATCTGTCCAAATTCTCCCCTTCTCTGCTGAGCCTCTGGGAGGTCCTCTGGTTGCTGGGCCTGTGTAGTTGAGGTCCCGTCCCCACCACGTGCCTCAGCCCAGGGCCCTTTTCTAACAGACCAGGCTGACCGTCTCCCTCTGCATCTCTCTCTCTCTCTGCAGATGGAAGTGGAGGGGAATCAACGTTTTGAATAAGTCTGTGACTTAACGTCGTCAAGTATGGCATATTGTCATCAAGACGTGGAGCCGCTCTCCACCCCCCCGGGACTGTTGGGGGGATTCTGGGGGCCAGAGGGGGGATTTGTCCGATTCCCCAGGCCCTGCAGGATTTTGGGGGGGGGGAGGTGGGAGGGCAAGGGAGGGAGCTTCTTTTTAAAACCAAGAGACTTCCAGTGATCTCAGTTTCCAATTCAATCTGTATTCACTCGTAGTGAGTTTCCTTGAATGGGATTTCAAGCGGAGAATGGGGGAGTGTCACTTCCCCGCCGCGCTGCCCCATGGGCCTGGGCCAGTTCTCCACTCCCAGGGGCCAAGCACCCCTGGGCCTCGGTGGGGGAAAAGCAGGGCCCACCCGGGCGAGCCTGTGCCCCGAGGGGCTCTTGACACTCACGTAGAATTCTCTACACACCAGTAACGGGATTTCAATTCCGACGGACTCGGCCGCCCCGGCGGCTCTTCCTGTGACTTTTGCGCCCCGTGCCTGGAGTGGGGGGCGCGAAGAGACGCTACGTTCCTTTCCGATGGAGGAAGGCAGACCTGCCGCCACACGTGCGCTTGCACGAGTGCGTGTACCTGGTGCGGGACTCACCCGGCCGCCAGACCGCCTGGGCCTGCCCGGGCGGCCACCTCGTGGTGCTGCGGTGACTTTGTAGCCAACTTTATAATAAAGTCCAGTTTGCCTTTTTGGTACCCTGGTGTCACGCACTGCTGTGGGAAAGGGGATGGCGGTGGGGCTGAGAAGGTCGGGAGGCCCAGACAGGAACCTGGGCGTCGGGAGTTCAGTCTGGACCTGCTCACAGCCCTGGCATTCCTTCATTCCCTCATCCCCTCATTCATTCATTCATTCATTCATCCGCTCAGCGTGTGGCCGGCACCATGCAAGAGGCTGGAGAGCCTGGCGCTGGGCAGGAGGGGGCAGAGGGCCTGGGGACGGGCAGGGGGCTTCTGCTTGGCATTGGCCCTGGACATGGGTTGGAAGCTTCTGGGCAGGGGTCTGCCTTGGCCTGGTCCTGGCGGGAGTGGCTTCCTGCTGGGGTGCGGGTCTTCCCGTGGCACAGGGCTTTCAGCCAACAGACGCTTCTACCTCCCTCATTCCCGGCAAGGAAGGCCCTGGGCAGGCGTATCAGCCCCATTCCACGGCTGTGGAGACGAGGACCACAGGCACAGGTGCTCCACACCCTGTAGGCGGTGAGAGGCGCAGGTGGGCAATGCACCCACCTCACCTGCGACCCAGCCCTGGGCTGTCTTCCTGCTCCTGACACTGGTGAACCGCATCATCTCAAACAAGCCCCCAAGGGCAGGCTTGGGCCAGAGCAGGGTCCTCTTCCCCAAGTGGGGGGCGCAGAACCCCCTCTTTTCGGGCCCTCCATGTCTGTGAGGTGGAGCTCATGGGATTGAGAAAAGAAAGTTCCCCCAAACGCTGTCTTCCTCCAAGCTTGAGTGCCCAACAGGCCCAGAGTACGATGCAAATGAAGACAGACCAAGACCTGGATTCCAATCCCACCTCCAGCAGTGGCTGGCGGGGTGGGACCTGAGCCCCAGGGTCTTCACAGGGGATGCAGGGCTGGCAAAGACGGCCCTGGGCTCCCCAAGATGTGGATAGGACTTGCGGGGGTGCAAGAAGAAGGCAACAGACTTCACGGTGACCCTGCAGGCTTAGAGGAGGTTTCCTGTGCCTTTTTAAAGGATGTATTTCTTTGTTTGAAAGGCAGAGCTACAGAGGAGAGGGAGAGAGATCTTCCACCTGCCGATTCACTCCCCAAATGACTGCAACGGCCAGGGCTGGGTCAGGCTGAAGCCAGGAGCCAGGAGCTCCTTCCAGGTCTCCCACGTGGGTGGCAGGGGCCCAAACACTAGGGCCATCCTCTGCTGCTTTATCCAGGTGTGTTAACAGGGAGCTGGATTGAAAATGGAGCAGCTGGGACTCGAACCAGCACTCATATGGGATGTCGGCGTTGCAGATGGCAGCTTAACCCATTGTGCCACCAAGGAAATTTCTTTCTCAAAGAAGGGGAGGAACTTCCGGGCTCCAATCTTGCATTAGTGAAATATAGGGTCTGGAATGTGGTACTGAGAAATCCCCCGGACCTTCCTCCAGCTCAGGGCCATACCATTCAGTGGGCCCCACGGGAAGGGAGACACCCCTGAGGGCCTGTGACCCCTTTCCTGCCTTGGATGGGGCATTAGGTGAACAAGAGGACAGGTCTTGTCTCTGGCCATCTTCACACATCTGTTCCTAAACTTGGACAAACTTGGGCCTCACCTCCAGGAAGATACGGTCTTGCTTCTGCTCCATCCCTAGCGCCGGAGAAAGCACGGACGTTGGTGAACGGTAACCGTTGTGACGAGGGGACCCTCTGAGTGTAGGATGCTGGGGCTGTGTATGTGGGGCCCGGGGGCTCCGACGATCTTCCCGACTTTCCTAAATCTATCCTAAAATAAAATGTCTCTTTGGACAATAAAAATAAACATTGAAAAGATCGCAAAGTGGCTCCAAATCAGCCGCTCTCTGGGATTTGGTGGTGGGGAGAGTGCTGGTGGACCAGCCAGGCGGGCAGAGAAATCTGGAGAGCTCGTGGCGCCACCTGCTGGACAGAGAGGGGACTGCGTCTGTTCCATTCCGGCCGTGGCTCCGTGGGAAAGGACAAGACCTGCCCAGTGGCTGCTGCAGCCCGATCTGACTCCCCGGCCCGGGCCACCATCACCCACATCGCTGCCCTGGGGTCAGGATATACGAGAAAGGGCTGTTTTGGAGTCATTTCTTCACATGCTGAACAGAGCGACATCTGCACGGGCCAGGAGCTGTCCTGGGTGCTGCGCCCTGGGCTCGGAGCTCACGCGGGGAGATATAACCAAAAGCAAAATAAATCGTCTAAAAGAGAGCAGCGTGAGCAGAACGCCAGCGCGCCGGGGGCGGGGGTGGGCTCTAATTTCGAGCGAGGGGTCAGAAAGCCTCTCTAAGGAGGTGACATGGAACTGTGACCTGGGAGTTAAGAAAGGGGAAGAGGGGCCGGCAGACGCTCCTGGCTTCAGATCAGCACAGCTCCAGCCCTTGCGGCCGATTGGGGAGTGAACCAGCGGATGGAAGACCCCTCTCTCTCTCTACCTCTCCTTCTCTGTCCGTAACTCTGCCTTTCAAATAAATAAATCTCTAAAAAAGGGGGGGTATTTGGAGGAAAGGAAGACGACCCAGGGCCTTTGGGCCCCGATAAGAACTTAGATTTCATGCCACGCTCGGTAGGAAGTCCCTGGAGGAGTCGGCAGGGGTCGCGGAGGGGCCGGTCCTGCTCACGCCCCAGCCCTGGCAGGAGGTGGGGAGGTGGCCCCAGAGTGCCTTTAGCAGGTGCCCTGGAGGTAAGCCACACAGATCTGGAATACTTCAGAGACAGAACTGACAGAGTTTGCTGACGGATTTGGAGAGAGGGGACTTCTAAGTTTAGTACCCGAGTGAAGAGCTGCTGTTTAGTTGAAAAACACCTGAGACGCGATGAGCTGAGTCTCGGCGCCTGCAGACCGGGTCGGAGCCTCCCTGGGTGAGGGCAGCGCAGCCAAGCTGTGGACGGGGCTGGCGCGGCGGCGCAGGGCTGGGCCACCACTTGCAACCCCGGCATCCCAGATCAGAGGGCCGGCTTGAGCCCAGCTGCTCTGCATCCAACCTGCACTCTCGCCAATGCACCTGACAAGGCAGAAAGCATGGCCCAAGGACTCGGGCCCCTGCCACCCGTGTGGAGCTCCTGGCTCCTGGCTTTGGCTTGGCCCAGCCCTGGCTGTCGTGACCGTTTGGGAAGTGAACCAGCAGATGGGAGATCTCTCTGTCTCTCTGCTGCTACCCCCCTCTTTGTCTCTCTGCCTTTCATATAAATAAAGTTTTTAAAATATTGTCAAAGGCAGAACACAACCAAAGACAACAGGAGCTCGGGAAGCCAGGAGACAGCACGAGCGTGAACAGCCGAGGGGTGCAGACGTCACTGTGGGGTCAGTCAGCCGCTGACTGGAAAACAGTCGCACATTTCAAGATTCAAGGAACAAATTACACACTTAACAATACCTGCAGAGAGCACGAAACTGTAAAAGTGGTAAAGCAGATTCTAAAAAAAAAAAAAAAAAGAAGCTTCTAGGCATTCAAGACTTAATTGAAAAAATGGAGAATTAGAACAGCCAATGTATGTGAGAGCCTTATCTGACATATTTTTATTTTTTAAAAAAAGATTTGTTTATTTGAGAGTCAGAGTTACACAGAGAGAAGAGAGGCAGAGAGAGAGAGAGAGAGAGAGAGAGAGAGAGAGAGGTCTTCCATCCGCTGGTTCACTCACCATTGACTGCACAGGCCAGAGCTGAGCCGATCCGAAGCCAGGAGCCAGGGGCTTCTTCCAGGTCTCCCACGTGGGTGCAGGGACCCAAGGACTTGGGCCATCTTCTACTGCTTTCCCAGACCATAGCAGAGAGCCGGATTGGAAATGGAGCAGCCGGGACTTGAACTGGAGCCCACATGGGATGCCGGCACTGCAGGGGCGGCTTTACCTGCTACGCCACAGCACCAGCCCCTGACTTTTTTTTTTAAGATAAAGATTGATTTATTCATTTTGAAAGAGTTACAGAGAGAGAGAGAGATTTTCCACCCGCTGGATCCCTTCCCAGATAACTGCAGCTGCCAGCACTGGTCCAGTCCAAAGCCAGGGGCCAGGAGCTTCCTCCAGGTCTCCCACGTGGGTGCAGGGGCCAAGCACTTGGGTCATCCTCCACTGCCTTCCCAGGCCACAGCAGAGAGCTGGATTGAAGGAGGAGCAGCAGCCAGGACACAAACCGGCTGCCCGCGCGGGATGCTGGCACCGCAGGTGGAGGCTTAGCCAGCACCACACCACAGCTGCGGCTCCTGTAGTCTGCAAACTGCCTGCCTGTGAGCCGGCTGTCTTAATGGAGCACAGTAGCATGATACATAACACATAACATGTAATATAACATATAACACATAGCATGTAATAGGCCGAGCTTTAGGGGAAACGCACCATCCGCAATGTTATCTTCTGTGTTAGTGACCTTGAAGGAAGGGAACACGCCCTCCCAGTGTGACGGAAGCGTGTCATGAGCCGCCGTTTTTTTTTTTACAGGCAGAGTGGACAGTGAGAGAGAGAGAGAGAGAGACAAGGGTCTTCCTTTGCCGTTGGTTCACCCTCCAATGGCCGCCGTGGCCGGCGCGCTGCGGCCGGCGCACCGCGCTGATCCGAAGCCAGGAGCCAGGAGCCAGGTGCTTCTCCTGGTCTCCCATGGGGTGCAGGGCCCAAGCACCTGGGCCATCCTCCACTGCACTCCCTGGCCACAGCAGAGAGCTGGCCTGGAAGAGGGGCAACCGGGACAGAATCCGGCGCCCCGACCAGGACTAGAACCCGGTGTGCCGGCGCCGCGAGGCGGAGGATTAGCCTAGTGAGCCGCAGCGCTGGCTAAGCCGTCAGTATTTGAAGCAAAAGTTGCCAGCGTCTCTTCCGTACAGACACTGCCGTGCCGCGTGCGGTTGAGTTGCGTGCTGTGGTCACATTGCTGAATTCAGCTTGCACGGGCATCCTGGAGCTGCGGAAACAACCAGGACCAGAGGAACTGGAGTCCAGAAGCGGCAGAGCCGGATGCCCTGCAGCCTCTGCTGGGGGTGGGGTTTGAGGTGCTCATGGGGGCTGCTGTAGGGAGCTGGCGCGGGGGCACGGCCTGTTCCCCCACGGAAGAGTCACCAGGTTGTGGAATGCGGGGGAGTCTGGGAGCGGGGATGAAGGCTAACTGGTAAAGTAGAGTCTCACTTCCTTCCATGGTGCTGAGCGAGAAAGTCACCCAGAGGCAGAGCCTGCAGGAACCCTCGTCCCTGGACCACAAACTCACGGCCAACCTCCCCTCCAAAGGCGTTTGCCTGGTTTCAGTGGTGCACCGGGACGAATGCTAAGCTCAAAGCCTCGGAGAGGCAGAAGCGGATCCCAGAGCCGTCCAGGGCTGAAGAGAGACTCGCCAAGCCCCCGGAGGGAAAGGGGACGCGGAGAGGTGGGTCGATCTTCATGTAGTCACAACTCAGCCTGACTCAGGCGAATGCTTGCTGGGAACGAGATGGTCACTCCCTCGCCCCGTCCCGCACTGGACGAGGGAGGCTACTCCGGCTCCCTATACACAACGCCCAACGTGCAAAGTGTACCAGAACCTGGCGGGGAGAGGTGAAGGTCACTGATAATCAGAGCAAAGGAACCAGCAGAGCTGGGCATCACAGTGCAGCGGGCTAAGCCACTGCTGGGGATGCCCCTGCCTCACCCCGGAGCGCTGGCTTGAGTTCCGGCTCCGGCGTTCTGGTCTAACCTGGAAGGATTATGGCCCGAGTGACTGGGCCCCTGCCACCCATGTGGAGACCTGGATGGAGTCCCCCACTCCCAGCTTTGGCCTGGCCCGGCCCGGGATGTTGCAGCCAATTGGGATTTGAAACTGACTGTGATTAATGTTTTTTTTTCCTGCTTTGTGAGATTTATTACTTATTTAAAAGGTGGAGTTACAGAGAGCGGGACACAGACAGGTCTTCTGCCCGCGGGTTCACTGAGTTCAACTCGGGTTGGAGGGGCCGAGTGGCCGCCACGGTGCGAAGCTGGGTCCCGGGCCCACGGCAGGTGCCGGACGATGCCCCTCGAAGCCGTGTAAGCGGCCCGAGGGCCCTGGGAGGCGGGGTCCTGCCCAGAGGGCGTGGCTGGCCCTGGGAGGCGGGGTCCTGTTCTATGATTAATGTTAAAGAAAATAGAGAATGGGGCTGGCGCTGTGGTGTGGCAGGTTAAAGACCCAGCCTGCAGTCCCGGCATCCCATGTGGGCGCCAGTTCTAGTCCCGGCTGCTCCTCTCCCGATCCAGCTCTCTGCTGTGGCCTGGGCAGGCAGTGGAAGATGGCCCAAGTGCTTGGATCCCTGCACCCACGTGGGAGACCTGGAGGAAGGTCTTGGCTCCTGGCTTTGGATCGGCATAGCTCTGGCCATTGCAGCCATTTGGGAAGTGAGCCAGCAGATGGAAGATTTCTCTCCTTCTCTCTCTCTCTCTCTCTCTCTCTCTCTCTCTGATTGTAACTTTCAAATAAATAGAAACACAAATTGAGGCCACAGTGGTACATCACTTATAAGAACAACTTAAAAATAGAATATCAAGTGCTGGCAAGGATGCAGAGAAACTGGATCACTCGTATGTCGCTGGTGAGAATTTAAAATGATGCAGCTACTCTGAAAAATGATTGTAAAGCTTCTTAAAACATTAAATACTTACTTACATATGACCCAGAAATTACACTCCGGGTGTTCATCCCTCGTAGGTAATGAAAACCGCAACTTTCAAGAATGCTCACGACAGCTTTATTTGTAATATCCCCAAAGTGGGAATACCACTGGGTGAATGAACAGATGAGTAGGTCCACACCAGGGAAACCAGCACGTAGTGACAGGAACGACCAGGGGGCTGGCGCTACAGCCCAGGTTTAGCGGCCACATCCCATCTGAGGGCTGGTTCAGGTCCTGGCTGCTCCACTTCTGATTCTCCTCCGTTAATGCACCTGGGAAGGCAGTGGAAGACGGCCCGAGGGCCTGGGCCCCTGCACCCGCGCGGGAGACCCGGGTGGAGTTCTGGTTTTGGCCTGGCTCAGCCATTGCGGCTATTTGGGGGATGAAACAGCAGAGGGAAGATTCTCTCTCTCTCTCTCTCTCTCTCTCTCTCTCTCTCTCCCCACTCCTTTCAAATAAATAAATCCTTTTTTTAAAAAGGGAGTTGGGAATGAACTGTTGATACACATCAGCGACTTGGAGGGATCTCAGAGTCCTTAAGCTGAGCGAGGAAAACTCGCGAGGACACACACTGCAGTTTCACTCACTCTGGAAGTGAGAGCAGAGGCCAGGTTGTTAGAGATGAGAACCCACCAGTGTTTGCCAGGGAGTACGCGTGATGGGGAGGGGGCTGTGGGGTGGAAGTGGCCGTATCTTTTTTATTTTTATTTGAAAGGCAGAGTTACAGGGAGGCAGAGGTAGAGAGAGGCCTTTCACCTGTTGGTTCATCATCCAAATGGCCACAACAGCCGAAGCTGAGCCGACCTGAAGCCAGGAGCCAGGAGCTTCTTCCGGGTCTCCCACGTGGGTGCAGGGGCCCAAGGACTTGGACCATCTTCCACTGCTTTCCCAGGTGCATCAACTGGGAGCTGGACTGGAAGTGAAGCTGCCGGGACTTGAACCAGTGCCCATGTGGGATGCTGGCACTGCCGGTAGCAGCCTTACCCACTACGCCACAGCAACAGCCCTGGCAGTATGTGGTACAACCTAACCTCAGAAGTCACACATTCACACTTCAGACATTTCCTGTTGGTGACATGGACCAACCCTGGCACAGAGTAGGCGGGGAGGTGGGGATCTTTCTGGACCACTTGGAGAGGCTACGATGTCAATGAATGCTGTTATATAATGACATCCAGGGGCCAGCGCTGTGGCATAGCAGGTCAAGCTCCGCCTGCAGTGCCGCCATCCCATATGGACGCCAGTTCGAGTCCCGGCTGCTCCTCTCCGACCCAGCTCTCTGCTATGGCCTGGGAAAGCTGTGGAAGATGGCCCAGTCCTTGGGCCCCCGCACCCTCATGGGAGACCCAGAAGAAGCTCCTGGCTCCTGGCTTTGGATCGGCACAGTTCAGGTCATTGCGGCCAGTTGGGGAGTGAACCGGCGGAAGGAAGACCTCTCTCTTTCTCTAATTCTTTCAAACAACCAAGGATGCTCCACACCAAATCTAGGCGGGAGAGACTGGCGCAGGTGTGTGTGTAAGACGCAGGCCTCAGCAGCTGCAGCGTGGGAGGCGAAGGCGAGTGTGGGCCCAGCTCCTTCAGGGCTCACAGCGGAGGAAAGCAGACGCAGGTCACTGCTAGAGGGAGGCGTCCAAGAAGCCCCTTGTTTTTACCGATACTCGAGTGTGCACTTGGGCTTCAGAACGTGACCCAGGAAGAACGGCCGCCACGCACTGAGGACTTGCAACACGCCAGCCTCGCACGCCTGAATTCACTTGATCTTCACAGCCTGCTGAGGTGAGCACCATCCCCCTACTGGACAGAGGAGGGGGCCAAGGCATGGTTAGGGACCTTGGCCAAGAGGACACAGCGAGGGAGCATGGAGCTGGGATCTGGACCCAAACAGCTGGGACCACTGCACGCCAAGTGCACCTGGGGGAAACCAGTGACAGAGGAGGCCGTGGTTAAGAAGTGGAGGTGGGGTGGGGGGTCGCTGTGGCGTAGTGGGTAAAGCTGCCGCCTGCAATGCCGGCACCCCCTATGGCACCGGTTCGAGTCCTGGCTGCTCCACTTCTGATCCAGCTCCTGCTAACGCATCTGGGAAAGCAGCAGAAGACGGCCCAAGTGCTTGGGCCCCTGCCACCCACATGGAAGACCCGGAAGAAGCTCCGGCAGTTACAGCAGTTTGGAGTGAACTTGTAGATGGACGATCTCTTTCTCTCTATAATTCTGCCTGTCAAATAAATAAATAAGCAGGGAAGTGCAATGCTCCGGGGTGGAGGAGGCACGCAGAAACGGAGCATCCCTCGCGCGTCACAATTCCGCCACGTGCAGCTGGTTCGCTCTCGTGGTGGGCAGACCCCAAGCTTGTCCAGTGGTCCCCAGCTCCTGGTGTTTTGTGCAGTTCCTTATCCATGAATGGCAGTAGGGCCTGTGACCTCCTTTTCTTTCTTTTTTTAAGACTTATTTATTTTCAAGACAGAGTTCCAGAAAGAGAGGGAGAGAGAGAGAGATCTTCCACCTGCTGGCTCATTCCCATTCAGGCTGCCAACGGCCAGGGCTGAGCTAGGCCAAAGCCAAGAGCTTAGAACTCCACCCAGGTCTGCCATGTGGGTGCAGGGGCCCAAGTACTCGGCCATCCTCCACTGCTTTCCAGGTGCGTGAGCAGGGAGCCGGATCAGAAGCGGAGCAGCCAGGACTCAAGCTGGTGCCCACATGGGGAAGCCGGCGGCACAAGTGGTGGCTTAATCTGCCCTGCCACAACGCCAGCCCCTTTTTAGTTTTCTTCTAGGTCTCCTCCATGCCGTGCAGCTGCTCTCGGCACATGCAGAAGTGCTGCGCCGGTAACAGACGCCGGTCACCCGGCTCACTCCTAACAGCCCTGCTCTTCTGAGTGCACAGAAATCTGGTGTCTGCATAGCGGGGAGAGCATGCGGCCCAGGGCTCCCCCGGGCTTCTGCCTCCGGCCGGTCCCCACTGACGCTTCTGCTGGTCTGCAGCCGTGACCCTCACAGCAGTTCACATCCAGCAAACATCTGACGCGAGTGCCGTGAGGGGCCAGCAGCAGCCCCGGGCCTGTTTCTGCTGAGGTGGCCAAGTCCCCCGGAGGTGGAGACGTGCAGCAGGCCTCACGCCAGCGCCCATGGCCCTCACCGAGGGGAAGGGTAAGAGCCAAAGCTTTCAGGTCATCGGGTCTGGGTTCTGCACCTGTTCGGAGCCTGGGCACTGTGGTCTGGGTGTAGCTTGAATGTCCCCAGGGTCCCCGTGTGGAGGTGCTGAGCTGGCAGGCAATGCGGTCACAGGGCTCTGCCATCGGTGCTGGCTCACGGGACAGGCGGGCACACAGGAGGGAGTCGGCCACCATCAGGCAAGGCTGCCCCACACGCTCGGCCCCTTCCCCCTGCCCATGACTCCCTTTGCTGCTTCTCTGCCACAGGTGACGCTCGGGGGCCTCACTGGACGCCAGCGCCATGCTGTTGGACCCTCCACTTACCCGGATCGTGTGCCAAATAACCTTTTCTCTCGGTGGTGTTTAGTCCCAGGGATTTTGTTACAGGAACAGAAAATGAGCTAAGGCGTGGGCCAAACCACTCTGCCGGCTGAGCCTCGGTTTGTGTCCCAGGAGCCGCGTGAAGACCCCTGCCCACCCCAGGGCTGCCTCCCTGGGTCCCAAGACAGAGGCTGAGAATGGTGACAGAGACATTTATTCAGGCCTGACGCAGCCATGAGCGTAGAAATACATAATCCAGTCAGGAGAGTCACAATGAGGGTGGCGCGGTCGCCCTTCCTCCCCCTCGGCACAGGCCCCGCCCCAGCCGTTTGCCTCAGAACTGTGGGTGTGCGAGGCCGGGTCACTTCTTGGCGGCCTCTGCCTGGGCTGCCAAATCCGCCTCCTTCTGGGCAGCCAGGAACGCGGCTCGCTCCTTCTGGAAGGCCGCCAGCTCCTCGGCACTGAGGCTGCAGGTGGAGAGAGACAGACGGACGGACAGACGGATGGAGAGATGGACAGACGGACAGACAGACAGATAGACAGAGACGCACAGACAGGCAGACGGACGGACGGACAGATAGACGGGCAGGCAGGCAGACGGACGGACAGAGACGGACGGACAGGCAGGCAGGCAGACAGAAACGCACAGACGGACAGACAGACAGATAGATGGGCAGGCAGGCAGACAGACGGGTGGACGGATAGACAGAGACGCACAGACAGGCAGACGGACGGATGGACAGATAGACGGGCAGGCAGGCAGACAGATGGACAGATAGAGACGCACAGACAGGCAGACGGACGGACGGAGACGGATGGACAGGCAGGCAGGCAGACAGATGGACAGACGGATGGGCAGGCAGGCAGACGGACGGACAGAGACAGACAGGCAGACGGATGAATGGACAGGCAGGCAGATGGACGGACAGAAGGTGGACAGGCAGACAGACGGGTGGACGGGTGGTGAGCAGCTGCCACCCGGTTCTCGGGGCCCGTGTCCCCGTGTCAGAGTCCAGCTGCTCGGCCCCCAGCTTCCGCACTCCCTCGGCCAGAAAAGCCGCCCGCGGCCTTTTATCCTCTCACTAAATCGCTACCCAGCCGGGCTCCAGTCCAGTTTAGCCGGCCTCGCCCTGTGCCCCAGGAAGCCGGGGGGGCTGTGCCTGTGTCTCCCCCAGAGGACCGGGCTTACTCATCCCTGCGTCCCAGCAAAAGCTAAGACGTGAGCAAGGCCCGGTCCCCCTCTGCCCCAGGCTGCGCCCGCGCTTCCGGGAAGCGACCGTGAGCCGCGGGTGGGGCCTGACTCGGCGGCAGAGGACACGCAGGGCTCCTACTCCCCGGCCCGCCCCCGCCTGGGCCCGACACCCCCAACTCCCTGAGCTCACCTGAAGCCGAGGAGCAGGCCTCCCTCCTGTCGGCCTCGGGTCCACACCCTCCCACCCTGCCCGGGGGCTCTGCACCCAGGCCCCCCGCCCTTCCCGACTCCACGGAGATCTCCGTCCTTGGACCGTCTGCCCCAGCCCTCGGTCTCTTCCCGGCTTCTGCTCAGATGTAGCCCCTCCCCTCACGGACACTCCACGCCCAGCCAGCAACCCTCCTGGCTGCTCTGGTGACCCCGGCCCCAACACGCACCCGTGGGTCCGCGCGGCCGCCACACGGACGTGGGCCAAGCAGCGCTGCCCCCGCCTAAGCCGCGTCCCACATCCAGGACGACACCTAACACGCAACAGGTGCACCGCCCCCCCCCCCCCCCAGAACCCGAGAGGCCCCCTCCGCACTCACTCTTTGACCACGCGGATGCCCAGTGACCGCGCAGAGCCGATGATGGAGCGGACGACGGAGGACAGCGGGACGTCCAGCAGGGCGAAGGCGTCGTCCTTGGCTTTCACCAGCGCGATCTCATACACGTGCTTCAGGGTCACCAGGCCCGCCACCTCCTGCCCTGGGAGCAAGGGGCACGCGCGCTCAGGCGCTGGCCGCCGGCTCCTCCCGGGCGCCCGCCCCGGCCCTCACCTGGCCGCCGCGCTCCCTTCTCGATGCCCGCGGCCGCCTTCAGGAAGTAGGACACGGTGGGCTGGCCGATCTTGATTTCAAACGTCCTGTCGGGCTTCACCAGGATCTTCGTGGGCAGGGGGATGCCTTCTTTGATGTCCTTGGTCTTCTCGTTGAACTCCTTGCAGAACTGGTTGATGGAGACGCCTCGCTGCGGGAGCAACACGGCGGTCAGCGGGGCCGGCCGCGCCCACGCGGCCCCTCTCCTCCACCCACACTCGACTCCCGCTCTCTGCGCCACAGACTTCTTTGTGTGTCCCCCCCACGGCCTGCTGCGGAGGCCAACACGCGGGCTGGAAGCGTGCACGCGGCTCCGCGACCATCCCGGCCCTCCGGCGCCCCGCGCCGGGCTCCGGCCAGGAGCGCACCTGACCCAAGATAGGGCCCAGGGGGGGCCCGGACATGGCCTGGCCGGCCCGCACGATGGTCCGGATCACGCCGCCGGCCTCGGGCTTCCTGAGGCTTCGAGAGACCCGGCTTAGTTTCGACATGCCGCCGGCCGTCTGGCTGTGGTTCACCTCAGCGAGAGCTACGCCCTGGGCGCCGCCATCTTGGGCCAGAGGTCAAGGGGCCTCACGAGGGGCTAGGGCAGGGGAGGCCAACAAGCATCAGCCTGTTTCAGTCTTAACGGGTAAGGCCGGGAGAGTAAGAGAAAGGGAAAAAAAAGAACCTCCCCACTGGCCTGCTGCAGAGAGGGGGAAGGACCCGAGCGGCTTCGCTACGCGCATTCTTTCAGGAGCGCATACAGGCACTGCCTCGGACAGCTAAGCACGACGGCGGGCCCTCGGTGCCGCAAGGCATTGTGGGTGCGGTAGTTTTAAGGCCCCTCGTGCACGTCAGGCGACCTGGTGCGCTGGAGCGCCGTCTGCTGGACATCGTGATAACCGCACCTGTTGCTCAGAGCGGGCGTCCGTACTAAATCCTTGTTTCTCATCTAGTTGGGGTCGGGGCTGCGGCGTAGCCGGTAAAGCCGCCGCCTGCAGTGCCGGCATCCCGTATGAGGGCCGGTTCGAGTCCCGGCTGCTCCACTTCCGGTCCAGCTCTCTGCTATGGACTTGGGCCCTGCACCCACGTGGGAGACCCAGCTCCGGCCATTGCGGCCGCTTGGGGAGCTAACCAGCAGATGGAAGACCTCTCTCTCTCTGTGACTCTGCCTTTCAATAAGTAAAATGAATCTTAAAAAGAAAGTGCCTCTCTCATAAATTAATTAATTCATGGTGGCCGGGGGGAGCAGGCTGGGTCTGATCCATCTCTGTGTGCCTGACCTTCATTCACAAGTTTATTTACTAATAAAGAAACAAATCCTTCCTGGGTGAAGCCATCAGGTAGCTGACCGGCACAATCAGGGAGCCCAGGGCGAGCCGGCGGCTGGCAAACTCCACCTGGGGTCAGTGGAGGCACAGCTGGGATGATTCTGATTACCGGGAGGGACCCCTGGAAATGCCTCAAGGTCGCGTGTGAGGTTCAGAGGCAGTGGAGGCGAGGGGGCGGGACCAGGGGTTGGGGGCCAGGTCTTGCAGCCCTGGGTGGGGGAGGAAGCCCTCGAAGGGTGCTGGGCATGCATTTGCATCATATTTGCATTTTGAAAAGGTCACCCTAGCTTGGAGGAGGCAGGCAGAGGGCTGGGCCAGGTGGTGGTGGCGTGGCCGGGAAGCGATACTTAGAAGGTTGGCTGGAAGACGTGTCCAGCAGATCCTCGCCTATCTTCGTGAACAGAACCCGTTTCACGGACGGTGAACCCGGAGCACAGAATAAAGGGCGGGGACTTGAAACTCTTCATTTATTTGTTGTTTTTATTTTACTTGAAAGGACACAGACACAGACTGTGTCCGGTCTGCTGTCGTTCCTGGAGGGAGCTGGGCTCAGCTGGGGCCTGATTCCCCCTTTCTCACTTCCTTTCTCTCCCACTCTGTTCCCACAGCCCCAGGAAGACCTGGTTCTCGCCTCCTCCTAACCCTGGGGCTTGGTTCCCTCTGCCCCTCTCCACTTCTCTTTGAAGATCTACCTATTTATTTGAAAGGCAGGCACATCAGCAGGGAGCTGGATCAGAAGCGGAGCAGCTGGGACAGGTGCCGGCGCGCCCGTGGGATGCTGGAGCAGCTGGGACAGGTGCCGGCGCGCCCGTGGGATGCTGGTGTCGTAGGCGTCCAGGCGTCGGCTTAATCTGCTATGCCACAGAGCCCTCCCCTCTCTCTTCACTTTTTTAAAAAGATTTATTTATTTGAAAGGCAGAGTTACAGAGAGGCTGAGGGGGAGAGAGAGAGAGAGAGATCTTCTATCCTCTGGTTCACTCTGCTAATGACCACGATGACCAGAGCTGGGCTGATCTGAAGCCAGGATCCTAGAGCCACCTGTGGGTCTCCCACATGGGTGCAGGGGCCCAAGGACTTGGGCCATCCTCCACTGCTCTCCCAGGCCACAGCAGAGAGCTGGATTGGAAGTGGAGCAGCCGGGACTCGAACCATCGCCCATGTGGGATGCCGGCACTGCAGGCGGCGGCTTCACCGGCTACGCACACCACAGCGCCGGCCCCTCTCTTCACTGCTTTAAGTGCTGAGCTCTCTCTCCTTTTCCTTGTCCCCACAGCCATCTCACCCCAGGCCCCCGCCTCTGCGACTGTCACCTTTGGTGATCCAGGGGCCAGGACTCGGCCGTGGGGCTGTGCCCGCGTGAACAGGTGAATGCCATGAACTTGGATGAACCTGGGAGCAGGGTCGAGCTCGGTCCCCACTCGCTTCCTCTTGCCCTTCCCCCGCCTGGCGCGGGATGATGACATCAGCCCCCATCGGAATCTTCCCCAGGAACTGTCGGACCAGGTGGACCCAGACCCGCTGCTAGGAGGCGGCGTGCTCCGACTGTGAACGCAGACGAGGCCCCGAGGCTGCCCCCAAATCCGCAGAGCTTAGGGCTTGGTGGGGCATCCCTGGAGGGGGCGGGGGAAGCGGGCAGCACGGCCGTTGCTCAGGTTCGGGCACATGAATGGTCCCGCCTTTCGCCTTCGGTGTCGGGACCCAGCTCTTTGCCGGATGAGCTGGGCTGGGGTAGAGGGACCGGCCTGAGCTGGAGACAGCAACGCTGGCTCCTGCAACGTGGACCCTGACAGTCGCCCAGACCAGGGCCTGGGGTAGGGTGGCCCCGGGGCTGGGGAAAAGATAAGAGAGCTGAGTTTGAGGGAAAGGAGGTGAGACGGGGGATGGGGCTACACCTGAGCCCACGCCCCCAGCAAATGGAGGCGACTGGACAGAATCTTTGCAAAGGCAGGGCTTTGTGGACCCTGGGTGCACGCACTGCAAAGATTCGCTGGGCTCAGGTGAGTATTTGCTACCCAGGACGCCCACACCCCACGTCAGAGTGCCTCGTTCAAGTCCCAGCTGCTCCGCTTCTCATGCAGCTGCCTGCTAATGCACACCCTGGGAAGCACCGGGTGATGGCCTAAGTACACGCGTCCCTGTCCCCCAGGCAGGACATCTGGATTTAGGTCCTGGCTCCTGCCTGCAGCCTGGCCCGGTCTTGGCTGTTGTGGGCATTTGGGGAGTGAACCAGCGGATGAGAGATTTCTCTCTCTCTCTCTCTCTTCCTACCTTTTGAATAAATTAAAAAAATAAGATAATAGGAAATAAAGGAAACAAACCTGGTTTCAAGGAGACAGCAAGGGCCGGTGCTGTGGCGTAGCAGGTAAAGCTGCCACATGGTTCGAGTCCCAGCTGCTCCACTTCCGATCCAGCTCTCTGCTGTGGCCTGGGAAAGCCGTGGAAGATGACCCAAGTCCTTGGGCCCCTGCAGCTGCGTGGGAGACCTGGAAGAAGCTCCTGGCTCCTGGCTTCAGCCTGGCCCAGCCCCAACTATTGCGGCCATTTGCGGAGTGAACTAGTGATTGGATGATCTCTCTCTGTGTCTTTCCTTCTCTCCCTCTCTCTTTAACTTTAAATAGATCGTTAAAACAAAGCAAAGCAGGGCACAGAGGAAGGAGGGGGTGGGGTGGGGGGAAGAGAGATGTCAGAGGGCTGAGCTGGGATGGCAGGTACCTGCCGTCCTGGGTGGGACAATGGATCCCAGAAAGGTGGCTATGGCTGGGGCTTGGTGAGTGGCTGCTCCCATTCCCGAGGGAAGCAGCAAGACCCAGGGGAGGGGACAGCTTGTTACGGCTTTGGAAGGCCCGGCAGAAGTGCCTGTGTCCTCGTGGGACAGAGGAGAGATCAGAGAAGCCACCCCCGGCCTGAGGGGAAGGGCCAAGGAGGCAGAGGTCCCCTGGGGACGCAGCAGGCCAGGATGGGACACGCTGTGCGGACGGACAGCATGGGGCGCCCGAGGGGTCTCAGCGGGGGAAGCCACAGGGACTCCAAGTCCCCGCCAACTGGAACAGAATGGGAGCTGAGGCAGAGGGGAGCCAGCTCCATGGAACAGTGGGCTGGGGTTTGTATCCATCGCTGCCACGGTCGGCCCCCCGCCTGCTGCCGGGGGTGGGGGTGGGGGGCAGAGCAGCAGGGGCGAGCGCACACAGGACAGCAGCTACAGGCAGGACAGAGGGAGACGGGGCTCTCCCTGGCCCCTCCCCACCTTCCGCGGGTCACCAGTCCTGCCAGCTGTCCCCACAGCTCCTGGCCACCTTGCCCTCCCTCTGTGACCATTCCAGCCTGCGGAGAGGCAGGTTCTGTAACTGCTGGTGGACACACACCTCGCCCTCACTCCCCGACCTTGGGAAAGTCTCTGTGCCTCTCTGAGCTTCTGTTCTCTCAACTCTGAAATAAAAAATAGTGCCAGACCGGCACCATGGCGCACTTGGTTAAATCCTCCGCCTGCGGCACCGGCATCCCAATTGGGTGCTGGGTTCTGTTCCGGTTGCCCCTCTTCCAGTCCAGCTCTCTGCTGTGGCCAGGGAGTGCAGTGGAGGATGGCCCAAGTGCTTGGGCCCTGCACCCCATGGGAGACCAGGAGAAGCACCTGGCTCTTGGCTTCAGATCTGTGCAGTGCACCGGCCGTAGAGGTCATTTGGAGAGTGAACCAACGGAAGGAAGACGTTTCTCTCTGTCTCTCTCTCTCACTGTCTAACTCTACCTGTCAAATAAAAATAATAATACTAATGCCAGTTACTGCCACAGAAGACTGTCGCGAGAACTCAACGAGATGACCCAAGGAGGTGCTGGGCCCAGGGCTGCGTCTGCCGCATGCACAGGCCCAGGCTGCTACTCCCCCCCCCCCCCCCCCGCAGGTACTAAAGCCTGCCGATTCTCCAGTCCCTTACAGAACGTGGTGTGGGATTCGCACGCACACCCTTCCATATAATTTATATACTTGAGAGACAGACAGACCCACAGAGAGCTGTCACCTGTCAGCTCACTTCCCAACTGTCTTGAACAGCTGGTGCTAGACCAATCTGAAGCCAGGAGCCAGGAACCCCACCTAGCTCACCTGGGCCAGGACCCACTTGGGCCATCACCCACTGCTGTCCCAGGCAGGGAGCTGAATCAGAAGCAGAGCGGCTGGGACTTGGACTCGGATGCCGCACCGCACGGCAGCCCCAGGCTTGGTCATGTCTTGTCTGGACACTCGGGCAGCCCCTTGATGACCTCACTGCCTGCGTTCTTGCTCCCTTCAGACTATCCTCGCAGTGGCTACGGGCTCTGTTCTGCAAGGGTGGGCCTAGATCCATGTGAAGCACAGGTGACCATGCAGCTTCCTCTGTCCCCTCCAGGGACCCGTCACAGTGCTCCAGGCAGGACTCACCACAACACAGTCTACACTTAAAGCCTCCCAGGTCTAGCCCTGTCAATCCCTCTGCAACCTGCTACCCCCTACCTCACACCATATCCATCACAGCTCAGACTGCTCTCCCTTACATGTGCTTGCACTAGCCTCCAGCTGGGAGAAACCCTAGAACGTAAACCCTATTTTATAGGTGTTGGCTATCTCACGTAATTTATCGATACATGTTCCCAAAAACTGCAGGTGTCCAATAAACCCAGCAGTGGCACAGTGGAGGGTGTCGGGTCCTTACCCTCCGAGCACGTGGCTTTCTGGGAGCCACTGCTGTCCGGGATTGGATCTGATTGCACATCATTAGCCTGGAAAAAGATCAAAATTCAAAATTTGGACAAAGTACGGTTTCTCACCAATATGCATGGCTTCAACATCACTGTAAAGTCAAAACATTTTAAGCCAGGCCAGTGTTAAGTTGGGGGCCATGTGAAGGGAGGTCGTCTCCACGCGTGGCATCCGTGGAGAACTTCACACGTGTCCAGCAGCTGTCTCCTTCAGCCACCTCTCCTGTTAGGTCAGGGCTTTCTTTTTTTTTTTTTTTTTAAGATTTATTTCATTTATTCAAAAGAGAAAGTTACACAGAGGCAGAGAGAGAGAGAGAGAGAGAGAGAGAGAGAGAGGTCTTCCATCTGCTGGTTCACTCCCCAGGTGGCCAAAATGGCTGGAGCTGGGCTGATCCAATCCGAAGCCAGGATCCTAGAGCCGCCTCTGAGTCTCCCACGTGGGTGCAGGGGCCCAAGGACTTGGGCCATCTTCTGCTGCGTTCCCAGGCCATAGCAGGGAGCTCAATCAGAAGTGGAGCAGCTGGGATCTGAACTGGCGCCCCTATGAGATGCCAGCGCTTCAGGCCAGGGCATTAACCCACCGTGCCACAGCGCCGGCCCCGTCCCTACCCTTTCAAATTGCAGTGAGGGACGTCTGATGCAATCAGTTCATCTTATTTTTAATCTTTTAGTATAAAATATAATCAACAAAAATCTTATACAGCACAAATGCACAGTTACAACACTACCATGCAACAGGCACTCACTGGGGCCGGCACTGTGGCAGAGAGGGTCGAGCTGCCACCTGTGGCGCCAGCATCCCGTATGAGCGCGGGTTCGGGTCCTGGTTGCTCCATTTCCAATCCAGCTCCATGCTAGTGCGCCTAGGAAGCGGCAGAAGACGCCAGAGTGCTTGGGCCCTGTTACCAGCCCCGGCCGTTGTGGCCACTCAGGGAGTGAAGCAGCAGCTGGTAGACCCCCCCCCAACCCCCCTTCTCTGTAACTCTGTCTTTCAAATAAATAAATAAATAAAATACTTTCTTTTAAAGAAATAGTCATGTGGCTGCCACTCAGTTGGAAACCGAACGGCGCCTGGAGCAGTTCCCCCTCCCAACTATAAACCCCATCCTCATCTTGGTCATGTCTTGTCTGGACCAAAAAAAGTATTTGAGAGACAGAGACACACAAACACAGAGACAGACAGAGGGAGCCCTCATCTGCTGGTTCATTCCCCAGATGCCCACACAGCGGGGGGTGTGCTCAGCCAGAGTCAGGAGCCCGGAGCGCCATCCAGGCCTCCCACATCGGGGCGGGAGCCCAACTACTTGAGCCGTCACCACTGCCTCCCAGGGGCTGCCTTAACAGGAAGCTGGGGTCAGGAGCCCGGACTGGGACGAGATCCCCTGGGTGTGAGATGTGAGTCGTCACTAGCATCTTAGCCGCAGGCTGAATGTCCCCCATCCTGATTCTTAACCGTGGTAACTTCCTAGTCTTCAGCTTCACTGCCTGGATTAGTTGGCTTTTTGTTATTTGAAAATACCGGGGAGATGCTATTTAGGAAGGAAGGCTGATCTGGGCTTCAGTCTGGAGGTCTGCAATCAGGTGTCCCCTTCAGTCCCGTGTCTGATGAGGCTGGTGGATGGCAGGGCCCGCACGGGGGAGGGGTCACAAGGCAAGCCAGGATGCAGAGAGGGAAGCCAGGCTGAACCCTGCTGAAATAGCCAACTTGGGGCCCGCGCTGTGGCGCAGCCTGCAGTGCCGGCCTCCCACATGGGCACCAGTTCAAGTCCCGGCTGCTCTACTTCTGGTCCAGCTCTCTGCTATGGCCTGGGAAAGCAGTAGAAGATGGCCCAAGTTCCTGAGCCCCTGCACCCACATGGAGACCCAGAAGAAGCTCCTGACTCCTGGCTTCAGATCGGCTCAACTCTGGCCATTGCAGCCATCTGGGGAGTGAGCCAGTGCATGGAAGACGCCCACCCCTCACTGGCTCCGCCTCTCTGTAATTGCCTCTCAAATAAATAAATAAATCTTTTTTAAAAACTAAATAACCAAGCCTCCCCCAAGGACCACCTTCTGAGGGCAGGTGCCAAAGGCCTAGAGACTTCCCACTGGGTTCACCCCCTGGACACTGGAATCAGATGGTCTCTGCCCTAAGTTAATCAATTATTCTTATTAATCCATTAGCCACTAACAAAGCCTTTGGAGACCAAACCCCAGTGTATGGTCCTTTGGGGGACACTCAAAACTATTTTCCAGACCAGAAACTGCCCAAGTGTGCAAAGCGAACGAGCTTAGTTTGGGCTGCTTTACAACTTGACATAAACGGAATTGTAGGGCAGTTTTCTAGTTTTGTTCAACATTATGGGTTTTGGCTGTATTTTTTGTGTTTAGTAATAACTCCACTGACACAGCCACAGGTATTAAAGTGTATAACCACGTGGGCTTTAGCATTTTCACACATCTACGTAAGCATGAGCGCAGTCAATCTTGGTGCATTTTCATAACCCCCAAACCAAACCTATACCCTATAGGCACTGCCCCTCATCCCGCCCTCCCTCCCAGCGCTATGCACTCACCTGTTTCCTGTCTCCGCAGGTTTTCCTGTTCTGACGCTCACACAGACGGAATCATACAACGTGTGGTCTCCTGTGCCCAGCTTCTTCGACTCAGCCTGATGTTTCCAAGATGGTGGCACACATCATCACTCTGCTGTCTACCGTGGCTAAGTAACTCCATTGGATAGACAGAGCGCGGTCTGTTCATCCACTCGACAGTCAAGGAACCTCGGCTGTGCCCACTTGCTGGCTATCAACGTTGGTGTGCAAGTTCTCACGTGAGCCTGTGTCTCCGTCTTCTTGGTTATGCACCCAGGAGCGGGCTCGCTGGGTTACAGGGCAGCTCCATGTCCAGGAACGCCGTGATTTTCCAAGGTCACTGCCCCCTGTCTGGTCCCCACCGCCGTGTGCGAGGTTCTAGCTGCTCCGGATCCTCCCCGAAACACACCTGCTTTCCTCCCAGTGCCGGTCATGTGTTGGCGCACCTTTTCACGTCTTGTCATTTCTCATTGGAAGCTGAAGATTTTACAAAATACACAAGAATCGTAGCCACTTTGGGTACTGCTCTGCTCACCCAGTCCAGGGCTGGTTATCTTTTTTTTTTTTTCTTTTTGACAGGCAGAGTGGACAGTGAGAGAGAGAGAGACAGAGAGAAAGGTCTTCCTTTGCCATTGGTTCACCCTCCAATGGCCGCCACAGCTGGCACGCTGCGGCCGGCGTACCGCGGCCGGTGTACCGCGCTGATCCGATGGCAGGAGCCAGGTACTTATCCTGGTCTCCCATGGGGTGCAGGGCCCAAGGACTTGGGCCATCCTCCACTGCACTCCCGGGCCACAGCAGAGAGCTGGCCTGGAAGAGGGGCAACCGGGACAGAATCTGGCGCCCTGACTGGGACTAGAACCCGGTGTGCCGGCGCCGCAAGGCGGAGGATTAGCCTAGTGAGCCACAGCGCCGGCCCATTTTCTTGTTTCTTGACTGCAGGGACTGGTTTGGAGAAAGTCTATCCCCTCCTCCCCACAGCCAGAGTGTGAAATATCTGCCCTGCTCACGGGTGCAGCCTTGGGCACCCACAGTCTCTGCCCTGCTCATGGGTGCAGCCTTGGGCACCCACAGTCTCTGCCCTGCTCACGGGTGCAGCCTTGGGCACCCACAGTCACGCTGGTGTGACATGGTTTGGGGGGGCTCTCTCTGATGCTTTCTCTGATCACACCCAGCCGCTGGGCTCCAGTAGTTGCTCCTGAGCTCTGTCATTTTCAGCAATGCTCCAGGGTATAGACTGACCCACAGACTGATCCAATCAAACTGGGACCCTGGGGAGGAAGTCCTGAGGCCAGAGTTTGGGATTCATTCCAGCCTACAATGTAAGCTATGCTGTGTCTCCAGACTCTACCAGCCACCTCCCAAGTGCCTTTCTCCACAACCTCCACCGTTTTGTTTTTAAAATTTATGTGATTTATTTGAAAGGCAGAGTTACAGAGACATAGATCTTCCATCTGCTGGTTTACTCCCCAAATGGCTGCAATGGCTGGGGTTGGGCCAGGCCAAAGACAGGAGCCAAGAGCTTCATCTGGGTCTCCCATGTGAGTGGCAGGGCCCAAACACTCAGGCCATACTCTGCTACTTTTGCAGGTGCATCAGCAGGAAGCTGGATCAGAAGTGGAGCAGCTGGGACTCGAAACAGTGCTGATATGGGATGCCAACATGGGGCCAACAGCTTAACCTGCGGCACCACAATGCCAGCCCCTGCCACTGTTTTTTTCTTTTTTTAAGATTTATTTATTGTTATTTGAAAGTCAGAGTTCACAGAGAGAGAAGGAGAGGCAGAGAAAGAGAGAAAGAGGGAAAGAGAGAGAGAGAGAGAAGAAAGTCTTCAATCCACTGGTTCATTCCCCAGTTGGCCACAACGGCTGGAGCTGTGCCAATCTGGTAACCAGGAGCCAGGAGCTTATTCTGGGTCTCCCACGTGGGTGCAAGGGCCCAGGGACTTGGGCCATCTTCTACTGCTTTCCCAGGCCACAGCAGAGAGCTGGATCAGAAGTGGAGCAGCCAGGACACAAACCGGCATCCATATGGGATGCTGCACTACAGGTGGCGGCTTTACCTGCTACGCCACAGTGCTGGCCCCCTCCCTACTGTTTTTGAGAGTGAGTGCCTTTAGGCTTGAACCTGAACTTTGGTAACCTGTGGCACATGAAGTCAGTTCCTTTGGGACACTCTTTTACTACTCCCCTCTGTTCCCAGGGCTCTCTCTGTGACAGCAGCAACAATGGTGTATCTCTTGAAGTGACACCCCACGTTAGGATCTAGGGGCTTGGTGAAGAGGGGTGCACCAATCCTACTAGATTCCCTTTTGGGGAACCCCACCCCCTAAGCTGGAGCAAGGGTGATCCTCAGCCGTGCACCCCCAGGGCTGAGCATCCATCCTGTGGTGGGGGCGGGGGTGGCTCTGGGTGGAAGAAGCCCCTGACTCTCCGCTGCACTGGTGCTGAGCTTGGTGTGAACCACAGGCGGCTGGCACTGTGCGGGAGATGCTGCCATCCCGCCTCCCAGGGAGAGGCGATGGCCCTGCAGGTGGGGGCTGGGGGAGAGGTGCCCCTGTGCTCCTGCCTGTCCCAGGGTGAAGTGGACCTTCCATCTCTTCCTTCTTACACAGCCAGAAGTGGGGAGCCGGGAGTGGACTTTGGTGTAAATACCACAAATTGTTCTCACTGAGTTTTAATAGATTTTCCCGAGTAAGCATTTCTTTATTTGCTGTATGCTCTTACGTGGAGACATTTTTTAAAAGATTTATTTATTAGGGCTGGTGCTGGTGGGCTAAGCCTCTCCCTGTGGCACTGGAATCCTCTTTGGGCACCAGTTCAAATCCTGACTGCTCCTCTTCTGATCCAGCTCTCTGCTGTAGCCTGGGAAAGCAGAAGATGGCCCAAGTCCCTGGGCCCCTGCACCCACGTGGGAGACCAGGAAGAAGCTCCTGGCTTCTGGCTTCGGATTGGCTCAGCTATAGCCGTTGCAGCCATCTGGGGAGTGAACCAGTGGATAGAAGACTTTCCTCTCTGTCTCTCCCTCTGTCACTCTACTTTTGAAAGGCCGAGTGACAGGCAGGAGGGAGAGATCTTCCACGCACTGGTTCACTCCCCAAATACCCAGAATATCCAGGGTTGGACCAGGCTGAAGCCAGGATCCAAGAAGTCCATCTGGGTCTCCCAGGTGGGTGAAGGGATCCAGGCTCTTGGGCCATCACCTGCTGTCTCCCAGGTGAATTAGCCTGGAGCTGGATCAAAGTGT
Source organism: Oryctolagus cuniculus (assembly GCF_964237555.1). Taxonomy (NCBI): domain Eukaryota; kingdom Metazoa; phylum Chordata; class Mammalia; order Lagomorpha; family Leporidae; genus Oryctolagus; species Oryctolagus cuniculus. The sequence continues at coordinate 5,434,104 of NC_091432.1, read as the reverse complement.
GGAGTAGCTGGGTCTCAAACCAGCACCCTAATCAATATGAGACGGAGACATTCCAAGCAGTGACTTTACCTGCAGTGCCACAACACTCATTCCTCAATTGTGTGTGTGTGTGTTTCAGTTACATACCAATGCTACTTTTTCTTAAAGATTTACTTATTTATTTGAAAGCCAGAGTGACAGAGAGAGGGAGAGAGAGAGGTCTCCCATCTGCCAGTTCTCTCCCCAGATGGCCACAAAGGCCAGAGCTGGGCCAGGCTGAAGGCAGGAGGCAGGGACTTCATTCCAGTCTCCCGTGTGGGTGGCCGGGGCCCAAGCACTTGGACATCATCTGCTGCTTTCCCAAGCACTCATGTAATCTGCTGTGCCGCAACACAGGCCCCTCCATGATGAGGGTTTGTTTGTTTGTTTGTTTTTAAGATTTATTTATTTGAAAGACAGAGTTACAGAGAGGCAGAGAGAGAGAGAGAGATCTTCCACTTGCTGGTTCACTCCCCAAATGGCCACAATGGCTAGAGCTGAGCCAATCCAAAGCCAGGAGCCAGGAGCTTCCTCCAGGTCTCCCACGTGGGTGCAGGGGCCCAAGCACTTGGGCCATCCTCCACTGCTTTCCCAGGCCACAGCAGAGAGCTGGATCAGAAGTGGAGCAGCCCGGACTCAAACAGGCATCCATATGGGATGCTGGCACTGCAGGTGGTGGCTTTACCCAGTACGCCATGGTGCTGGCCCCCAATGTTGAGGTTTTAAGATTAACCCATATTCTTGCAGCTGACTATAGTTCATCCATTTTCATTGGTTCATTACATCAATATACATAATGAATTTACTACTTACCTTTTTTTTTTTTTTTTTTGACAGAGTGGACAGTGAGAGAGAGAGACAGACAGAGAGAAAGGTCTTCCTTTGCCATTGGTTCACCCTCCAATGGCCGCCACAGCCGGCGCGCTGGGCCGGCGCACCGCGCTGATCCGATGGCAGGAGCCAGGTGCTTCTCCTGGTCTCCCAAGGGGTGCAGGGCCCAAGGACCTGGGCCATCCTCCACTGCCTTCCCGGGCCACAGCAGAGAGCTGGCCTGGAAGAGGGGCAACCGGGACAGAATCCTGCGCCCCGACTGGGACTAGAACCCGGGGTGCTGGCACCACAAGGCGGAGGATTAGCCTAGTGAGCCGCGGCTCCGGCTACTACTTACCTTTTTTTTTTTTTTTTTTTTTTTTTTTGACAGGCAGAGTGGACAGTGAGAGAGAGAGAGAGAGAGAAAGGTCTTCCTTTGCCGTTGGTTCACCCTCCAATGGCCGCCACGGCCGGCGCGCTGCGACCGGCGCACCGCGCTGATCCGATGGCAGGAGCCAGGAGCCAGGTGCTTTTCCTGGTCTCCCATGGGGTGCAGGGCCCAAGCACCTGGGCCATCCTCCACTGCACTCCCTGGCCACAGCAGAGGGCTGGCCTGGAAGAGGGGCAACCGGGACAGAATCCGGCGCCCCGACCGGGACTAGAACCCGGGGTGCCGGCACCACAAGGCGGAGGATTAGCCTAGTGAGCCGTGGCGCCGGCCTACTTACCTTTTAACAACTGATCAGAGCGCTGAATGCCTTATAACCCGTAGATGGGCAACCTTTAAGTCAGGTGTCCACCTGTGGTCCAATCAGATGTGAGGGAAGAGGGGCGGGTCACTCAGCACAAACCGCGCCCTGGGCAGGAGGTCTGGGTGGGCGGAGTGGTTGTCAGTTCTGTCACATTCCTCTCTTCCAAGCCTGGCGCCCAAGCTCCGCCCCTTGGCTCCTGTCGGTCGGGCCTGGGGCTGCTCTGATCCAGAGAGCAGAGCGGAAGTTTCACTGTGGCATTGGGCTCTTGGCCATTTGTTTGGGAGACTCCAGCTGCCATGGTGCGGGAACAGTCCTCTGGGGAGGGCTTCGAGGAGAACCGAGGCCTCCTGCCAGTAGCTGCACTAGCTCCCGGCACTGGTGTCAGCATTACCGGGAGAAGATGCCCGGCCTCGAGACCTTCTTAGGGCTGACGCCTCGGCTGACCTCTTCGTTGCAACCCACAAGAGCGACTCTGGACCAGAGCAGCCCAGCTAAAGCGGACAGGTACGAACTCATCCAGCTTGTTCCAGGATCAGTAACAAATACTTAAAAATGTGGGCGTGGCTTTGGACCCGAGGGGTGAGCAGGGCTGGGAAGAGCTGAAAAGCTCCCATCGGTTACTCCCAAGATAACACAGACAAGGTGTTATCACCCAACAGACATCTGTCCCGCAGTTTCTGGGCAATCGGGAGCCCAGGCATGGCTAAGCAGGGTCTCTCATGGCCAGGGCTGGGATCTCCCCTGGGGCTCAGCCAGGGAAGGGCTCCCTTTTGCTGGCAGAATTCAATTCCTTGGGCAGGCGCCTTGGCTCACTAGGCTAATCCTCCACCTAGCGGCACCGGCACACCGGGTTCTAGTCCCGGTCGGGGCGCCGGATTCTGTCCCGGTTGCCCCTCTTCCAGGCCAGCTCTCTGCTGTGGCCCGGGAGTGCAGTGGAGGATGGCCCAGGTGCTTGGGCCCTGCACCCCATGGGAGACCAGGAGGAAGCACCTGGCTCCCGGCTTCGGATCAGCGTGGTGCGGCGGCCATTGGAAGGTGAACCAACAGCAGAGGGAAGACCTTTCTCTCTGTCTCTCTCTCTCTCACTGTCCACTCTGCCTGTCAAAAAAAAAAAAAAAAAAAAAAAGGGCTGAAGAATTCAATTCCTTGAAGCTCTGAGCCTGAGAATGGCCCCTTGTTTCTTCAAAGCCGGCAAGGAAGTGAGAAAGACGCCAACGAGAAATACCAGAAAGTTCTGTAACATGGTCACGTCCATGTGAGCCCGCGCCCCTCGTCACCTTGGCCATCTGCTGTGGGCCACGAGCAAGTCACAGGTCTCCCATGCTCAAGGGCAGAGGCCTGTGGGCGCCGGAAGGTGAGGACCCCAGGGCTGCCTTGAGCGTCTGTCTGCGTCGGCCTTGATGCTGTCAGGAGGCGGCTGACGGCCTTTGAAAAGGCTGATGGTGGGCCGGCGCCGCGGCTCACTAGGCTAATCCTCCGCCTAGCGGCGCCGGCACACCGGGTTCTAGTCCCGGTCGGGGCGCCGGATTCTGTCCCGGTTGCCCCTCTTCCAGGCCAGCTCTCTGCTGTGGCCCGGGAGGGCAGTGGAGGATGGCTCAGGTGCTTGGGCCCTGCACCCCATGGGAGACCAGGAAAAGCACCTGGCTCCTGGCTCCTGCCATCGGATCAGCGCGGTGCGCCGGCCGCGGCGGCCATTGGAGGGTGAACCAACGGCAAAGGAGGACCTTTCTCTCTCTCTCTCTCTCACTGTCCACTCTTCCTGTCAAAAAAAAAAAAAAAGAAGAAAAAAAAAAAGAAAAGAAAAGGCTGATGGTGAAGGCTGGGGAATGTTACTGGATCTCAAGTCACGGGTTCTCAACACACGTGGCAGGACAGGAGCAAACTGTCACCCGTGGGAACAAGAAAGAACGCACCCAAGGAATCGCCCCGCCTCGCTGAGACCTCCAGGCAACACGTTGAAGGCACCGCCTCACTCCTGTTCCTGCTTAGAGGTGATAAACAAACACTGTCAGACCAGAGGGAGCAGGACCCATCCTCTCCAAAGCGCCCACCCTCTCCAGCCAGCAACAACGCTACAACTGAGAAAGCTTCCTGTGGCCGGTGTGTGGGTAAGCCACTGTCGCGTCCCACACCGCAGTGCTTCCCAGAGTCCTGGTTGCTCCACTTCAGATCCAGCTTCCTGCTAATGTGCCCCGGGGAGGCAGCAGAAGAACAAAATACTTGGAACCTGCCGCCCAGGGCGGGGCCAGGATGGAATTCCTAGCTCCTGGCTTTGGCCTGGCCCAGCCTTGGCTGTTGCAGCCGTTTAGGGAATGAACCAGTGGATGGAAGATTTCTCTTCCTCTGTCTCTCCTCTCTCTGTCACTTTGCCTTTCAAATAAATAAATACATAATTTTTTTTTTTAGAAAATAAATCGCCTCTGGGAAAAGATCAAACACAGGACGCTGTCAGGAAAACACGATACAAGGTTGACACCAAGCATGTAGCTAAAAATCTCATCTAAGCTCATCCTCATGGGATTTGTCTGTCAGCAAAGCCCCAGGTAGGGAGGGGCTTATCTCAAAGGGACTCCTGGGTATCGCCTAAGGAGTGAACGGCAGTGCGATTCGCAGAACTCCACGAGCTCTTAAGAGAAGTGTACTGGCAGGGACGTTGGCAGCCTGGAGAAACAGAACAGAGGCATCGGTGTCCTGAGTTTCTGCAGACAGGATCAGGCTGCCTTGGGAGGGAACGATGACCCAGGAGGTAGAACTCAGCGCCAGAGCCCGAGCCCAGGGCTGAGGACAGTTATTCCCAGGCCTCAGAGTCTTAATCAAAGGCCAGACGCTGTGTGCCTGGCTGGGTTCCACAGGCACAGTGCACACGTCCCCATGTCCCACTTTTTGAGCACAAGGGAACACACAGCAGGTGCCTGGCCACCACCGTGCACTGGGCATGCGAGGAAGACAGGGCTCTTCAGTTCCTAAGTTTCAGGTGGGGAGGAATTGGTTCTCTGTGCCCAAGGAGGTACCTGAGTCGCCTCACACACGCCCGGACCTGGCTGAGATGATGAGACTTCCGGCTGATGCTGTCCTGGGGGAGGGAGGTTGGGAGAGAGGAAGAATTTTTAACACAGAAAGAGATTCAGAGGGCGGACCATGCTGGACCAGCGCCCCTACCTCCAGATACCCCCAGCCATGGTGCTGTCTGGCGTTTGAGGACAGGTTTAAAAAAAGAAAGAGAGAGAGACAAGGTGCCTTCTGATTCGCCCTCTTGGTCACTCACTTTGCGGGAAGCCAGTGCCCTGATGTGAGCCCATTCCAGAATGCCAAGGAGAAAGCTGGGTGCAGAGGGTGGTCAGCCTCCCGCCAGCAGCGGCACTCACTTGCCGGGAACCGGAGAGCGCCCCGCTGGGAGGGAGGCCCCCAGCCTCTTTATGCTCAGGCTGACTGACGTCTGCCAGCAGCCTCATCACCTTGGCCAGGGCCCTCAGCCAAGCTGCTCCGTCTCTCACTGTCAGACTAAAGTAAAGTTTACAGTGTAAGCCACTAACTTGGGGGGCGATGTGTTATGTCTGGATAGGCAACTAACATGAGATGTGCAGTTCATAAACGCCACTTGGCTTAATGCTCCCAATGGCCCTTGGGGTACGGGGGATCAAGAGTATCACACATGCAACCATCCGCCCCTTCTTTATAATAGGGGCACAGGTCACAACTTCCGTCACTTTCTGGAACAGCAATCGGGGCCGGTGGCTGGTGGTGTTGGGGAGCCCGGCTTGGAGCTCTGGCTCTGCTTCTCCGACTCTGCTAACGCACGCCCGGCAGGCAGCAGGCAGTGGCTCGAGGAGTGATTCCCTGACATCCGCCTGGGAGAGCGCACCGGATTCCCAGCTCCCGGTTCCAACCTGGCCCCGCCCCTGGCTGATGAAGGCATTTGGGGAGTGAGATGGGAACTCTCTGTCTGTCTGCCTTTTTCTGTCTTCTCTGCCCTTCAAATAAATGATCAATAAACTCAAAACAAAATGCATTTACTTATATGGTTTATTTATTTGAAAATGTCATTTTTTTATTTTTATTTTATTTTATTTTATTTATTTATTTATTTTTTGACAGGCAGAGTGGACAGTGAGAGAGAGAGACAGAGAGAAAGGTCTTCCTTTGCCATTGGTTCACCCTCCAATGGCCGCCGCGGCTGGCGCACCGCACTGATCCGATGGCAGGAGCCAGGAGCCAGGTGCTTTTCCTGGTCTCCCATGGGGTGCAGGGCCCAAGCACCTGGGCCATTCTCCACTGCACTCCCTGGCCACAGCAGAGAGCTGGCCTGGAAGAGGGGCAACCGGGACAGAATCCGGTGCCCCGACCGGGACTAGAACCTGGTGTGCCGGCGCCGCTAGGCGGAGGATTAGCCTAGTGAGCCGCGGCGCCGGCCCCGGTTTATTTATTTGAAAGGCAGAGAGACAGACAACAGCGATGTCCTATCTGCTTCTTCATTCCCTTTTTTTTTTTTTTTTTTTTTTGACAGGCAGAGTGGACAGTGAGAGAGAGAGACAGAGAGAGAAAGGTCTTCCTTTTGCCGTTGGTTCACCCTCCAATGGCCGCCGCTGCAGCCGGCGCACCGCGCTGATCCGATGGCAGGAGCCAGGATCCAGGTGCTTTTCCTGGTCTCCCATGGGGTGCAGGGCCCAAGCACCTGGCCATCCTCCACTGCACTCCCTGGCCATAGCAGAGAGCTGGCCTGGAAGAGGGGCAACCAGGACAGAATCCGGCGCCCCGACCGGGACTAGAACCCGGTGTGCCGGCGCCGCAAGGTGGAGGATTAGCCTATTGAGCCACGGCGCCGGCCTCTTCATTCCCTAAATGCCTGCAGCCGCCAGGGCTGAGCCAGGTCAAAGCCAGGAGCCAGGAACTCCATCCAGGTCTCCCATGTGGGTGCAGGGGCCCAAGCACTTGGGCCATCCTCCACTGCCTTCCCGGGCCACAGCAGAGAGCTGGATCGGAAGTAGAGCAACCGGGACTAGAACCGGCGCCCATGTGGGATGCTGGTGCTTCAGGCCAGGGCTTTAACCCGCTGCGCCACAGTGCTGCCCCCCTTGTATTCTTTTTTACACCCAGTCCTCTTGGGTCTCTGCCCTCTGCAATTCTCTGCTCAGAATGGGCTCTCTCGTCGGAGGAGACCTCGCCAGCATCTGGTAGGAGGCAGAGGCCTAGGGACCGGCATCCCAGGAGCCTGGCTGTCTCCTGAGCCAGCTTCTAGTGGCATACCCACGTCTTTCCTGGTCTCTGGCTGTCAATCCAGGTGCCCTGAGCCACCCTGCGATCAGCTGTGAGACCCCTTAGGACCCACCAGCCCTGTCTCAGCTCTGCCATTCACAGGTCAGGGACTTTCCCGAGGTCAAGGCTTTCCGAGCCATCCCGCATCCGACTGCACAGACCAGCTCCGCGGGCAGGGCACAAAGCCACTCTGCTCCGAGCGCTTCCTGCCAGAGCCCGGCCTCAGCAGCGAGGCCAGGTCTCCTTCGCTCTGATCCCAAGTCCATCTGCGGGTGCCGTCTCTTCCCGCCCCCACCCTCCCTCCTCTCACAAAGCCCCAGGGGCACAGCCCAGCATCTCAGCCTGTCCGCACCCCCAGCCCCAAATCTCCTAGCTCACCAACAGGTTGCTTTTGTGTTTGTTTTATTCAACTGCTTTCTTGACAAGAGACACAAATATTTCTCCAGCCCCCGCCTGCAGGGACCTGCGCCCAGGAATTGAAGAAGAATGGCCTGTACGCCGTTACTTTCTTTGCCTCTCTCTTCGAAGCAACAGGGGGAAAATCCAGACTGAAGACAGAGAACAGAGAGGCTGACACGGGATATCAGAGCATCTTGCGAATATACCTAGGGGACGCTACCACCACCGTCTTACAGCTAAGGAAACTGGGAGGGTTAAGAAGCCGGGGCTCCTGCACACAGCTCGGGATTTAGAACCGGAATCCAAGGCTGCAGCTTGGGCAGCAGGAGTGTCTCCCCTCGCTGAGCCGGTTACACACCTGCAGGCTGAGGATTTCCAAGCTGATTCTGCACACATCACCTGTCCTGCGCCGGCAGGTGACGGGCTGCAGGCACAGGGGGCAGTGAGATGGCCCCAGTGTCCCACGGGGGTGGCCCGTGGTCACACTGGAGGCACTCAGCCGGGAAGATGCCCTGCGTGGTGGTGGCTTCTCAGGGAGTTTTACAAACCAATGCTTTCGGCTATGCTGACAGCTACGGCCTGGGAACAGCTGGCCAAGCAGCTGGCACCTCTGGACTATTTTTAGCTGGGGAAGTTAGAGGGTTGGTGGGGGCAGGAAGAATCTGCGAGACTGGGAGCATCGCAAGCAACAAGTTGGAGTGGGGGCAGGTGGCAGAGGTTTCTTCTCCGGAATGTGTGGGCAAACGCTCCTTCATGATGGATGCCCAAGGCCACCTCCTCTGTGCAGTCTTCCTTGATTTCCCCTTAAAACACACTTCAAAGACTGGGATTCATGGTCCACCCGCCAGGGGCTGGCACTGCGGCACAGCCGGTAAAGCCGCTGCCTATTACACCAGCATCCCGTATGGGTGCAGGTTTGAGTCCCGGCTGCTCCTCTTTCGATCCAGCTCTCTGCTAATGCACCTGGGAAAGCAGTGGAAGATGGTCCCCAAGTGCTTGGGCCCCTGCACCCATGTGGGAGACCTGGAAGAAGCTCCTGGCTCCTGATGTCCACCCTCTGGGCGTCCCCTAGCCGGTGAGTATAGTTCCAGACCAAGAGATGCGGAGCCCATCCTGCCACCCCCTCCTCACAACGACAAGGAGGGTAGGAGTCCCCACACAGCTGAGACCCCCTGGGGCCTCTTTTAGCAACGCAACCACGCAGGGGTCATTTAAAATCCCTGTTCCTATGTAAAGTGGGTGACTACCGTGCCCGCCTTCTGGGAGTTAAAGGATCCCTTTGCTCAAGCATAGAGACCGGCTGCCCAGCTGCAGGCCCCGGGATCTCCTCCCCGTGGCACCTCGGGTGGTCACTGGTGCTGGCCAGAGGGGCGGGGACCGCTGGGTGCCTCGTGGAAGTGGCCCAGCTGGACTGGAAGCCTCCCCAGAGTGGGAGGCAGGGGTCTCCCGGCAGAAGGGGAGGAGTCCCAGGGCCTGAAGCTGGGGACGGGGTCGCCAAGCCCAAAGGAAGAGCCCTGGCCTAGGTGGGTGGGTGGGGTGGGGGGCACCCAGGTCTCTGAGACAAACTCACCAGAAACCGGGGCAGAGTAGCCCGAAATGGGGCAGGGGTCTCGAGGACTGCGGGGGAGGAGGGGCGAGGGAGGTGGGCCGCGATGGGCGGGGCTTCTCTCCTCCTGGGGGAGGGGCTTCCGAGGCCGGGAGGCGTGGTCTCCTGGCAAGGGGCGGAGCTCCGCTAAGGCTAAGCTTCTCCGCAAGGGGCGGAGTATCGGGCGGGGCGGGGCTCTCCCCGGAGGCGGGGAAGTAGGCGGGGCGCCGAGACAGGGGGCGGAGCGTGGCGGCTGGCGCTCGTCCCCTCCCCCCAGCCCCGGGTGTCCCTGTGACGAGGCAGCGCGGAGCCGCCGCGGGCCGGGCCCATCCCGCCGCAGCGGGCCCGGGGCCGAGGGGGCCCGGAGCGCGGCCAGGTGAGGCCGCGGGGGCGGAGGGGGCGGGGGCTGCGCCGGGCGGGCCCCGGCGGGCGCGGGGGGCGTGTTTGCGTGGCTGGGGGCGGCGGCGGGAGTGGGTCCGAGGGCTGGCGCCTGTGGCTGTTTGCGCGTCCCTGCGGTCGCGGGACCAGGTGGGCTCTGCGCCCGTCCGGGCGCTGCCGTGGGGCCCCGGGGGTGGAGCCCGCGCGCCGCGAGCGGTTCTGCCGGGGGCCGCCGGCTCTATCTGCGTATGCGCTGGGCGTCATTGTGCCCACCGGGCGCGGGGCGCGGGGCGCGGGCCGGCGCGGTCCCGCCGGTGTGGGGATGCTTTCCCGACAGGCTGCCTGCGGGAGCCGGGCTCTGCTGCAGCCCCGAGCCGGAGAGGGGAGCGCCACCCCCACAGGCCTCCAGGGACCCGGGCGGCCCGGGGACCGCAGACACCTGCGGGAGGGAGGGGGCGTCCCGAGGCCTGGCTCCAGGGCGAAACCAGGAAGGGGAGACTGAGGCAGATGGATGGTGAGGTGGAGGCCGGGACGGGGGCGGGCGCGGGGGGAAAGCGGCCGGAGGACAGAGGGTCTTTGAGAAACAGACAGACGGACAGGCCCAGACTCAGTGTGGGGCACGGAGATGAAGAGGGACAGGTGGGTTCCGAGAACCCGACAGAGAGGCCAGCTCGGTGGGCCCGGAGCTCAGGAACCGCGTCGGACCTGAGAGATGAGGGTCCCCAACTCTTGGTTAGCTCCTTGGCCAAGCACTTCCCAGACTGGAGACGTGGCCCCACCAAGTGTCCTCGCGGCCCCGTGCCCTGGCTGTGCCACCGCTGCAGACCACCCATCTCCACTCCCTGCTGTCATAACACCCCTCACAACTCCGGGGAGCGGAGGTGACTGTTGCCACAGCAACAGAAGGGGAGAAGGGCCCCTCTGGCCCCAGCCTAGGTGGCTTGCAGCAGACGACGGGCCGTGGGACGCAGGGGTCCCGGGGTGGGATGCTGCAACGCTGTTTTCTCCTCTCCCACTCTGCCCAGAATGGTGCTAGAAGGAAACCCGGAAGTGGGGTCCCCCCGAACCTCTGACCTCCAGCACCCCGGGAACAAGGGCTCTTGCGTCCTCTCTTCCGGTGAAGGTGCACAGCCCGACGAGGAGCCCATCAAGTATGGCGAACTCATCGTCCTGGGGTGAGCCTCCCCGGTCCCCCCTGGGGGGTGGGGCACCAGGCACCCTCCCAACACCCCCTCAGGGGACCCAGCGCTCCCCAAGCAGTCCCCCGTCACCGTCCCCTCTGAAGGCCACGCTGAGCAAACCCACCTCAATGCGTAGCTGTTATTCTCGTAAATGACCGAGACAGCTCTCACTGCCCCCCCAAGTTTCTGATCAGAGGAGGAAAAGTTAGCACCGGTGGCCTACCATAAAGCACCTCGTGTGCGTGGCGTGGCGTGAAGAACTCCGGCTGCGATCCTGCCTCTGCAAACAGGGCTGATGATTACCCCACCTCAGAGGGTGGTCGGAAGGAAGGCGCGGACATAGTGTGCAGAGCCGCTCCCAGCACCAGCGCCCTGTTCTGGGAGGCAGGCTGTGCCAAGCCCTCTCACGGACATTGTTTCGTTTCGATCTTCACAAAGATGCTGTGAGGAAGGAGGTGAGGAAACGGAGGCTGGCCCGAGGGCACGCGGCTGGTAAGTGGCAGGGCGGACCGGACCCAGGGCTTGCTCTAGCTGGTGCACTCTCGCTAACACGTGGGAGAACTCAGACCAGGAGAGAGCAAGCGCCGTGAGTTGGAGCTGGGCATCTCTTCCTGGTCTCCACCTGACGGGGACCGTGCCCCCACCCAGGAAGACCACCCCCCAGCAGACCACCCCCCCGACCCCACCCCTGCCTGGGCGTGGACCCTCCTGCTTCCCCGTCCACAGCCCGTTTTGGCCTCTCTCCCAGCCATGGTTCCTGAAAACACTCTTTGATGAGCTGTTTTTAATGACGGTGATCGTTAAGAAATAATACTGGCTATTGATATTGATAGATCCATATTTGCGCTTTTTAAGACACATCGTAACAGCTAACACTGAGGCCCGCTGTAGACATGCCAAACCCTGTGTTGAGCACTTTTACAATGCGTCACCTCACTGAATTCTCAAAAGGAACCTCGGAGGTAGGGTCTGACAACTTAGCCCCGTTCTCCAGAGATCGCGCGGCAAGTGGAAGAGCCAGGATTTGAGCCATGCCCAGCCGAATGCCCAGCCTGGGTCCCGAACTGCCCCCACCCCCAAGGCCTGGCAACCCCAGCAACACAGGAAGAACTCAGCAGGGCGAAAGGGACGCTCCTCTCAGGGCTGCTTGTATTGGAAAACTGTCTGCTCAGTGTCCTAAACGAAGGGCCAGCTCCCAGCTGAGGACAAGGCCACCCGTGAGGGACACTGGACCACAGGCGCTGGGCCGTCCAGACAGCTGTCTGTCCTGTGCAGAGCAGGACAGCCCCCCCCCCCCCCCCCGCTGTGCATCAGAGCCACCTGGGGAACACGGAACACACCCGCCCCACACCTGCGAGTCAGTCTCCGTGGCTGTGGCCAGGGAATCCGGATTTTTTTTTTTAAGATCTATTTTTATTTATTTGAAAGGCAGAGTTATAGACAGAGAGGAGAGACAACACACACACACGCGCGCGCGCACACACACACAAGTGAGCTTCCATCTGCTGGTTCACTCCCCAGATGGCCACAAGCTCCAGGGCTGGGCCAGGTCCACAGCAGGAGCCCAGAACTCCAGCCAGGTCTCCGACACGGGTGGCAGGGGCCCAAGGACTTGAGCCGTCATCTACTACTTCCCAGGCGCGTTAGCAGCGAGCCGGATTGGAAGCGGAGCAGCTGGGACTTGCAGGCGGTGGCTTAACCCCCGGTGCCCCACGGCAGCCCCAGAAATCGGGGTTTTGACGCGCCCGGCAGAAGGTTCTGATTGGATGGCTGTCACCTGTGGTTGGCAGCTGCTGGCCCCGTCACTCCCCACTCTGCATTCTCTCGCGACTCCCCTGCTGCCGGGACAACGTCCTCGGCGTGGGGGCCACCAACTTCACTTCCCCTCCTGCCCCTCACCACCCGACCCACCACCCACGGATCTCACCAAACCCTGCCAGCCTTGGGGCCTTGGCTCCTGTCAGGGCCAGCCTTCAGTCTTCCGTGGGTCTGGAGCCAGGCAGACCTGAGCTCCAATCCGACTTCCTCCGCCTTCTCTCCCGCTCACCTCGCTGGGCCTTGATTTCTCTCATCAGTAAAAGGAGCAGAGAGGCACCTGCAGGGCGCTGCGAAGGTGCCTTCAGATAATCACTAGCACAAAGTGGAGGAACAGAGGCCCAGGTCGCGACGGCCAGCAAGGCTGTGATCCACCCCCCACCCCGCCCAGGACAAGAGCTGGAGAGGAAGGTGGGGGGTGGGATTTCATGCTGGCGAGAGGAGGAAGTGGCAGCATAGCTCACGTTCTCTCTTGCGTTTGGGTTCTAGCAGTGCTGTAAGAAACAGAGCTGGCTATAGATGGGTTCTTTCCAGTTCTTCAGAGCCCGTATAGATCTTCCCAGAAACCTGAGCCTGGGGCCAGCATCTCCTCCTCCCACCTCTGAGCCCACGTGCACTTGGCTTGTACTTGGCTCACGGCACGTGGCACCGTGGTTCTCAGAGAAGCGAGGGCTCCCCAAACCCACCTGTTTGCCAGCACCAGTCCGGGCGTGACTCGGCTGTCCCTGAAACACTTGGTCACTTGAATGGATGCCCCCCACCCCCGTCCCTGGTGCCCTGATCTGGTACTGGAGGGTGTCCCACTCGGGAGGTGCTGCAGACATCTGCCCAGAGTTTGGCAGTTTCCTGCGAGCCCCCCCAGAAGCTGACTTTCTCTTCTTGTCTCTCTCCCCCCACGGCCCTCTCTTCCCCGCCTGCCGCATCCGCAGCTACAACGGGTGTCTGGCCAGCGGGGACAAGGGCCGCCGGCGAAGTCGCCTGGCCCTGAGTCGCCGGCCGCACGCCAACGGGGTGAAGCCAGACGTCATGCACCACATCTCCACACCGCTCGTCTCCAAGGCAAGCGCTGTTGTAGCACACCGGGCGGCCAGCCCTGCCCTCCTGCCCCAGGCCCGGGGCCCTGTGGGAGCAGGGGAGCCCACTGTGTGTGTGAGCACTCACTGCTGTGGGCCAACCAGAGAAGCCGTGATGAGGAATCCTTTTTATTATTATTATTATTATTATTATTATTATTATGTATTTGAAAGGCAGAGGGACAGAGAGTGAGAGGGAGAGACAGAGTGAGATCCATCCACTGGTTCACTCCTCAATGGCTGCAACAGCCAAGGCTGGGCCAGGCTGAAGCCAAGAGACCTGCACGCCATCCACGTCTCCGCATGGGTAGCGGGGACCTAAGTACTTGGGCCGTCATCTGCTTTCCCAGGCGCACGAGCAGGACGTTGGGTGGAAAGTGGAGCAGCCGGTCTCTAACGTGCGCTCTGAGACGCCAGCTTGCGAACGTTTCCTTGACCGCATGCAGTGGATGGAAATGAGCAGCGTCATTTTAGCAGCAGCCGAGGCTGAGAGGGGGGACGTGGGGGTCACACAGCAAAGGCAAAGGGAAACCTTTGGCCGCGGAGGATCTGGGTTAGAATCCCGCCTCTGCTGTCCAGCTGGGTGGCCATTTTCTTCTCTCTGACCTGAAGTTCCCTCAGCTGTAAAGTGGAATGATAGCCCATTCTTGGGGTGGCTGCAGAAGTCAAATAAGGTAACAGGTGTACAGCACCCGCCACACCAACACTCTGGCAGCAGATGGACCTGCGCCCTCCCCGGGGAGTGGCCCCTGGGCCTTGGGCGCCCACTTCTGGCTCAGGGGCCCACACTTGTGGCCACAGGCCCTGGAAAGTGACTTCCTTCTCCCCACCAGGCACTGAGTAACCGAGGCCAGCACAGCATCTCGTACACGCTGTCCCGGAGCCACTCGGTCATAGTGGAGTACACACACGACAGCGACACAGACATGTTCCAGGTATGCTGAGGCCCCTCTGCCAGCCTCGGACCCCTGGGCTGCTGGGCCCTGAGGCTCTGCAGGTGTCTGGGGAAGGCCGGGACCCCAGGCCGTGAGGCTGCGCGAAGGGGCTGGGGTGCACTTGGGGTGCAGTTGACCACCCAGCATGAATCAGTGGCCATATCAAGACTCAAATGCAAGGGTCCCAGGCCGCGGGAGGCCGTTCAGCTTAGGGGTTCAGAGTGCGGGTGTGGGGGTTGTAACGCCCGAGTTCGGATCCCGGCTCTGTCACTTTGGGCGCAAGTCATTGAACTTCACCAGGCCTTGCTTTATTCATCTGTAAAATGGGACCCATTATAGCACCAGCCCCCACCTTGGAAGGTAACTGAATTATTGCATAGCAAACGCGTGGCGTGGTGCCTACTGTACAGTAAGTGCCAAAACTCAGTGCACCGGATCGTTAGAAAGTTCATGGAGAATGCAAATGATGCATTATGCCTTTTAATTCCATTCTGCATGAACTTTTCAATGTGCTGCAAATCAACTGGTTCGTACTGAGTGGCTGCTCCCCAGAGCAGGGAGGGTGGCAAACAAGAAGCCCCCAGCCCTGAGTTTATTGGACTCAGAGCCCCCTACCTGGGAGACCAGGGTGCCCCGGGAACGGGGTGGTGCTGCCGGGAGGCCGGGCTGGGAGGCCGGGAGAGTCACCTTGCCCGTGTCGTCCTGTGCTCGCCGTCCCTCCCCCGCAGATCGGCCGCTCCACGGAGAACATGATCGACTTTGTGGTCACGGACACGTCCCCGGGGGGAGGGGCTGCCGAGGGCCCCTCCGCCCAGAGCACCATCTCCCGCTACGCCTGCCGGATCCTCTGTGCCCGCCGGCCGCCCTACACTGCCCGCATCTACGCCGCTGGCTTCGACGCCTCCAGCAACATCTTTCTTGGAGTGAGTGGGTCCCAGGCAGGGACTAACTCTTTGTCTGAGAGTGAGCCCGGGGCAGGCTGGGGAGGTGTGGCACCCTGGGGGAGGGACCAGCCCAGGTGACCCTAGCCGTGACCCAGGCAGCCCCACATCACAGAGGAGCACAGGGAGTCAGCGAGCGGTCCGGCGGTGCCCGAGTCGAGCGCCCCCGATTGCGATCCTCTCTAGGCAGCCTCTGAACTTGAGGGTAGAGGGGCAGTACCTCTGGCATGCAGCCTGCTGGGGGCCACTCGGGGATGGGATCTGACCCCTCCTGTGGTCCCAGGAGCGGGCGGCCAAATGGCGGACCCCCGACGGCCTGATGGACGGCCTGACCACCAACGGCGTCCTGGTGATGCACCCAGCAGGCGGCTTCTCCGAGGACTCGGCCCCGGGTGTCTGGCGGGAGATCTCAGTGTGCGGGAATGTGTACACGCTGCGGGACAGCCGCTCAGCCCAGCAGCGGGGGAAGCTGGTAGGTGGCCCGCTCCGCCCCCATCTTGCCCAGGCCAGACGGCTCCCAGAGGCTGTGTCTCCGGGGGAGGGGGAGGTCTGAGGCTCAGGGATTTTTTGGCACGTGTGCCCAGGCGCAGCCTGCGCACGGCTGGAGACCCATGAGGTGATCAGAGCCCACGCAGGCGCTCTGGGCAGTACCCAGCAACTTTTGGGTTGCCGGCAGCTTAAAAAAAAAAAAAATCACACCCTCTTCTGAGGGTGACACTGGGCCCACGTGTGAGCAGTTTATAGCCTCGACTGTTGGCAGTTCACAGTGCGGCTGTCACGTTCAGGCGGGATTAGCTTTTCTCACCCTCCCCGGGGAGGGCCTTGCAGTAGCTCTGGCACAGGCAGCCGCGGGAGCTCCACGTTGGAGTGGATCAGAGAGCCAAGGTTAGGAGCGGGGAGTGGGCCCCAGAGAGAGCTGGGGGCTTGCCCCAGGTCGTGGGGCCGTGTCACGGTCTCCCTGGGTCTGGGCGCACGGGCCAGGGAGCCGCGAAGCCTCAGCGCAAAGCAGACCTTCCCGGAGCGTCAGCCCTCCGGAGAGTTCTGGGGGAAGGCTCTTTCCCAAAAGCCCCGTCCGTGACTTCCACCACGTGCCGGGCTCCGTGGTGAGTGTTTCCATCGGCTGATTGTCACGAAACCCACTCAGGACCCCAGGAAGTGGGATCCATCACGAGGCTGAGGAAATTAACAGAGAGGTGCAGCCACCCCCAGGGGCGCAGAGTCGGGCATCGGGGAAGCCGGAAGGCAAACGCAGGTGGCGTGGCTCTGGGATCCTCCGCTAGCCGCAGCCCCGGGTGTGTGGGGGAGGGGACAGCAGCTCTGGGCCCGTATCCAGCTTCCTGCTTAGGGGCGTCTCCTGCCTCTACCATGGGGGGAGCCTCAGACAGGGTTTTGGTCCAGGCCTCTTGATCCGACAGACAAGGAGACCAAAGCCCCCTGTGGCAGTAAGGCCCTTTTGCTGGCTCCGGCAGGTGGAAGACGAGTCCAACGTGCTTCAGGACGGCTCGCTCATCGACCTGTGCGGGGCCACGCTGCTGTGGCGCACGCCGGCGGGGCTGCTGCGGGCACCCACGCTGAAGCAGCTGGAAGCCCAGCGGCAGGAGGCAAACGCGGCCCGGCCCCAGTGCCCCGTGGGCCTCAGCACCCTGGCCTTCCCCAGCCCGGCCCGTGGCCGCACTGCACCTGACAAGCAACAGCCCTGGGTCTACGTCCGCTGCGGCCACGTCCACGGCTACCACGGTTGGGGATGCCGGCGGGAGCGGGGTCCCCAGGAACGGGAGTGTCCTCTCTGCCGTCTCGTGGGGCCGTACGTGCCCCTGTGGCTCGGCCAGGAGGCTGGCCTCTGCCTGGACCCCGGGCCGCCCAGCCACGCCTTTGCGCCCTGCGGCCACGTCTGCTCTGAGAAGACTGCCCGCTACTGGGCCCAGACACCACTGCCCCATGGCACCCACGCTTTCCACGCTGCCTGTCCCTTTTGCGGGGCCTGGCTCACCGGCGAGCATGGCTGCGTCCGCCTCATATTCCAAGGCCCGCTGGACTAGGCTCCCTGGGGCCCCCGCCGCTGTGCCCGCTACCCACCCAGGTTCCCCTAGCCCTTGCAGCCCAGAGGAGCTCTGCATGTGGGACTCTTGCCTGCTGGCCCGTGGCCACACGGATGGACGCGTCGGATGGGCTGTGCCCTCCCCTCTTAACTCTGGGCCCCTGAGGGACTCCCAGGATCTCCACCCCGGTCATACTGATGGGACCTGCAGCACCAGCTCTGTCCAGGGCTGCTGGGGGAAAGCCCAGCCCTATGCCCTGCCCTTCCTGGGCCATCCCGCATCTCACCGCCTACACTGTGCCCCTGGGGGAGTGAAGGAGCCCTGGCCCCTGACCCTCAGCTTAGACTGGCCGCGCTCTGAGCCTGCCAACCTGATTCCAGATAGTCATCCTCTCGCTGCCCCTGGGCCCCTTGACGCCTCGCTGCTCTGTTGCCCTCCCAAGCCCACGTGTCCCGCATGCGTGCAGCGCTCCAGCCCCTGAGCACGGGATGGTGCGGGCAGCTGGTACCCGCATTTGCTGCTGCCTACCTTGGGCTGGACTGCGTGCCAGGTGGGCTCTAGGCACACAGACCGTGAGACCTGGGCTCCCTGCCTGGCGGAGCCCAGTCCAGCAGAGGACAGACCAGAGTAGCCAATGGCAGCACAACTACAGGCGTGCGAGGATCAGAGGATGAGAGGCTGCCGGCAATCCGAGCTGGGTGGGAAAGTGAGCTAGGCTTCCCGGAGGAGGAGGCACGGGGGCTCAGCCCAGACGAAAGGGAGGGTCTGGGCACAGCTGGCAGGTGGGGGCTGTGCTGACCTGGGGAGATGCTGTCTGGAGGCTGCTGGCCTCTTGTGGACAGACAGCTAGGAGTCAACCAAGAGGGGAGACTGGATTTGCGATTCCGGAGCATCGGCTGTGACACAAGGGCTACCATTTCCGAACACCTGCCACGAGCCCTGCCCTGTGCTAATGACAATAATAACTGTTGGCTGAGACTCACCAAGCACCAGGCTCTGCTTCTCCGGGGGGTGTAATTTCACACAGCAGCCCAGGGCGGAAGGTTCGGGTTTGGGTTTACAGGGAGATGGTGGAAGTGGCCAAGGCAGGACGCCAACGCACAGCAGAGCCAGCCCCTTTGCTTCAGCCGGGACAGCACTGAACTGGGTAGGGTTTTGGAGGTGGTTCCCTCAAAAGGCCAGGTTCATGGCCCAAAGAGGGACCTGCACCTGCTAGTGCTGGGAGCTGACCACCACCCACTGCAGGCCACCTGCACCCCAGGCCAGGGTGTTTTGAGGAGTGAAAACGAGGGACCCCTGAGGAGACAGGTCGCATCTGCTGCCCTAGCCATGTATTGAATGGCAGATTTTTTTTTGACAGGCAGAGTTAGTGAGAGACAGAGAGACAGAGAGAAAGGTCTTCCTTCTGTTGGTTTACCCCCAAGTGGCCACTACGGCTGGCGCGCTGCACTGATCCGAAGCCAGGAGCCAGGTGCTTCTCCTGGTCTCCCATGGGGTGCAGGGCCCAAGCACTTGGGCCATCCTCCACTGCATTCCCGGGCCATAGCAGAGAGCTAGTCTGGAAGAGGGGCAACCGGGACAGAATCCGGTGCCCCGACCAGGACTAGAACCCGAGGTGCCGGCGCCACAGGTGGAGGATTAGCCTAGTGAGCCGCGGCGCCAGCCTGAATGGCAGATTCTGTCCAGAGCCGGGGTGAAGTTCTGGTCGGTGGCACCGTTGAGGGGAACGACATGGACTGGCAGGGAAAATGGCCTGGCAGCCAACGAGCTCAGTGTGCAGGGGCAGAGGAGAGGAGTGGAGCGGCTGGGGCCGGGTGGACGTTGTTTCCAGGGAGGCCAAGCCTGGACTGACCCGAGTTCATCCTGGCTGCAGGTCATCACCCCTGATGGGCCGAGGGCGAAGCTGGGGTCTTGCTGGGGTTGCCCCAACTATTCCTGGGGTGTGAGTCAGGCAGACAGGTACTCTGGAGACATGAAAAGACAGAACAAGCTGACCTGAGCGCCACCCTGCTGAGGGACGGATCCAGAAGCATAGGCAGTGCCTGTCCTAGGGGAAGGACCTGCCCACGACCACACAGCTGATTGGGGCTCCAGGGACCAGACCTGGGCGTTGGAGGGGACAGAGGGTACCTGCATCTGGTCAGAGGAGATGTGATTGGTTAGAGCCCTGCTTCCCTGCGGCAGGGTGGGGGCGGGGAGCGTTTCAACTCCTCCCTCCCACCCCATACACAAAGCACCAGAACCCCAGCTCTCCCCGATTCTGTCCTCTGACCCTGCTGGGAACCAGGCATGGGAATGCTCTGATCCCATGTCCAGCAGGGACCCGCAGAGTGTGGGAGGAGAGACCTGCAGAGTGTGGGAGGAGAGACCTGCAGAGGGCTACCCTGGGCCCTGGGAGAGGACGGGGAGGGGTTGGTGCAGGGGTTAGGAGGTCCTGCTCTTGGTCCAGCCTGCCTGTTCCCAGGTGGTGAGCGCAGTAACAGTCCCTACCTCATGAGATGGCTGCACGCGCCTGCAGGGCACCTGTAACAATAGACACACAATGCTGGTTCCTCGCCTGCCTCTTTTTTTTTTTTTTTTTTTTTTTCATTCCCATGGGACGGAGCCAAGGATGGGAACGGTCATGAAGCCATGACTCTGATGAGTAGATGTGTGTGTGTGTGTGTGTGTGGTGCTTGGGCTGGGGGGAAGGTGGGGAGGACCGAGGGTAGAAGGTCTGAATAGGCTAAGCTCCAGTTCAGGGATACCCAAGGACATAGTGTGGCTTTACAGAAGTCAGTAAACCTCTTGGCCTCAGTTTCCCCACCTGTGTTATAGGTAAGATGATGATATCCTATCTCATGGGTTTTGCAAGGATTAAGAGAGCCTCCTGGGACTGAGTGCCTGCTCACGTTAGCTGTGATCCTACACACGGCACCACGCAGCTTGTTTGCGGGGTGCCGAAAGGTGCTGAGCTCATTCGCTTTCCTGGCTGTTCCCTGGTGGCAGCAGACAGCACTGTCTCCTCTGTGTTCATTTCAGTGCCCATTTTAAAGAAAGATTTATTTATTTGAAAGGCAGAGTTACAGAGAGCGTGGGAAAGGCAGAGAGAGAGAGAGAGGGAGAGAGAGAGAGAGAGAGGGAATCCTCCATCTTTTGGTTCACTCCCCAAATGGCTGCAACAGCCAGGGCTGCACTAGGTTGAAGCCAGGAGCTTCATCAGGGTCTCCCCCAAGCACCTGGGCCACCTTCCGCTGCTTTCCCAGGCACATCAGCAGGGAGCTGCATTGGAAGTGGAGCAGCTGGAATGGCGGTGCTGCAGGGAGCAGCTTAACCTGCAGTGCCACGGCACCAGCTCCTTTATACTCACTTGTTTGTTTGTTTGTTTTTGAAAATTTATTTGAAAGGCAGAGAGAGGAGAGAGAATTATCTTCCATCTGCTGGTTCACGTCCCAAATGGCCACAATGGCTGGAGCTGGGCCAATCCGAAGCCAGGAGCCAGGGGCTTCTTTCAGGTCTCCCACATGGGTTCAGGAGCCCTAGCACTTGGGCCATCTTCCACTGCTCTCCCAGGAACATTTAGCAGGAAGTTGGATCAGAAGTGGAGCACCTGAGATTCAAACTGGTGCCCATATGGGATGCCAGCACTGCAGATAGAGACTTAACCTTCTACACCACAGCACTGGTCCTGCCACCACTTTTTTTTCCTTTCTTTTTTTGAGAGGTTCAGTTACAGATAGAAGGAAAGACAGAAAGATCTCCCATCTGCTCGTTCACTCTCAAAATGGCTGCAGCTGCTGGAGCTGGGCCGATCGCCTCCTATAACCTACAACCCGTTTTATTATTTTTTAAAGATTTTATTCATTTATTTGAGAGGTAGAGTTTCAGACAGTGAGAGAGAGCAAGAGAGAGAGAGAGAGAGGTCTTCCATCTGATGGTTCACTTCCCAATTGGCCGCAACGGCCGGAGCTGTGCCGATCCGAAGCCAGGAGTCAGGAGCTTCTTACGGGTCTCTCATGTGGGTGCAGGGGCCCAAGGATTGGACCATCTTCCACTGCTTTCCCAGGCCACAGCAGAGAGCTGGATTGGAAGTGGAGCAGCCGGGACTATAACTGGTGCCCAGCCAGCGCCGCGGCTCACTAGGCTAATCCTCCGCCATGCGGCGCCGGCACACCGGGTTCTAGTCCCGCTCGGGGCGCCGGATTCTGCCCTGGTTGCCCCTCTTCCAAGCCAGCTCTCTGCTATGGCCCGGGAGTGCAGTGGAGGATGGCCCAAGTGCTTGGGCCCTGCACCCGTGTGGGAGACCAGGAGAAGCACCTGGCTTCTGGCTTTGGATTGGCGCAGCCATTTGGGGGGTGAACCAATGGAAGGAAGACCTTTCTCTCTGTCTCTCTCTCTCTCACTGTGTAACTCTGCCTGTCAAAAAACAAACAGACAAACAATTACGAGATGGGCATTGTGCTAAGCCCCTGCTTGGAATGCCCACCATCCCATATCGGAGTCCCGGCTACTCTGCTGCCAATGTAGCTTCCTGCCTGCAGATGACAGCCCGGGTCCTTGGGTCCCTGCCGCCCATGTGGGAGACCTGGATGGAGTTCCTGGCTCTTGGCTTCAGCGTGGTTCCGCCCTGGCTGTGTGGCCACTCGGGGAGTGAACTAGTAGATGGAAGAGCGCTCGCTCTCTTTCAATTAAATACATTAAAAAAAAAAAAAGTAATGAAAATCGAGGCACAGAAAAGCAGAGTGGTCCTGCGCTAAGGATGAGACAGTTCACTGCGCCCTCCTTATGACAGCTGTCAATCACCCTTACAGCCAGGAGCACTGTCATGCCAGCACACCTTGGCACCTGTGTGAAAGGCACTGGCTGTTGGAGTGGGCAGACGCTTCCCTGGGCCTCGACGCGGTGTGGCAAAGAACGTGCAGGATTCAGTCCCGATACACCTCCCTACCCCGCCACACAACTCCAGGGGGCGGCACGGCCATCAGCGCATCCCTTAAGCCTACGGTGTCCCTTGTTGTGGATTCAATTTTTAGCTTGGTTTTCTGGCCGATGACACCAAGACTCCGGGTCATGAATGGACCCTACCAAGGTCACGGCCTCCCGATTCGATAACTCACAGGTCACCTGCACAGGCCGTTCCCCGCCCAGGGTGTGGTCTCACAGAGGCTCAGACCCTGATCTGCCCCTCAGGGTCGCAGGAGGCTTGCCCATCCATCAGGCACCTGGCGAGCGCCAAGAAACGGCCAGGCTCTCCGTGCCCTCGCCCTTTAGTGCTGCGGAAGGGTTAGCGGCTGCCCCAGGTCCATGGCCAGTCAGGGCGGCAGGACACTGGCGCTCGGGGGCGTTTCTTCGCGCCCCTCACTGGAGCCCCCTGCACGGAGAGCTTTGTGAGCCTCCACGGGGCAGCGGGGTCGGAGCCGTGTGGGTGGAGCGGTCCCCGGCTCTCCCTCCCTGGCGGCCACGCCGGCCCTGACAGGCAGTCAGCCGCGTCATCCCGGCCTAGGCCGCGCGGTCAGGCTGGGCAGGAGAACTCCGGCCCCAGCGCGAGACTCGACTTGCGGACAAAAGGCCGAGAACACAGGGGCCAATCCGCGTCCAGTCGCGTAGCGCGGAGCCGGCGAGCCTGGGGGGAGGAGCTCGCCTCGTCGCGTCTATTGGCTGAGGCTGACGTCCATCCAATGCCCGCGGCCACACCATTGGCCGGTGGGGGCGGGGTTTGCGGCGCCCCAATGAATGGGGGAGCCGGAAGCAGGAAGTGAGTTTGGGAACGGAGCGGCGCTGCAGGTGAGGCGCGGCGCCTGGGTTTTAGGGTCACGGTGTGCCGTCCCCAGGGGGACCAGGGCGAAGCTGGGCTGAGCGCAAGATCATTGTCTTTCTGCTGACCCTCCGAGTACCCCTTCCAGATGCATCCGGGCCTCGAGGCCAAAGAGCGCTCCGTGCCGCAAAGAGTTAACACCCCTTTCGGAACCAGTGGGATGGTGCTGTTGGGGCGGAGGCCCGGGGGTCGTGGGGAGGCTGGAAGCTTGTCCCCAGGCGGGGCAGGGGGCTGTGGAGAATGCCGTGGGTTGGGAGACCGTCGCGTCCCAGCCGAGCCCTGAAACCTCGGGGTTGTCGCTTTGGCTGCACCAAGTTTCACTTTTCCTATGCGTGAACGGGGTTTCTTTCGGCCGTGGACTTCCGTGGCCTCCCTGGCTGTGCACAGAGAGCAGAGAGAACGGGGCGGGTCTCAGAGCAAGGAGGCAGAGTAGATCATTCACTGCACACACCCGCTGTCACGCCCTTTTTAGGGAGGATGGAGGGGGAGTGCCTTGAGTTTCAGTAGTCAGGCCGAGTCAGGGGTGGAACCCAGGTCACCAGGTGGCAGCCTGGGGCTCTGTCCCTGTGCTCAGCGATGGGGCCTGGCCTCCGTTGTGGGGTTAGACAAGGCTGTTTGGCCACCTGTAATACTGGGAGGTTGCCGGTCACCTAGCCCTCTGTCTGAATCTCGGTTGGCCCGTGGTGAGTGGGCTCCGTGGTATTCCCTTTCCTGTGGGCCTCCGGGAGGATGCACGGGGTCGCGAGGGCCCGGAGCCAGTGTGCAGTTGGCGTGTGGCTGTGCTGACCGTGACGGCTTCCCCAGGGCCCATGGCGGACACCCAGTACATCCTGCCCAATGACATCGGCGTGTCTAGCCTGGACTGCCGCGAGGCCTTCCGCCTGCTGTCGCCCACGGAGCGCCTCTACGCCCACCACCTGTCGCGGGCTGCCTGGTACGGGGGCCTGGCTGTGCTGCTGCAGACCTCCCCCGAAGCCCCCTACATCTACGCCCTGCTCAGCCGCCTCTTCCGCGCCCAAGACCCTGACCAGCTGCTGCAGCACGCCCTGGCCGAGGGCCTCACCGAGGAGGAGTATCAGGTCGGTTCTCGGACCAACCCTCGCTTCCTGAGTGGCCTCTGGGTGCGAGAGACAGGATACAGGGGTGCAGAGGGAGTCGGCGGGAGGCAGGAGGATTCCACCCAAAGCCACAGAGTCAGGAACCGGCCCTCAGCTGCTGTGATTATAACAAAGGAGAGAGCGACAGGTCCAGAGAAGGCAGAGGAAGGAGTGCAGGCCGGGGATCGGGAGGTCTGGTTCTGGCTGGGCTCTGCTCTGCCACGGTGCTTGGCCGTGGGTGGAGTGTTCTACCTGTCCTGTGGCGCTTGCTTGTGTATCTGTCGGCCAAGTGCTACGTGATTCTCAGTGCGTGGTGGCAGCGCAGAAAAGCAGAATGCAAGGTCCACTCGTTCTCAACCCTCCACAGAGGAACCAGTGGGCTGGTGTGGTCCACGGCCTGTTCGGTCCCCCGCGTGTGCGTCGCACACTTACCCTGCGTGTGCACTGTCGGTTCCTGATCACCCCTTGTACGTAGGTGAGGCCGTGCTGCCCCGTTCTGTGTCCTGCTCTTCTTCCTGAACGTCACGTCTCAGAGAACTTCTGTGGGCACATACAAATTCACCTCATTTTTTTTTTTCTTTTAAAAGATTGATTTGATTTGATTTGAAATGCAGAGTGACAGAGACAGAGACGGTGGTGGGGAGGTCTTCCATCTGCTGGTTCACTCCCCAGATGGCCTCAGTGGCCGGAGCTGTGCAGATCTGAAGCCAGGGAGCTTCTTCCGGGTCTCCCACGCAGGTGCAGGGGCCCAAAGGCTTGGGCCATCCTCCGCTGCTTTCCCAGGCGCATTAGTAAGGAGCTGGCTTAGAAGTGGAGCAGCCAGGACTGGAACCAGCGCCCGCATGGGAAGCCGGTACTGCAGGCCGGGGCTTTAACCCGCTACGCCACAGCGCCGGCCCCCTCATTTATCAGCCATGATGCGTTCCAGAGCATGGTGCCTGGAGTCAGTGTAATCCCCTCTTTATGGTGGACATTTAGGTTGTTTCTCTTGAGTAGGATCCGATTCTGGAAGCGGAATTGTTGGTCAAGGCTCCGTACATTTTTTACAGTTGACTGATGCCTCTAAATTACTCTCCAAAAACCTCCACCAAGTTATAGTCCCACCAAGAATGCTCGAGACGAAGGCCTGCTTTTCTGTGTGTGAGATAGATGGATTAGGTGCTTATTGGCCTCTTAGGGACTTCGGGTAATCGTGTGTCATCTTGAGGCCTTGACCTGCTCACCAGAACAGCTAATAACTGTGGTGATGAGAAAGAGCTACTCAAGGGTGCTGTTTTCGGTGAGATTGTTTCGTTTACAAGTAGCAGAAACCCAGCTCAGATGGCTTACGTGAGAAAGAATCATTGGCTCACGTAATTGGAAAGTCAGGCCAGGCAGGCTTTAGGCACGGCTGGGTTCAGGGGCTCGGCGCTGTCACCGGAGCTTTGTCTTCCTTTCTCAGCCTCGCTTGCTTCCCTCGCGACCATGGGAGAGGCCCGGGGGCTTCAGGCCATCCCTGGTGTAAGGGGAAGATTTCCTGGAAGGGCTCTGACGGAGCCGAGCCTCTGCTTGTCCCCGTGGCCGGTCAGCGGCTTCTCTGACCGGCCGAGCCGGCGAATGTGGCCAGCTGTGGAGCCGGGAGGAGGGAGACTCCCCCCCCTAGACCCCGACGGAAGACCGGGGACTTGGTACTGGAGTGGAGGCTGGATTTGGGGCCAGCAAAAGCTGCCGAGCAGGACAGATGGTGGCAACCTCTGCCCTCTGACACCAGCTGCCTGGCGACGGAGGGCAAAGAGGGTGTTTCACGGTGGCCTGAAAGTTCACGGAGGCGGCAGGTGACTTAGAGGGGCGCGGGGAGGGCGGCAGCCAGCGCTTGGGCGTCTTTGGGGACCGCTAGGACCATGATGCTGGACAACAGGGGCGTGAAAATGAGGTCGGCCCGACGGGGGCCTCCCGGGATCCGGGTCCTCCCGCTGTGTCTCCCAGCCGCACCCTGACCGGTCCCCCCCCCCGCCCCCAGGTGTTCTCATCTCAGGAAGAAGCTTGCCCTGGGTGGGGGGGGCTGCACTTCCTGTCTCTGATGCCCACCTCCCCCCTCAGGCATTCCTGGTCTATGCGGCAGGGGTCTTCTCCAACATGGGCAACTACAAGTCCTTTGGCGACACCAAGTTTGTTCCCAACCTGCCCAAGGTGAGGTGAGGGAGAGATGGGGAAGGCAGGGAGGAGGGGTGTGACGGGGTGGGGGTAGGGAGGGCAGAGCGAGCCCAGAGTGAGGAGCGCTGCCTTGCTGTGACAGTGCGACACCGCCGGAGCACCCGGCCTGGGCGTCCTCCCGGAGACTGCGGGGAGCCCGCCGAGGGCCGTGGAGCTCACACGCGGTGCCTGGCAGGCTTGTTAACACGCAGTGTCCAACGCAGAGGGTCTGCAGCAAGGCCAGGGGCCCGGGCCCCCCGCCCCCAGCTGTTGCGGACGAATCCACAGCAACACCCAGCGCTGCTGGTCCCTAGACGGCGCGCCGAGCCCCACAGGCCGAGACTGGGAGAAGGGTGTGGAGCTGGAGGGGGGCCTGGGGGGCAGGTTGGGGCGGTGTGGCCCCACCCACGGCCTCCCTCCCCTGCAGGAGAAGCTGGAGCGGGTGATTCTGGGGAGCGAGGCCGCTCAGCAGCGTCCGGAGGAGGTCCGGGGCCTGTGGCAGACCTGCGGGGAGCTCATGTTCTCCCTGGAGCCGCGGCTGCGGCACCTGGGGCTGGGGAAGGAGGTGAGGCCCCGAGTGCGCGGGCGGTGGGGGGCGTCCCCACCTCTGGGGTGGAGGCAAGGGCAGCTGACGGGCGAGCGGCGGGCCTCAGTCTCGTCACCTGTGAGATGGGCAGCCGGTTGGGCAGACGCTTCCCGGTGCCCTCCTGGATCTGACATCCCAGAGTGCTGTGTGCAGGGGAGAAGGGCTTCAGGTTTGAGGGAGCTGAGGGGGGCGGAGGGGAGGGGCGTCCCCAGCCTCCCGTCTGGAGGCTGCTGAGGGGGGGTGCTTTGCTGGCCACCCCTCAGCCTCCAACCTCTGCCACTCCTCTTGCCCGGACAGGGAATCACCACCTATTTCTCCGGGGACTGCACCATGGAAGACGCCAAACTGGCCCAAGACTTTCTGGACTCACAGGTGAGGGCTTCTCACGCTGCCCCTCCCCCCGGTACCTGCTCCGGGGCCTCATCTGGGGCCCAGCTGTTGGCTGAAATGACTCAGAGCCCTTGGGTCCAGGGTCAGCTGGCGCAGACCAGGAGGATGGCCTGCCTGCCCCAGGGCTGGAGCGGGCCCTGGCTCAGCCTCAGGGCAGGCTGAAAGGACACTCAGAGGCACTTATGAGCTTGGACCCTGTGGTCCTGGTGCCGCGTGGGCGCCCCAGCTCGGCCGCTCAGCAGCCATGTGACCGGTGTCTGTGTCGGAAGCCATGCGTGCCTCGGGCAGCCCTGGGTTGGCTGAGTCTGCTCCGTGAGATGGCCTGGCCTGCCCACCACTGCCCGCTGCCCTCCCAGCCAGCTGGGGAGGGGGCCCTCTCCCTCCTCCGACCTGCTGCCCGCTCTGACCCTCACTGTCTCCCAAACCCCTGCCCGGTCTTTCCAGAACCTCAGTGCCTACAACACTCGGCTCTTCAAGAAGGTGGATGAGGAGGGGAAGGCCTGCTACGAGGTGCGGCTGGCGTCCGTGCTCGGCACAGGTCAGCTCAGGCCCCGGGCCACCTGCGGGGCCCTGTGCTCTCTCCGTAGCGCTTTAGCACCGGGGAGTCCTGGTCCCCCGCCCAGCTGCGCCCACGGAACTGGCACCCTGCTCCCCAGGGACTTTCTGCCTGGCGCCTGCCAGCGTCTAGTTTCTCTTTACCTTACCTGTGGGCAGATCAGGAACACCCCCTGCTTGGTCCCACCTGGTCTCAAGTCCACACCACCGGTGTGGTGTTTGGAGGGGCATTCTGTGGTGAGGCCAGGGGAAAATGGACACAGTGGGACAGGGGTGTCCAAGCCCCTCTCAGGACCTAGCAGCCTGGCCTGTTACCTTGTGCCCCAGCCCCAACCTTGTACCCAAAGCCTCCCGCTCAGACTGGCTCCAGCCCTGCTCAGCATCTTCCAGTTCTTACCTCCCACTGCAGGCCTCTTCCCTCCCGAATGCCCTCTGGCCCCCCTGGGCCAGGCCGGTCCTCATCCTGCGGACGTGCGTGGACGTCACCCCTGCCAGAACCTCCCCTGACCTCCCATGACTGGGTCTGTGCCCTGTCTTCTCCCACGCACATGCCCCGCGATTTTTCTGTTTTCCCCACGTGACCCTCCCAAGTGGACATCCTAACCACTGAAGCCCAGACCTCAGAGTAGGAGGGCCACGGTGGAAGGCCCACTGAGGTGTCTGCCGCCGGTCTTTCCCAGAGCCTTCTCCCGACTCGGAAGTCACGTCCAAGCTGAAAAGCTACGAATTCCGGGGCAGCCGTTTCCAGGTGACCCGGGGTGACTACAGCCCCCTCCTGCAGAAGGTGGTGGAGCACCTGGAGAAAGCCAAGGTGGGGCTGGCTGGGGGCTGGGGACCCCTCTGCCCGGCACAGGGGGCCTGGGGCGCGTGTGTGGATGGCCTGCGGCTCACAGACGCGGCTCACCCCCAGGCGTATGCAGCCAACAGCCACCAGGAGCAGATGCTGGCCCAGTACGTGGAAAGCTTCACCCAGGGCTCCATCGAGGCCCACAAGAGGGGCTCCCGCTTCTGGATCCAGGACAAAGGCCCCATCGTGGAGAGGTGAGGCCCCCGCCTCCCGCCCCGCCCGCCCCGCCCGCCCCTGCTGCATCTGGGCCCTTCTCTCCCCCAGTTACATCGGGTTCATCGAGAGCTACCGCGACCCCTTTGGTTCCCGAGGAGAGTTTGAAGGTAACTTTTGCGGGGAGCGGGGCTCAGATTCCTTTTGTTCCTGTCTGAGCTCAGGCTCCCAGAATCCCCTGAGGGCTCCCCGACCCCCTTCCCCGGGCAGTAATTGTCACAGCAACAGGCGTGGCAGATGTTGTTGACTTTACGAGCCACGTCGGTGTCCCAGGTACAGTCTCGCAAAGCTGACCTCTGCAGGCGTGGGAGCTGGGGCGCAAGTGGCAGGTGGCGGAGCCCCAGCGCCCCGGCCCTGAGCCACTGTGCTGTGCTGCCTCTGGTGTCCGTGTGGTCAGGGCCCAGACTCGCCGCACACGGACGCAGGTTCCCAGCCAGGCCTTGCCCCGTGGGTGTGTGGCCCCAGGCCAAGTAGCCCTAGCTCTGAGGTGAAGTGAGATGCAGTCACCGACGCTCAGTGGCTGGACGTGTGATTGATGCCATGGCTGTGGCTAGTCATCCCGTCCCTGGTGGCAGGCTGCCTGACCCCTGTCCCTCGGTCCCCACGTCCTGTGGGACCCAGTTGTGCGAGGCAGGGGGCCCATCGTGTGCAGTCAGTTTGTCTCCACACACCCTTGCCTTGTCCCACCATGGATGCATTGTGAGCTTCTGGCTGCCCAGGCTGAAGAGGTGGGCCTGGGAGAGGAATCCCAGCCCTCAGACCAGGCCCAGGGGCCCGAGGGAGGGAGGGCCATCCACCTGCAGCTTTCCTGCCCAGGGCCTGATCCAGCAGGACCCGGGCTTGGGTCATTGCTGTCTGACCCAGCACAGGGTCACTGCTCCCAGCAGGCATTGAACACATGCGTGATGGTTAGCGGGGTTGAGCAGGGTGAGGCGGGACCCTCCCTTCACCCTGCCAAGCCACAGCTCCCGCCTCCCCTGCAGGCTTCGTGGCCATGGTGAACAAGGCCATGAGTGCCAAATTCGAGCGGCTGGTGGCCAGCGCCGAGCAGCTGCTGAAGGAGCTGCCCTGGCCGCCCGCCTTCGAGAAGGACAAGTTCCTCACCCCTGACTTCACCTCCCTGGATGTCCTCACCTTCGCCGGCTCCGGCATCCCTGCCGGCATCAACATCCCCAACTGTGA
Organism: Oryctolagus cuniculus; assembly: GCF_964237555.1. NCBI lineage: Eukaryota > Metazoa > Chordata > Mammalia > Lagomorpha > Leporidae > Oryctolagus > Oryctolagus cuniculus. Next base: position 5,404,089 of record NC_091432.1, on the reverse strand, counting down.
GCTCCCCCAGCATTTCCCGAGCCCGGGCGGTGGGAGGGTGGGGGCGGGGCACCACTGGGAACTGCCCCTCTCCGACGGATACCCTGGCCGCAAACCACCCTGCTCAGTGCGTCCTGCCAGCCCTTTCTCTTGTTTGTGACCCTTGACCTCTGCCCCTTCACCCTTGGTCACACTCCCTGTGTTCTCCAGACGATGACCTGAGACAGACCGAAGGCTTCAAGAACGTGTCACTGGGGAACGTGCTGGCCGTGGCCTACACCACGCAGCGGGAGAAGCTCACCTTCCTGGAGGAGGACGACAAGGTGGGCACGCCAGGGTCAGGCTGGGCCAGGGCCAGGGTCAGGCTGGGCCAGGGCCAGGGTCAGGGCTGGGCCAGGGTCAGGGTCAGGGCTGGGCCAGGGCCAGGGTCAGGGCTGGACCAGGGTCAGGGCTGGGCCAGGGTCAGGCTGTGCCAGGGTCAGGCTGGGCCAGGGCCAGAGTCAGGGCTGGACCAGGGTCAGGGCTGTGCCAGGGCCAGGGTCAGGGCTGGGCCAGGGTCAGGGCTGGGCCAGGGCCAGGGTCAGGGCTGTGCCAGGGTCAGGGCTGGGCCAGGGTCAGAGTCAAGGCTGGGCCAGGGCCAGGGTCAGGGTCAGGGCTTGGCCAGGGCCAGGGTTAGGGCTGGGCCAGGGTCAGGGCTGGGCCAGGGCCAGGGTCAGGGCTGGGCCAGGGTCAGGGCTGGGTCAGGCTGGCCTCAGGGTCAGGGTCAGGGTCAGGCTGGGCCAGGGCCAGAGTCAGGGCTGGACCAGGGTCAGGGCTGGGCCAGGGTCAGGGCTAGGCCAGGGCCAGGGTCAGGGCTGGGCCAGGGTCAGGGCTGGGCCAGGGCCGGGCCAGGGCCAGGGCCAGGGCTGGCCAGGGCCAGGGTCAGGGCTGGGCCAGGGCCAGGGTCAGGGTTAAGGCTGGGCCAGGGCCAGGGTCAGGGTCAGGGCTTGGCCAGGGCCAGGGTTAGGGCTGGGCCAGGGTCAGGGCTGGGCCAGGGCCAGGGTCAGGGCTGGGCCAGGGTCAGGGCTGGGTCAGGCTGGCCTCAGGGTCAGGGTCAGGGTCAGGGCAGGGCCAGGGTCAGGGTCAGGGCTGGGCCAGGCTGGCCTCAGGGTCAGGGCAGGGCCAGGGTCAGGTTCAGGGCTGGGCCAGGCTGGCCTCAGGGTCAGGGCTGGACCAGGGTCAGGGCAGGGCCAGGGTCAGGTTCAGGGCTGGGCCAGGGTCAGGGTCAGGCCTCAGGGTGGACGGCCCGGAACCTTCAGGAGGAGCAAGCGCAGCTTCGGTTCCTGCCGCACCACTATCCCGCGGGACCGTGTGCCACTTTGGAGCCTCAGTTTCCCCGCTGGTCACACAAAGGAGGCGGTCCCTCCCGCGTCCCTCCCCAGTGGCGGCTGGGATGGGGGGCCTGCCCCAGGCAGGCGCGCCGTGTCGGGCCCCGGGTCCGGGCTGAGTGGCCGTGGTGGGACGGCAGACAGCGGGCCCCTGCATGTCTCGGCAGGACCTGTACCTCCGCTGGAAGGGGCCCTCCTTCGACGTGCAGGTGGGGTTGCACGAGCTGCTGGGCCACGGCAGCGGCAAGCTCTTTGTGCAGGTAAGAGGCAGCGCCCGCGCGGGCCTTCCCCTGCCCCCCCCCCCCACCCAGGGTGGAGCTGCTCCGGGTCTGCCCTCTGGGGGCTTTGGGTTGGTGGAGAAATGACCCCTGAAGCAGGGAAGACCCCGCCCTGCCCTCCCCCGCGACGTCCCAGGGCTCGGACGACTCCGTGGGTGCACGGGGGCAGCCTGGGGGCAGCTCAGCCTGCGCCAGGGTCGCTCTGCTCAGGCTGCAGCAGCCCCGGGGTGCAGGCTGCGAAGAGGCAGGCCCTGGATGCTCCCGTCCTGAGGCTGCGGCCCCGGCTGCCCGCCACTGCTGTCCCCCTGGGCCACAGAGGTTTTGGATACCCTAGGGAGCCACCTCCCCCAGAGCAGCCGCTTCCTGCTGGCTGGCCTGAGCACCCGGAGCCCTTTGAACACCACTCGGGAGCAGCAGGCCGAGTGGAGCTGCACAGAGGAGACGAAACGGGGCAGCGCGGCGACGGCCGGCTTCGGCGTGGGCCCTCCGGGAGACAGGCTGCGTCCCTGGACGGGGGAGCTGGCTGGGAAAGTCAGGGGGCGCTTGTCCAGCCTGTGGCCTTGGGAAAGGCCGTTCCTGTCCTAGGCCCCAGTAAAACAGGGTTCCTGGCCCTTCTGCCCGTGGCCTGTCGAGGCTGGACAGCCAAGGTGGGCGGGTAGTGAGCCCTGGCACACAGCAGGCCCCCTGCACATGGCTGTCCGTGTTGGAGACGCTGTGCATGGCGTCTGGGGGCTCTCAGCGTCCGAGCCTCAGTTTCTTCATCAGAGAAGTGGGAGAATAACAGCCTTCCCTGGAGGGTGGTTGTGAGGATTAAATGGGTGACGGGTGAAGGTGCCAGGCGCGCGGCCGGTCTGCGGGTCTGAGGCCTCTTCCAGCAGTGCCGGGGAGCAGCCAGGAGAGAGAGACCTCCCATCTTCTGGTTCATAGCCTTCTGTCTCTGGTTCACTCTCCAAATGCCTGCAACGGCCAGGGCTGGGCTGGGCCAAAGCCAGGAGCCTGGAACCCAATCCAGGTCTCCCACGTGGGTTGGCAGGGGCCCACGTATTTGAGCCACCACTTGCTCCTTCCCAGCGTGCCCATTAGTGGGAAGCTGCACTTGGAGGCAGAGCCGGGGCTTGAACCGGGCACTCCATTGTGGGAGTGGGTGTCCCACAGGGCATCTTGACTGCTATGCCGAATGCCTGGCCAGGTTTGGGTCTGGGGGTGACTCAGGCAGCTCCCTCCCTGTCTGGCCATCCGTTTCCCTCTGTGCTGTGGACAGGTAGCTGGCTCTTCCACTCCACAGGACTCAGGTTTGCGAGCATCTGTCTGCTCGCTGCTCCTGGCCCCCCCTTCCCGAGCCGCTTCTCGGACCCAGGCTGTCAGGGCTGAATGCCTGGACTGTGCTGGGGCCCCTTTCTCTCACTCACCCCCCGTACGTGTCCCTTCTGCAGGATGAGAAGGGGGCACTGAACTTTGACCGGGAGACAGTGATCAACCCCGAGACAGGGGAGCAGGTGAGGGCGGCCAGGGTGTTGGGAGGTGGGCGTGGTGGGGCCAGGGCCACGCTTGCCCCTAAGCCTGCTTCCCGGGCCTCTTCTCCCAGATCCAGAGCTGGTACCGCAGCGGGGAGACCTGGGACAGCAAGTTCAGCAACATCGCCTCCAGCTACGAAGAGTGCCGGGCCGAGAGCGTGGGCCTCTACCTGTGCCTCAACCCTCAAGTGCTGGAGTAGGAGCCGCGGGCTGGGGGGCGCACACCTGCTGCCGGGTGGTGGGCTCCACGGGCACCGCCTCGCCTGATGGCGCATGGCCCCTGACCCTCCCTGTCGCTGCCCCTCCCTCCCCCACCCAGGATCTTCGGCTTCGAGGGGGCCGACGCGGAAGACGTGATCTACGTGAACTGGCTCAACATGGTGCGGGCTGGGCTGCTGGCCCTGGAGTTCTACACGCCTGAGGCCTGCAGCTGGCGACAGGTGGGGGCAGGCAAGAGGGAGACGGTGCGGGGAGGGGGCCCCTGTACTGCAAGCAGAGGAGCTGGGCCTCATCCCAGACCACAGTGTGTGGGGGGCCTCAGTGTCCCCGCCTGTGGGATGGGAGCAGTAGTCCTTCCTCCCCACCAGTCAGGCTGCTTCAGGCGAGATGCCTTTACTCCTCCCGCGGGCAGCTGATCTGTCCTGTGCGCACCAGGCACCTGCAGGAATTAACTGAGCCCCGATCCCCGGACCAGCCCCGGGGAGCTAGGTGCCGTGGTGAGGGGTCCCAGAAAGTTCGTGGAAAATGCGAATTACGAAAGCTGCGTGGATTTCAAATATTTTTGCACCCAAGTAAACATCTCGGAGTCCCACTTCTCCATAAACACCTTGAAGTCTCCCCACCCCCACCCCCACCCCACGCGCTTTCCTGGTGTTAGGGTGAGGAAATGGCGGCTCGTGGTGGTGAAGCAGCTGCTGCGGGCCGGCAGAGCCAGGACTCAGGTGCGCACGGTCGGCCCTGAGCCCTCGGCCCGACTGCCCCCTGGAGGGAGGAAAAGCAATAGAAATGCGTTTATCAGAGCACGCCGGTGCCGGGTGAGGGGCAGTGTGATGTCACGTGAGCGCACGTTTCGGTCTAGAAGCTCGGGTCTGGGGCCTGGCTCTGCCTTTGCCAGCTGTGTGACCCCGAGCAGGGCACTCCCCCTCTCTGGGCCTCTGTCATCCGTAAACTGGGGACAACGGCGCCCAGTGGTGTCCACTGCTGAGGGGCACTGACGAGACTGGGGAGTGAGGGCCTGGGGGGACCGGAGCCGCAGGCAGCAGGGTGGGTGATGGGAGCAGAGGCACCAGGAACCACTCGGGAACGGCCTCGCTGTCACCCTGGGCGGGCTCCGTTCCCTGAGAGCAGACGAGAGGGGAGCGGGGCCGGCGTGGACGCGATGACCACGTTAGCTGTCGGTGTGCCAAGCGTGCCACACCAGTCACGAGTGACCTCTTCCCCTGGCCCTGCAGGCCCACATGCAGGCCCGGTTTGTGATCCTGAGGGTCCTGCTGGAGGCTGGCGAGGGACTCGTCACCGTCACGCCCTGCACAGGCTCCGACGGGCGCCCGGATGCCCGGGTCCGCCTGGACCGCAGCAAGATCCGGTCGGTGGGCAGGCCCGCCCTGGAGCGGTTCCTGCGGAGACTCCAGGTAAGCGCGGGCCTCTCACCTCGGACCTCCCCCACCCTCTGCCCCGCCTCACAGCCGCCATTCATTCCTCAAGTCCTGTGCGTGTGCTGCCTGTGCCAGGCACTGGGGAGAAGCTGTCTCACGTTGCAAGGAGGGAAGGCATATAGCAGCCCATGGGCCCTGGGTGATCTCACCCTGGCAATGAAGCCACACGCCGTTAAACGTGACAGGCGGGGAGAGGTTTGCGGGGCCACCTTGGCCTGGGTGACTAGGGAAGGCTTCTTGGAGGAGGTGTCATTTGAGCCGGAATTGAATGTCAAGAAAGAGCCAGCTGTGAGACACTCTGAGGGCAGCAGATGCTGTGGCCAGTCGTAGGAGCTTGCCAGGCTGAGGGACAGGAGGAGGCCTGCAGCGTGGTGAGTGATGGAGGGAGAAGACCACAGGCAGCATGGCCCTGGCCTGGAACCCGCACGTGTAGTCCTGAGTTTCCCGCCGCGGTCACACACCTCTCACCCCCTGCATCACCAAGCACACTCTCCGTGAGGGTGTGTCCACCTGCTCCCACAAGGCACTAAGGGCATGTTTTCATGGAAGGTAACGAGTTTTGGCCATTGAAGTCAGGTGAAGGTAGAAATGAAACACCGGTCCATGGAGAACAGAGCGTGATGTCTTAGGTTGGGTCCCAGAATACAAGAAGGACGTTGATAGGAAGAGCACCGAATCGGAAGTCAGCGCGGAACAGCCGTGTCACCAACAGTGACGCACCAGTTACTAGGAGTTAACGACCAGCGGGAGCTGGGCCAGGCCCCGTGGGAACTCTGTACTGTCTTTGCGACTTTTCTACAGATCTAAAATTATTCCCCAAGATGTTTATTAATAATAACCGGTCATTCAATGCAGGAATCAAATAAGCAGCCCCTAGGCCAACCCTGAACGGTGACATTGAACCGAGCACCGAGCTGGCAGCGTGTGAGGGGCCCTCAGTGCAGTGCCCAGTCTCAGCCCTGGTTGTACAGGACACAGGGGCCTCCGGGTCTTTCCTGGTGTGGCTGTTTCCTCGCACCGGCCATGGTTGAAGCCAGGAGCGCAGCAAGCAGGGAGAACGTCAGCCAGGAGTCCGGGACAGCCACATTCTTGGCCCGCCTCGCATTATTAAAATGGGCAGAGGCTGGGGAGCTGCGTGTCGCTGGCTGGTTGGGCGGTCCAGCAGCCGTGGGCTCTGCTCCCATGTGAAGAACCGGCTGGACCTTGGCAGCAGTTGCTGCCCTTGGACATGGCACAGACCCCCAGGTCTGCAGGGACCACCCCTGGCCACCCCGGGTGCTTATGCATTGGGCTTCCGACATCTGAGGGTTCCACATCCATAACCCACCGTGGAGCAAATTAACCTAAAAGCTTACACCTGTGCTGAACAGTACAGACTTTGCTTTCCCTAAACAATGTAGAAACTTTTGACATAGCTTCACGTTGTTAATATTCTAAGTCATCCAGAGAAAATTTAAGAGCATACAGGAGGCCGGCACTGCGGCTCACTAGGCTAATCCTCCGCCTTGTGGCACCGGCACACTGGGTTCTAGTCCTGGTCCGGGCACCGGATTCTGTCCCGGTTGCCCCCCTTCCAGGCCAGCTCTCTGCTGTGGCCCGGGAGTGCAGTGGAGGATGGCCCAAGTGCTTGGGCCCTGCACCCCATGGGAGACCAGGAGAAGCACCTGGCTCCTGCCATTGGATCAGCGTGGTGCGCCAGCCGCAGCGCGCCGGCTGCGGCGGCCATTGGAGGGTGAACCAACGGCAAAGGAAGACCTTTCTCTCTGTCTCTCTCTCTCTCACTGTCCACTCTGCCTGTCAAAAAAAAAAAAAAAAAAAAAAAAGGCATACAGGAGCGTGTGTGTAGGTTCTATACAAACACTGCATCATTTTAGATAAAGTACGTGAACATCCATTAATTTTTTTTCAAGATTTAGTTATTTTATTAGGCAGATTTACAGAAAGAGAGGGAGAAACAGATCTCGTAAATGTTCGTGATGGCTGGGGCTGGCCAGGCTGAAATCAGGAGCCGGGAACTCCATCCGGGTCCCCCACATGGGTGGCAGGGGTTTGAATACTTGGGCCATCGTCACTGCTTTCCCGGGGTCATTAGCAGGGAGCTGGGTTGGAAGCGGAGCAGCGGGGACTGGAACCAGCACTCACATGGGATGCCAGTATTGCAAGCAACAGCTTACCCTGCACCACATTGCTGGCCCCATCCATGAAGTTTGGAATCCATGCATGCAGGGGATGGTCAAAAGTTCATGCAAAAGGCATGTTGTAAAAAACTATGCATGTTTCAGCTTTTTCATGCCAAAATAAACTTATCTTTTAATTCCATGTTCCATTAACATAAAAAAAAGATTTATTTATTTATTTATTTATTTGAAAGGCAGAGTTGCAGAGAGGCAGACAGAGAGAGAGAGGTCTTCCATCTGCTGGTTCACTCCCCAAATGGCTGCAATGCCCAGAGCTGGGCCGATCCGAAACGAGGAGCTTCTTCCGAGTCTCCCACACGGGTGCAGGGGCCCAAGCACTAGGGTCATCTTCCGCTGCTTTCCTAGGCTGTAGCAGAGAGCTGGATCGGCACTGGTGTCCACGTGGGATGCCGACACTGCAGGCGGCACTTTGCCCGCTGCGCCACAGCGCCATCCCCTGATCCGCATCTCGCGCTCGTCCGGCACAGTAACACCGAGGGAACAGCCCAGGGTGGTGCAGTAACTGAGGTCACACTTCCCGTGCGTGAGGGAGCCGCCTTCTGCAGGCTGTCTCAGTCCGCTCCGAACTGACCTCATGAAGTAGCCGAGCCCGGGTTGTTCACAAGGAACAGAAAGTTTGGAGCTGGCGGGCTGAGCTGTCCTGTGAGGGCCGCCCTCAGCTCCACCGGTAGCACCTGGTTGCCACAACCTCGGAGTGAGGAACAGTGAAGGCGGAGGAGCAGGAGGGCTGGCGGCCGCGTGGCGCTCTTTCCTAAGGGCCTGGGTTCCGTTCATGAAGGAGGAGCCCTCGTGGCCCAAGCACCTGTTCAAGGCCCCGCCTCCACGGAGCTTTCTAACACCTGACTTCTGGACGGGTCAAGTTCACACCGTGGCACAGATGGTCCGGGGCTAGGCACAGCGCTATGGACGCAGGCCGGGTGGCCCCTCCTAGACACTTGCCCCCTCCTCCTTCCACAGGTGCTGAAGTCCACGGGGGATGTGGCGGGCGGGCGAGCCCTGTATGAGGGCTACGCCGCCGTCACCGATGAGCCGCCCGAGTGCTTCCTCACCCTCAGGGACACGGTGCTGCTGCGCAAGGAGTCTCGGAAGCTCATCGTCCAGCCCAACACGCGCCTGGAAGGTACAGCGCTCAGCCCGTGCAGGGCCTTTGGGGGCAGAAAGCAGGTCCCCGGGGGCTCAGGGAAGACTACCTGGGGTGCTGCTTCCCCGCCACGGGCCTCCTTGTGCCGGACGTCAGGCCAAAGACTTGAGTTCGCCACGCGCACACACACAGCCATGCTGGGTCTCAGACAGCAGCCGGGCCTGGACCTGGACATTCAGGCCTGTCAGGCCCCCGCACAGGATCAGGTCGGGCGTTGTGCTGGGGTGTCAGCAGGCCGAGCAGAACCCTGGGGAGACGCTGACTCCGCAGCTCCCTCATCCCCCTCCCCTCCCAGGTGGCAAGTCCATTTCTGGGCGCCCTGACCCTGTCTGCATGGTGCTCGGACCTCTTGTCCCTTCCATTTGCGGAGTGCACTGAGCTCACTCTCCCGTAACCCTGTTCCCTTTGCTGGGCGCCGTCTTCCCCCAGATTGAGCCCTGCTGAGTGGCACGTCCCGGGAGATGCTGTCCCTGTGCAGCCCCTCGGTCCGTCCCTGCTGTGTCACCGAGTGTCATTTTCTCTACCCGCTCATCGTGCTTGGCCGTTTCTGATCTGTCTTGTCTTGGTGACAGCACGGACCGCACACCGCAGCCCCTAGCTCAGGCCCGGCACACAGCGGCTGCTCGGTGTCAGTCAAAGGACAGAAGGGCCGGGTTGCGTCGGTCCCACAGACAGTGTGTTGCTTGCTTTGCTACGTCCCGCCTGGCCTGTGTGAGCCACTGGGGGTCGGGAGGCGCCCGGGACCTAGGCCCTCTTCTCAAGTGTTTCACAGCCCATTAGGAATGGCAAGACGTGGAGGTAAATAGTTGCACAAGCGAAACATTAATGAGAGCCCAAAGGTACAAACAGTGCTTGAACACTTGGAGCAGGGGTAGGGAACCCTTTCTCTGCCAAGGGCCATGTGGGTATTTACAACATCACCCTCAGGCCACACAGAATTCTCAACTTCAACATCAGCCTGCTATAGATTTACTGAACTTCACGTCCTGCCTCTAGTGGCCTTGGCAGGGTCAGACCACATGATTTCACCGGCCTCAGACGGCTCGCAGGCCGGACATTCCCCACCCCCGGGCTAGGGAGAACCATGGCTCAGAGAATCCAGGAATGTCCCAGGGAGGAGGTGGTGGTTAGAGCAGAGCTGGAGAATGGTTAGATTTCCAAAGGTGGGAGCCACGATAACGGCGGTGATGATGGCGACTTGGAAGACTCCCGTGCGCCGTGCATGGAGTAAAAAGTTTCTGTGGATTAACTGCCGACAACCCAGTGAGGCATGGTGTGTCCTCACGTTTCAGCTCAAAAACGAGACATTTGCCAGAGGTCCTGCAGCTAGTGGGAGAGCCAGGGCTTGAACACGGGCCCCTGAACTCGGGCTGTGCTTCTAGTCACTTTATGCCGCACGATGCCGGGAGCGGGGGCACTGCGAGAGGGGGCCGTTTCCCATGAGACTTCGGTGGCTCCTTGGGACAGGCCCCCGTAGCAGTTGAGTCAGCGGGCTCAGAGAGAGTGCTGCTGGGGGAGCTGGCGTTTGCTGACCGCCCGCTGCTTGCGTTAGTGTCTGGAATCCCCACAGCTCCTTGCGAGGAGGGGGCCTGTCTGCCCCCCACTGTGCAGACAAAGGAACAGGGTTAGAATGATCCAGAGGGGTTCATCATTTGCTGCCTTCCTGGGCACATTAGCAGGGAGCTGGATTGGAAGCGGAGCAGCCAGACTTGAACCAGTGCTCCCGTAAGAGATGCCAGCACCCCAGGTATCGCCAACCCCGTCAGCAATTCATTCAACTCCCCCCTGCTGCGAGGCCTGAATTAGGTAATTAGCCTAGACCACGGAGCCCTACGCTTGGCCCCAGTGCTCGGTAAGAGCTGGCTGCGCCTGTGGTCGCGGTCATCCGTGGTCATCGTTCGAGGCTCCCCATCCAGGCCTTTCTCTGCTGTTGACCCCCGCCCTCTGCTCCCCCAGGCTCAGAAGTGCAGCTCCTGGAGTACGAGGCCTCGGCCGCTGGCCTCATCCGCTCCTTCTGCGATCGCTTCCCAGAGGATGGGCCCGAGCTGGAGGAGGTCCTCACCCAGCTGGCCGCTGCCGACGCCCGGTTCTGGAAGGGCCCCAGCGCGGCCCCATCCGGCCAGGCGTGAGGAAGACGCGTGTTCCCTCCCCCACCCCATCAAAACCAGGCTGCAAGTGGCCTGCGCAGTTTGTGTGTGCTTGGGTGTCAGGGGCGGGGCAGGGCTCAGACCTCAGGTGCTACCTCGGCTGAGGGCGGGGACAGGACCAGGAAACGTCCTCCAGTGTGCACCTGCTCGCGTCTGCGCGCATCCAGCAGAGCGGGTGAAACGCGGCTCCTTCTCCCGTTTCCCAGCGCACGGGTCCGGATCCCACAGGTGGCGCGTTGGCAGAGCCGGGGCTCAAATCCAGTGCTCTCCAATGTGTGGCTTTTATAACCAGAAAAATAAATATTAGAACCCCCCCCCCATCTTTGCAATGTGTGTGATTCTTCCTACTCGTTCCCAGCAAGGGTGGGAGCGGGAGGGCCATGGTCAGCCCGTGTTCCCCTCAGGACCCGGCCCCGTCCCCGTGTGGACACACAGCCCTGTTCCCAGCAGGGGTGGGAGTGGGAGGGCCATGGTCAGCCCATGTTCCCCTCAGGACCCGGCCCCGTCCCCGTGTGGACACACAGCCCTGTTCCCAGCAGGGGTGGGAGGGGAGGGCCATGGTCAGCCCGTGTTCCCCTCAGGACCCGGCCCCGTCCCCGTGTGGACACACAGCCCTGTTCCCAGCAGGGGTGGGAGTGGGAGGGCCATGGTCAGCCCGTGTTCCCCTCAGGACCCGGGCCCGTCCCGGTGTGGACACACAGCCCTGTTCCCAGCAGAGGGGTGGGAGCGGGAGGGCCATGGTCAGCCCGTGTTCCCCTCAGGACCCGGCCCCGTCCCCGTGTGGACACACAGCCCTGTTCCCAGCAGGGGTGGGAGTGGGAGGGCCATGGTCAGCCCGTGTTCCCCTCAGGACCCGGCCCCGTCCCCGTGTGGACACACAGCCCTGTTCCCAGCAGGGGTGGGAGCGGGAGGGCCATGGTCAGCCCGTGTTCCCCTCAGGACCCGGCCCCGTCCCCGTGTGGACACACAGCCCTGTTCCCAGCAGGGGTGGGAGTGGGAGGGCCATGGTCAGCCCGTGTTCCCCTCAGGACCCGGCCCCGTCCCGGTGTGGACACACAGCCCTGTTCCCAGCAAGGGTGGGAGCGGGAGGGCCATGGTCAGCCCGTGTTCCCCTCAGGACCCGGCCCCGTCCCCGTGTGGACACACAGCCCTGTTCCCAGCAGGGGTGGGAGCGGGAGGGCCATGGTCAGCCCGTGTTCCCCTCAGGACCCGGCCCCGTCCCCGTGTGGACACACAGCCCTGTTCCCAGCAGGGGTGGGAGCGGGAGGGCCATGGTCAGCCCGTGTTCCCCTCAGGACCCGGCCCCGTCCCCGTGTGGACACACAGCCCTGTTCCCAGCAGGGGTGGGAGTGGGAGGGCCATGGTCAGCCCATGTTCCCCTCAGGACCCGGCCCCGTCCCGGTGTGGACACACAGCCCTGTTCCCAGCAAGGGTGGGAGCGGGAGGGCCATGGTCAGCCCGTGCTCCCCTCAGGACCCGGGCCCGTCCCGGTGTGGACACACAGCCCTGTTCCCAGCAGAGGGGTGGGAGCGGGAGGGCCATGGTCAGCCCGTGTTCCCCTCAGGACCCGGCCCCGTCCCCGTGTGGACACACAGCCCTGTTCCCAGCAGAGGGGTGGGAGTGGGAGGGCCATGGTCAGCCCGTGTTCCCCTCAGGACCCGGGCCCGTCCCGGTGTGGACACACAGCCCTGTTCCCAGCAGAGGGGTGGGAGCGGGAGGGCCATGGTCAGCCCGTGTTCCCCTCAGGACCCGGCCCCGTCCCGGTGTGGACACACAGCCCTGTTCCCAGCAGAGGGGTGGGAGGGGAGGGCCATGGTCAGCCCGTGTTCCCCTCAGGACCCGGCCCCGTCCCGGTGTGGACACACAGACCGTCCCCGTGTGGACACACAGCCCTCCTCTGTGGCTTTCCCCGCACTTGGAAAGGTTCTGCCCGTCTGAAGTGGGAAGCCGTCCACGTCATTCAGAACCCTCCGCACTGCCCTCCACTTGCAGGGAACAAGGCACAAAGGTTCAGCCCGGGCCTGCAAGGCAGCTATAAAGGACGAGGCCCCCTTTGACCCGGTTAACCATCCTGGAGAAGACAGGAGTTCGCTTCACCGCTCTGAACGCTCGGATCCAGGCCTGCAAGCCAGAAGGCGCTGTCTCGGCCCCAGAGATCACTCAGGGTCCAGAGGCCTGGAATCGGGGGACTGGGCTTGGGCAGGATGACCCCAGCCGGGAGCCCCGCATCCTGCACCTGGGGGCCCCTCCGGCTTGGCGGAGACAGCTTCGCCCGCGGAACCTTCGTTCGCGCGCGCTTTCCCGAGCCCGGGCGCGATTGGGCGTTGCGCCGTGGCGGCGAAGGCGGCGGGGCCGGTTGCCATGACGACGCCTGCGAAGATGGCTGCTGCCGCTTCATCCGATTCCGACCGCGGCCGAGCTGAGAGGTGAAGGCCCGGGTGTGTTGGGGCGGGGGGATCTTCAAGTCCTGCTTTCCCGCGGATGTAAAGGGAGGGGGGCGCTGCGCTGGGCCTTCGGAGATCCGGTAGAGGAACCGAGGCCCAGGAAGTGCGGGGGGTGTCCGACTCGGGGTCCCTCGGCGCGCCGGGGGCGGCGCCCGAACTTGGACCCAGACGTTGTGTGCCGCCCGCCCCCAGCCCCTGCACAGCTCACCCTCAGAAACAAGCCCCCTTCACCGTTTTCTTTTCCTCCCCTGGAACCCGCCCCCCAACTCTGCGCCCAGTGCCAGCACTGAAGCCAGTTCGAAATGGCTGGACGCGCACTACGACCCCACGGCCAACATCCACACCTTCTCGGCCTGCCTGGGTGAGTCTCGGGAGCCCGGGGCTGTGAGAGAGGGGGAAGCCCCACAGTGGCCCTGGAATGAAGCCCCTGGCGGTCTGGGCTGAGGTCGTGGCCCTTTCGTGTTTTCCAGCGCTGGCGGATCTGCATGGGGACGGGGAGTACAAGGTGAGTGCGTCCACCGCCCCGGCCGAAGGAGCGGGGGCAGAGGCGCTGAGGGCCCCAGAGCCCCTCGGCGTGATCCGGAGCCCTCGTGGACCGAGAAGGAGCGCCCTGAGGGCCCTGTCTGTACTTTTATGTGGAGTGAGTGAGGAGAACTGCTGGTTTCACGAAGAGCAGAGTGGTCCCCCGCTTGGGATTCTGCCACAGCAGAGCCTCTTGGCTTGGTGAACGCGAGGGCACTGAAAGGGCGGATTCGTGCGGGAGGCGGGGCTTAGAATGCAGGGAAAGGCAGAGGGGAGGAGTCAGAGGTGTTTTTTTTTTTTTTTTTTAAGATTTATTTATTTATTTGAAAGTCAGTTACACAGAGAGAGAAGGAGAGGCAGAGAGAGAGAGGTCTTCCATCCGCTGGTTCACTCCCCAGATGGCCACAGTGTCTGGAGCTGCACCAATCCGAAGCCTGGAGCCAGAAGCGTTTTCCAGGTCTCTCACGTGGGTGCGGGGGCCTAAGGACTTGGGTCATTTTCCACTGCTTTCCCAGACCATTAGCAGAGAGCTGGATCAGAAGTGGAACAGCCGGGACTTGAACTGGCACCCGTATGGGATGCTGGCACTGCAGGCGGCGGCTTTACCCGCTATGCCACAGCACTGGTCCCAGGAATCAGGGTTTTATGTTTGTCCAAAGAGCGTGGAGGTTTAAGGTTGGCATTAGCTGAGAAGTGTTGGACGTGGCTGATGAGGGTATGGGGCTTCCCTTATATGAGGCCATTCTACTTCCGTATATGCTTGAAATGTTTCTATAATAAAAGGTTGCATTTTAAGCAACTTTAAAGATAAAATGTAAGCAAAGAGTTAAAAAGTTAGAAGTCAGTATTTTCCGAGGTTAAGGAATATATCAGGCTAAAAAGAAAGAAAGGAAGTTAAAACGTGTTTGGTACCCATTTCTGGGTTAAGTGCCGGGCAGGGCACATTGCGCCACACAGATGGTGTTTACTCCCATTCTGCTAAAGGGAAGATGGTTTTGGAGAGGCCGGGTAAGCTTGCTGGCGTTTGAGTGGCAGACCGGAAGCCGTCCAATTCCGAGTCATGTTTTTCTCCACCATAGCTCAGCCATCATCGTGGGCGGCAGTCCCACAGTGGATGGTGTGTGGGCAGCTGGACCAGAGCCCTGGAATCGCACCTCGCGTGGATGGTGCAGTAGGACTCTGGTTTCGCCTCCCGATTCCTATCAGCGGTTTGACCGTGAGCAGGGAGAAGCGTGTAGTCGGGCCCCGTGTACGGGCGTGGAGGAGACGGAACCGAGAGCTGACTCAGCACACAGTCGCAGGAGATGCCGGCCCTGCTGCCGGTGCAGCCCGGCTGGGGAAGGTGCCGAAGAGGCCAGCGGTGCTGGGCACTGGGCTTACAGCGAAGACAGCAGTATGGGGGCACCAGTGTGAGAGCGACGAATTCAGACAGTGCCAGGGGACAGCGACGTGACCGCGTGCTGCAGGATGAGTGACGTCCGTCAAGAAGGCTGGGAAGAGAGGATAGGGAAGACGTTGCAGGTAGAGGAAGCTGCGCAGGAGAGACTTCGTAGCGTTTTTGGAAAGAGTAAATTTAAAGTTAGAAAGCTGAGGCTGGGGCTGGCACGGTAGAGCGGGTAAAGCTGCCACCTGCAATGCCAGCATCCCGTGTGGACGCCAGTTCAAATCCTGGCTGCTCCACTTCCAATCCAGTTCCCTGCTAGTGCGCCTGGAAAGCAGCAGAAGCTGGCCCAGTGCTCGAGCCCCGGCACCCGCGTGGGAGACTCGGAAGAAGCCGCTGGCTCCTGGCTTCAGTCTGGCCCAGCCCAGGCCATTCAGCCGTTTGGGAAGTGAACCGGCAGGTGGAAGTTCTTTCTCCCTCTCTCCATCTGTAACTCTGCCTTTCAAGTAAATAAAATCTTAAAAAGAGAAAGAAAAAGTTGAGGCCAGTATAACACAATAATCCATTGGCTCTGGATTCAGGCGGGTCTACACTGCAGTCCCAGTTCTACCACTTAACAACTCTGACTTTACTCAGTGTCTCTAACACACAGCTCGTGCATTGGAAAATGGAGCTCACAGTACCCACCTGCAAGGTGGCCGGGAGGGGTCAGTGAAAGGACGCAGTTTCTGGCGTGGTCCCTGGCACCCAGGGCATCCTCACTCGGGCGCTCGGGCAGTCCGTTCTGGTCGGAGCATAGCAGCGCTGAGGTGTGGGAGAGGAGTTTAGAACCAGATCAGACAGGTCTGCAGGCCTCGCTCGGGAAATGGGCTTCGTGACAGCAGCTTGGAGAGTGGACTAAAGGCCGGGAAACCCAGGGGCCGAGGAGCCGGGTTCTCTCTCTGGGTCCACAGAACACATCTTGCCGTGCTGTTGGAAGCCCAGATACAGACGTCCTCATCCCCGCCGCTCCCAAAACACACAGCCCCGTGTTAGGGCCGTGCCTGGCATGGAGCAGGCGCGGGAGAAGTGTTGGCTGAGCGAATAATAGAAGTATCAGCTGCTGCCGACTCCGGCACACACTGGGCTCCGTGGTTCTTCATCGCATTTGATTTTCGCCGAAGCAGTCCTGAGGTCGGTGTTCCCATTCTGCAGGCAGGAGGATCGAAGCTCAGGAAGGGTAATCAGCTTAGCTGACTGAGCTGGTGAGCCTGCTGGCAGAGCGAGCTGGGAGTGAGCCCCTCTCTCTCCGCAGCTGGTGGTGGGGGACCTCGGCCCCGGCGCGCGGCAGCCCCGCCTGAAGGTGCTCAAAGGGCCTGCAGTGCTGACGGAGAGCCCGCTGCCTGCCCTGCCAGCCGCCGCCGCCACCTTCCTCATGGAGCAGCACGAGCCCCGGGCGCCAGCCCTGGCCCTCGCTTCGGGCCCTTGCGTCTACGTGTATAAGAACCTCAGGCCCTACTTCAAGTTCAGCCTGCCCCCGTTGCCTCTAAACCCCGTGGAACAAGATCTCTGGAGTCAAGCCAAGGAGGTAAGGGACATGGGGAGGGCGAAGATGGTAGCCACTGGAGGAGGCCTGGGCTCCCGGGGGAAGGCGTGCCTGGTGGGCTGGAGGCGGGAGGGCCACTGCTGACCCGCGGTGACGCCACGCTCGGCCCCTGAGTGGCAGCTCCCCGAGGGGCACTCGGCCAGGCCCTTTGGAGAGCAGAGCCCAGAGACTCCCTCTGCACTAGCCTCGCCCCTGCCCACCTTTGAGAGACCAGAGAAGGGGGAGGACTGGAAGGGTGAGAGCCAGGGGCCTGGGAGCCTTCCCGCAGAGGACGGTGCGCACGTGCGTGCCCTGAGGCTGGATTCCGACCCAGGGCTTGAACTTGAGCAGGAAGTGTGGGTGTCCCCCGCGGCCCTGGAGCTCAGAGGCTCTCCCTTCTTCCTGCTGTCACAGGACCAGATTGACCCCTTGACCCTGAAGGAGATGCTGGAGGGCATCCGGTGAGAGCCCACCTGCCCCGCGTCCCCCTCCCCCTCCCCGCTCCTTCGTCCCAGAGCTGCCAGTCCGACCCCAGGGCCCCCGCTCCCCCACTGATCTCTCGCTGGCCACTTCCCTGCAGGGAGAAAGCAGAGGTGCCTCTGTCTGTGCAGTCACTCAGGTGAGGGTCCTGGGAGGGCTGGTGCTCCGGGTGGGGTGTGGGGCGGCCAGGCCGGGGCATGGGGTCAGCTGTCTGTGTGCCCAGGTTTCTGCAGCTGGAGCTGAGCGAGATGGGAGCATTCGTGAACCAGCACAAGTCCAAGACCATCAGACGGCAGGTAATGCCCTCTCTCTGTTTCATTTCCCTGTGAGAAACAGGGACCACGTGATGTCGGTGGTCAGCTACAGCCAGTCCTGCCCCATTTCACTTTGCAGTTTTCCTTGCAAATAGCCACAGGCCACAGCGCCTCCTGTGACAACTCCTAAAATGTAGACACAGAGCATCATAGACTTGTGTGTGACTTCTGTTTTCTTGAGGGTCAAAGAAACACATTTTGGGCTGGCGCCACGGCTCACTAGGCTAATCCTCCGCCTGCGGCGCTGGCATCCTGGGTTCTAGTCCCGGTCAGGGTGCCGGATTCTGTCCCGGTTGCTCCTCTTCCAGGCCAGCTCTCTGCTGTGGCCAGGGAGTGCAGTGGAGGATGGCCCAAGTGCTTGGGCCCTGCACCCCATGGGAGACCAGGAGAAGCACCTGGCTCCTGGCTTCGGATTGGCGCAGCGAGCTGGCCGTAGTGGCCATTTGGGGGCTGAACCAACGGAAGGAAGACCTTTCTCTCTCTAACTGTGTCAAAAAAAAAAAAAAAAAAAGTACATTTTTCTTATGGAGAACTTGGAAAATCAAGATGAGCATGGAAGAGAGAAAAGCGACACCGTGACCTCACCCGGAGACACCCGCTCTGACTTCTTTGCGGTGCCTTTCCTTCATAACATGCTTTCTATAGGCTTCTCTTGAGTGTGGAACTTTATATTCTGAGTGTTAAATAGCCTTTTACACCTTCCTTTTTAGTGCCCCTTGACTATTTAATTAATTGTTCATTCTGTCGTTCACAGTTTACATAACCATTCACATCCAGGTCCTTAGACAGGCGATGGGTTACATTTATGTCACGTTTCTGGGCTATAATTTTAGTCACTGTTTGGATGAGCTCATGCATTAGTGAGCTGTAGAGGCTTCCATCCAGGGGAGTTGACTCCCAGAGCTGTTCTACTATTGATTGATAGGTTGACTGATTGATTGAAAGGCAGAATGACAGAATGAGAGAGAAACACAGAGAGAGCAAGATTGATCTTGGATCTGCTGGTTCACTCCCCAGATGACTGCAACAGCCAGGGCTGAGCCAGGACAAAACCAGGAGCCTGGAGCTCCATCCAGGTCTCCCACATGCGTGGCAGGGGTCCAAGTACTTGGTCCATTTGTCCTTTTACTTTTTTATAAAAAAATTATTTATTTATATGGAAGGCAGAGTTAGAGGCAAAGAGAGAGAGGTCGGTCTTCCGTCTGCTGGTTCACTCCCCAGATGGCTGCATTTGAAGCCAGGAGCCAGGAGCTTCTTCCAGGTCTCCCACGTGGGTGCAGGGGCTCAAGCACTTGGGCCATCTTCTACTGCTTTCCCAGGCCATAGCAGGGAGCTGGATGGGAAGTAGAGCAGCCGGGACTCGAAGTGGCGCCCATCTGGGATGCTAGCACTGCCGGCGGCGGCTTTACCCGCTACGCCACAGCACTGCCCCCCCCCCCCACTGTTAGAAGAGGAATATGTCCCCACTGTAGCAGCTGTAGAAAAGAAGCACTGTGAGGAATTAATTAAACATCCCCAGTGATCCCCTTGTCCAGAGGTAACCGCTGGCATTGTTCATTCCTAAGTTTTTTAAGCTGGGATTATACTAACTATTTTTTTCTTTATACATTATTGATCAACTTTTTGTTATTTTAACTAAAATACCTGGGAGAAGCCACTTAGGAAGGCAGGTTTATTTCAGGTTGTGGTTAGGAGGCGCACAGTCCAAGAGCTCGTGGCCCTGTTGGCTGAGACATTTGGTGAGGCCAGAGGGTGGCGTGGGCACGTGGCGAGCTGGGAAGCAGAGAGGGGCAGGGAGCCCCGCGTGGTCCCCGCCATGCCGTCAAGATCGATCGTGGCCCCCAGCCAGCAGTCTGGGCTAATCCAGTCACGACCTGATTTCAGATGTTGTAATTGGATCAAGCCTCCAGCTTTAATCTACCACCCATTAACATGAGACTTTGGGGGTTCAGCTGCCTGCAGGAGTTTGGGGAGTCAAATCCTGTTCAAACCACAGCACTAAGCTAGAAGTGTTCCCCATATACTGAATGTTCTATAAAAACGTGCTTTGTGTATTCACTAATTTTTACAGGTTTATTTATTTATTTGAAAGGCAGAGATAAGGAGAGGGAGAGGGAAAGGGAGAGGGAGAAAGTGAGAGAGAGAGAGTGTTATCGTCCATTCACTGGGTCACTGCCAAATGGCTGCAATGGCCAGGGCTAGGCCAGGCCAAAGGCAGGAGCCAGGAGCCGGGAGCCGCTTCTGGGTCTCCCACGCGGGGGCAGGGGCCCAAGGACTTGGGCCATCCTCTGCTGCTTCTCCAGGTGCATTATTAGCAGGGAGCTGGATCAGAAGTGGAGCAGCCGGGACTTGAACCAGCGCCCATATGGGAAGCCTGGCACTGCAGACAGAGGCCTAGCCTTCTACACCACAGCGCCGGCCCCAAAAATGTGGTTTATTTTTAATGACTGCATGTAACTGACTTCCACAACCATCTGTTGTTAGGAAGTTAGGTTTGTGACTGTAAACACCTTGGGACCTAAGTATTCTGTCCCATTGCTGACACTTCCTCTAGTATTATTCTGTCCTATCGCTGACACTTCCTCTTCCTCCTCCTCCTCCTCCTCCTCCTCCTCCTCCACCCTTTGTTGTGCCCATGGCATCCCGGGAGCGTGTGGGGAGGGGGTGTCGTGTGTGGGTTCTCTGGATGACCCCTGGAGTCCTCCTGCAGACGGTCATCACCACCATGACCACCTTGAAGAAGAACCTGGCTGATGAGGACGCCGTGTCCTGCCTGGTGCTGGGCACGGAGAGCAAGGAGCTCCTGGTGCTGGACCCCGAGGCCTTCACCATCTTGGCCAAGGTCAGTGCTGGGTCTGGCTCTGGGCGCAGGCTGCATTCTTCTGTGTGCTCTGCAGTTAGTGCTGGGTAATGTGTTCATTGCAGGGAGGAAAAAGTAAACCCTAGGTAAGCATAAAGAAAATAAATGTACCCCGGAATCCCACCTCCCAGATATCCGCTGCTACACTTTTGGCACGTCTGTCTGCCTGGGCGCTCGCATACAGACAGAGACAGAGAACAGTGTTTGTTCATCTACACAGAAGCTGGTGCACGAGCTCTGCTCTCTCCACCTGGCAGCACGGCATCGCAGTCTGTGCACGCCAGCCCTCCTGAAGGCCGCCGCCATGGCTTCTGTAGGTGTGCTGTGGTTTACTGCCCGTCGCCCGTCTTCTCACGGTGACCACCACAGCAGGAGGCTGGTGTGCTCACACCCTCGCACCCGTTATCCGGGCTTCCTCGGGGTGCGGCCTTGGAGGCGCCGGAGTCCAGGCACAGCTGTGGCCTCAAAGGCTCTTGTTGCTGGCCGTTTCCCTCAGCCACATTGTGCAGGTTCAGACCGGGACCCCCAGCGTGTCCGTGCAGAGGGGGGACTTTGACAGGAACCAACTCAGAGGAGCTGCTTCGGGGCAGGAGAGCCGGGGCCCAGACGATGGGAGTGTTTGAGCCTCTCCTTTGCAGATGAGCCTCCCCAGCGTGCCCGTCTTCCTGGAGGTGTCCGGCCAGTTTGACGTCGAGTTCCGGCTTGCCGCTGCCTGCCGCGACGGAAACATCTATATCCTGAGAAGGTAGCCCCAGCCCAAAGGAGATGATAGAAACCTGGTGGTCTCTGGGGGCTTGCAAGATGCGCACGAGGTCTGGGACTGGAGTTTGGGGGTGAGAAGAGCTGATGGGGCTGAGTCCAGCAGCAGGGGGGTGTCTGGAGGCCCACGAGGCAGGCTGTCAGAGGGCGGGGGCGGGGCGGGAGGCTGTGACGCGAGCCGTGCGGTCTGGTGAGTCTCCTGCATCCCCTGTATCTCTCTGAGTGCACACGACACTACCTTGTGCGTTAGTTTAACGTTCCATACAATGCTCATCTTTCAATTCAAGAAGCGTTTACTGAGTACCTGCTGTGCGTCAGCGCTGTGAAGGTGCTGGGAGTGTGCCTGCGGGCAGGACGCCGTGAAGACGGAGCTTGTCCTCCTGGGGAAGATGGGTGTCAAAGTCGGCAAACCCAGGCGTTCCTGCGGCGTGGGTGGGAGCTGGGGAAGAAACGTGCAGAGGCAGTGGGGGAATCAGGGCGAGGGCGACTGGGAGCACCGGCCGTGGCGGTGACTTGAAGGTTAAGCAGGGCCAGGGACTCAGAAAGTGGGGGCAGCCTCAGGTGGAAGACATGGACGTGTGTCCCCTGGATGTGTCTCCTGGGCTGGGCGGGCAGTGACGAGGAGGGAGCAGGGCTGGCTCCCGCGGGACCAGAGGACACGGTGAAGTTCCTGGATCTTGCCTGAGGCGCAGCAGAGAGCCGTTATGGGGTTTAAATCCGAAGAATGACGTGTCTGCTGAGGTTGTAAAACGATTCCTGTGTGCATAGAGGCCGCATTGGCAGGAGGCCCAGAGCCGGGGGCGAGGGGCTCAAGGTCATCCGATGGGACTTTGGTTGGCCCCGGCCGGGCGAGAGGGCAGCGCGCTGTCGCCTGTGGTTGGGAGGCAGGAGTTGCTCCCACTTCCTGGGTAAGGGAAACCAAGGAGGAGAGGCCGGGAGCCGGAAGAGGACACGCACGCAGGGCCGCCCTCCTGCTGCTCTGATAAGTCAGACCGCCTCCCGCTCTGGCGCTGGCTGGACCGTGTGAGGAAGCTCACGGAAACCTCCAGTGCCAGGTCTCAGATCCACATAAGGGCAGGAGGGGAAGCAGCTGGGGCCAGGGGCCCGCCCAGGTCAGCCCGGGGGCGTAGCCCAGGAGGGGAGGAGGGTTTCTCCCAGACGGGACAGTGTGCTTTGCTTCCACAGAGACTCCAAGCGCCCCAGGTACTGCATCGAGCTGAGCGCCCAGCCCGTGGGCCTTGTGCGAGTTCACAAAGTTTTCGTGGTGGGCACCACCCAAGACAGCCTGAACGGCTTCACCCACAAAGTACGGCCTCGGGCGAGCACTGGCACCTCTCCCACCCCTACCCTGGCGACCGCAGCCGCCCCTTCCTTCCACACTTGTAGCCGCGGACTGCTAGCCCCTCCCACTGAGACGCTGGTGTTCCCTGCCAGGGTAAGAGGCTGTGGACGGTGCAGATGCCCGCAGCCATCCTGACCATGAACCTCCTGGAGCAGCGTTCCCGGGGCCTGCAGGCCGTCATGGCCGGGCTGGCCAACGGCGAGGTCCGCATCTACCGTGACAAGGCCCTGCTCAATGTCATCCGTGCCCCGGTGAGCCCGCCTCCGCACCCGCCACTGGCTGCTCCTCGCCCCCAGCCCACCTTGGCACTTCTTGGCTGCTGCTTCCAGCCCACAGTCGTGCATTTCAACACATCTTTTGAGCACCTCATGTGTACATGTCAGTGTGTGGACATGGATAAAAGAATAATTTAGTCCTTGTTTTCAAGGAGTTAACGACCTGAGGTGAGAGCCAGAGACACAGCAGATCAAAGCGCAAGGCGGACAGGCCGGCCACGTGCTGGCAAAGCAGTGACAGGAAAGGAGAGGGAGAAAGGGGACTGGGACTCAGGACACATGACAGCATGTGACAGTGCAGCCGGCCACGTGCAAGAGCGTTGAGACAGGCAGCAGCCTGCGAAAGGCTGGGAGGCGTGGCGTTTCGTGATGTAAGAATCCAGGTAGTTTGATGAGTTTGGACCAGAGTGTGTGTGTGTGTGTGTGTGTGTTGTGTGTGTTTTTAAGATTAATGTATTTATTTGAAAGTCGAAGTTACACGGGGTGGGGGGGGGGTCTTCCATCCGCTGGTTCACTCCCCAATCGGCCACAACGGCTGGAGCTGCGCCGATCCGAAGCCAGGAGCCAGGAATCCTCTTCCGGGTCTCCCACACGGGTGCATCTTCTACTGCTTTCCCAGGCCATAGCAGAGAGCTGGATGGGAAGTGGAGCAGCCGGGACGGGAACTGGCACCCATATGGGATGCCAGTGCCTCAGACCAGGGCGTTAACCCACTGCGCCACAGCACCGGCCCTGGACCAGAGTTTTTTAACTCTGGATCACAACCACAATATTAAAAAAAAAAAGAGAGAAAATTTGGAGTATCTCGCATATGAAATTGTGTTGTGTGTGTGTGTGTGTGTTTAAATGGAAATTGTCCCATGGCACAGTGTAAAATTTAAGAGCAGCTGAAAGGCCCAGAGCACTGGGCAGGCAGCGGATGGGAGAGCAGGGAGAAGGGTGAAGGGAAGACTGATGGAACAGACGCGTGGATTCGGATGTGTGGGCCTGAAACGTCCTGACGAGGAGATAAATCTGCCGGCTTGTTTTGTTTTAGCAAAGAGTAAACATGTGAGGGTCCTTCCAAAAGTTCATGGAAAATGAAATTCAGAGAGATGGGTTTAGGGACAGGTGTTTGGCACAGCGGTGAGGCCGCTGCCCGGGACGCTGGCATTCCGTACCAGAGGGCCTGGGTTCAGGTCCTGGCTCTGCCCATGTGCACCCTGGGAGGCAACAAGTGATGGCTAAATGGTTGGGTTCCTGCCACCCACATGGGAGACCAGAATTAAGCTCCTGGCTTCAGCCCAGCCCTTCTGTGGCAGGCATTTGGGGGAAGTGAGCGGGAAGTGAGCCTGTGGATGGGGATTTCTTCTCAACTCTGTCTCCCCCCACCCCCCACCCCAAAAAAAGATGAGGTTATTTTGATGCAGAACAATTTTTTAATTCATGTGTATGTGCGGGGTCTTCAAAAAGTTCATGAAAAATGTATTTTATGAAAAAACCTATGCATGGAATTAAAAAAAATTTTGCACCAAAATAGCATCTTTTAATTCTATTTTCCGCAAACTTTTGGAAGTGCCCATGTGTTTGTGGTCCTGAGAGGCCGCGTTGTGAGGGACAACTTGGGAAGAAAGACTTGCACTAGGAAGATTCCACCGGGAGACCTGTGGGAGCCCAAGCCCAAAAGTGGGGCTGAGGGATGCTTTTCCCGGAAGCGTGGCTGGGCCGCAGGCTTGCAGAGGAGCCCTCGCGCCCATCCTGCTTCCCCTCCAAGACAAGTCCCCGGCTAAGCTCGGCTGTCTCCAACAGGATGCCGTGACCAGTCTTTGCTTTGGCCGCTACGGGCGGGAAGACAACACCCTCATCATGACCACTCGAGGTGAGGGGACAGGCCAGATCCTGGGGAGGGAGGGGGAGGGTGGAGCAGGGGTGGACCTAGCGTGGTAGGCAAGGCCTGTGATGCGCGGCCTGTCGCTGGGCCACCTCCAGGCGGCTCTCAGCAGGTTGGTATCAACACCAGGGTCTCTGTGGTCCACCCCAGCATCCGGGCCCTGCGGCAATGCTGGAATGTCACAGGAGTCCATAAAAAGGCAGACAAATGCAGGAAGTGACGTCAGGAGGCCCCGCAGGCTCGCTCTTCCTTGCAGACGCATACAGGACGGCTCTGTGAGGCCGATTGTTTGGGAAGAAGAACGGGAGTGTGGGGCTGACTGGGGGGACGACTGCTTCCGCCTGTCCCCTCCCTAGGCGGCGGCCTGATGATCAAGATCCTCAAGCGCACAGCGGTGTTTGTGGAGGGGGCGGGGGAGGCAGGCCCCCCCCCGGCCCAGGCCACGAAGCTCAGCGTGCCCCGGAAGACCCGGCTCTACGTGGACCAGACACTGCGCGAGCGGGAGGCTGGCACCGGTGAGGCCCAGCCCCAGCACTCCCCTTCCTCCGCCGCCGCCCCTGGGCAGGAGGAACTGGACGAATGTCTCCCGGCGCCCTGAGCAGCAGGAGGCCTCGTGCCTTGAGCTGTGGTGGCACGCGCGGGTGGAGAGACCCACGAGGCTGTTAGGGGCAGGGGAGAGGCCTGGGCACCCACCCTGCTGCTGGAGACACAGCACGTGACATCGAGTGTGGCCCCATGCTCGGCCGGAGCTGAGCACGGAGCCCCCGCCCTCGGGCCTGCAGCGTTCCTCTCGGGTGGTCAGATCCAGGGCAGGACCTGGGTCGTTCAGGGGAAGAAGACGGTGGATCGGAAGATGACCAAGGCCAAGACCAGCTTTTACGGCCAAACAGAGCCAATGAAGGAGACAGATCTGTGGGCAGCGAGTGGTAGGAGGACCAGAGAGGAGGCGGGGCGTGGTCCCTGTGCCCAGTGTCACCAGAAGCCTGGGCCTTGCAGACCCCGCCCACCGCCCCCCCCTTTCTCAACCTTCGTGTCACCCCCTCAGCCATGCACCGGGCCTTCCAGACGGACCTCTACCTGCTGCGCCTCCGGGCGGCTCGCGCTTATGTGCAGGCCCTCGAGTCCAGCCTGAGCCCCGTGTCTGCCACAGCCCGGGAGCCGCTCAAGCTGCTTGCTGTGGTGAGCACCCACGGCGGGAGTCGGGGCCAGAGGCCAGAGGGCAGAGGGCAGAGGCCAGGCGGGTGAGCGCTCCCCAGCCACCCAGGTGAGCCCCTGTGGCCGGTGCCAAGCCTGTGTAGCGCGTGCTGCCTTTGCCCTTCCCGCCGACCAGGGACCGAGCCTCGTGTCCCCCTTGGGAGAGCTGCCCTCCCCGTCCCCCGCTCCTGGGCTGCCTTGTCCTGTGGCCACTGAGAGGGACACTCTGCAGTCCCTGCTCCATGCCGAGCCTCTGACAGCCCCCAGGCCTGGGCAGGGGGCACGTCACCTGGGGACGTCTCTCCCCGGAGCCCGTACAGCGGGGAAACTACTGCTCCTGCAACCACCGGAGCGCAGGCCGTCGGGACCGTGGGCAGGAAGAGGCCACTCCGACCTCTGCGCCCCAGGCATCCTGAGACGTCACAGGCAGGAGGGAGGAGGAGCCCCCACGCCCTCAGTCACAGGTGACCTCAGGGCAGCAGGGCTCCGGCCAGCTCTCGGGGAGCTGTCCACCCCAGCCAGCTTGTCCACGTCTCTTCCTCAGAAAGTGGATGGGTACAGCAGAGAAGGGGGTTCAGGGCCACCCACAGCTGAGGGAGAGGAACGAACAGGAGGGAGAGAGTGGAGGCCCCGGGAGAGCGGGCCGGGGCACAGGGGAAGGAGTCGGGGCCCGCAGTCCGGGCAGCCCTGCCCCTGCCTTGCCGCGTGGCCTCTGCTGAGCCCTGCACACCCTAGAGGCTTCAGCGTTTTGAGGGCTGGGTGGACAGTGTTTGGACAGTTGAGGAGAGTGGCTTGAGGGCCTCGATGAGGAAGCAGGCGAGGCCAGGGCCAAGGCCACTGGCTCTAAGGGCCTTCCCCCCCCCCCCCCCACAGGTCCAGGGCCTGGGCCCCACCTTTAAGCTCACGCTCCACCTGCAGAACACCTCGACAGCGCGACCCATCCTGGGGCTGCTGATCTGCTTCCTGTACGACGAGATGCTCTACGCCCTGCCCCGGGCCTTCTTCAAGGTATGGCCCCCTCTCCGCTGTGCAGTGCCGAGCCGGGCAGGCCCTTGCTGGAAGCCAAGGTGAGGGAGTGGGCGGGGCTGGTGAGTGGCTGCAGGCCGGCCAGCTACAGGCCAGGCCCCGCCTCCACTGCTGCCCTCCCAGACTGGGTCGCAGCTCCGCCTCTCCGAAGCCCGCTCACGTCCCGGCTCCGGCAGCGCAGGAGAGACTTGCCCAGGCGTGACCCTGTCTTGGTCTGTTTGTGGCTCTGGCTGAGTGCCTAAGACTGGAAAGCTAGAAAGCAGAGAATGTTGTTTCTTAACCTTGGTGAAGGAAGTCCAGGGTGGAGGGCCATGGCCGGCGAGGGCCTTCTTGTTGGAGAGCAAGCACTGGGGAGCCCTGGTGGGACACGGGGGTCACATGGCTTTGACAGCAGACTTAGCTGTGCTAACTAACCCACTGCCTGAATGGCGAGTTGATCCAGACACCATTTCCGCGTGACTCGCGGGCCTGATTCCACACGTGTGTCCCGGAGGACACACCTTCCCACCGCAGACCCCACGCTCAGAAAGACTCCAGAGTATGAAAGGAATAGCGTGAACTGTGGGTCCTGAGGATTAGACTTGGCACGGACTTGCCCTGGGGGCCCTGGAACATCGACTCCCCCCATGCCTGTGGCCTGTGACCGGCTGCGTCCCTGCCCACACCAGGGCGTGCAACACAGCTGGGACTGGGCGAGGTGCTTGGAGGCCGTCACTCTCCAGCCCTGAGAGTGGATTTTCTTACCCTTTGTTCCCAAACTCAGGTCCCCTTGCTGGTGCCAGGGCTCAGCTATCCCCTGGAGACCTTCGTGGAGAGCCTCAGTAGCAAGGGCATCTCAGACATCATCAAGGTGAGGGGCCCGGCGGTGCTGCCGGGGGTGGGCAGGACCCTGGGGAGGACCATCAGGGGGAGTGTGGATGAAGCCCCCACTGGCTCCGGGGTGTGGGGACCAAGGAGGAGAGGCCTCCCAGCCTGCCCTGTGGCCTGTCTTAGCGTGGTATAGACCAGCAGGCTTGGCCATCACAGGGAGCAGAGGCGGGCGTCCTAGGCGTGTGCCCCCGACATCCCTGTAGGTGCTGGTGCTTCGAGAAGGCCAGAGCACGCCGCTGCTGAGCGCCCACATCAACATGCCTGTGAGTGAGGGCCTGGTGGCCGCCTGAGCCCCAGATGGTGGTCGAGCCCGTGTGGAATCCGAGCCAGCCAGACCCAGCCACTGCCGCGGAGCCGGGCAGGTCCAGTAGCTCCAGGCCCACTCCCCACGCCACAGCGTGCTGCGCCCCTGCTCCCGGTCACAGCAGCTCTGTGTACCCAGGAAGCTCGGCTCATGTTCCTGCGGCCCTCCCAGGCTGTGTGTCCACGGGCGCCTGCTGCCTGGCCCTCCTGACCCTTCCAGAAACTGCGCCCAGGTGCCCAGGAGCAGCCTGAAGCGGTCACTGTGCGATCAGGAGCGGCCGGCCCTTCTTCGCCACTTTCCTCGGGCGCACCGACGGCCACGGCCGACGCTGGGGAGGGGTCTGGCCTGGGAGGTCGGAGGCTTTTCTAGGCTGAGACTGGGCCCCCTTGTCACTCGGGGTTCCCGAGGCAACGCACCTGCTCTGATCTCCCCGCCCCCGCTGAGCAGGATCCCTTCCCGGTCCCCATCAGAGGCCCCAGGGGTAGCTGCTGCCCAGGGCTGTTCTGCAGCTGGAGTCAGGCCTGTGAGGCTCCGCAGGCTGCCTGTGCCCGTGCAGGGGCCGCGACTGCACCCCGGGCTCCTGACCTGGGTGCCCATGCCCAGAAACAGCACCGAGGGAGAGGCAGGCCACGCTGGACAGAGCCACAGGGGCCAGGGCATCGGGGAGGGGTGCTGCTGGGGCCTGGAGGCGGCACGTGGGCGGAGCCCGGGAGCCCGATCCCTCCTGCGGTGGAAGGTTCCCTGGGCAGCAGCCACGGTGAGCATTAGCTGCAAAGGCACAGCCCAGAGGAATCGGGTGAGGCTGAGGGTGGGATGAAGGCCTCTGTTTGGACCCAAAGGGCCAGAGACCCACGGTCCGAGCCCCTGGCCAGTCTGCGTGGTCCACGTCCCAGGCCGCCTGGGCCGCGTGGGAGCTGAGGACCTGTGTCTTCGCTCCGAGCAGGGGCGCCGGGAATGCGGCAGGAAGTAACCCGGTGTCTGTGGGCCCCGCTTCCCCACGTGTAAAGTGAGGCGGCTGGACCGGATTGATCTAAGCCCGCTTCGGCTCTGTGCCGGTGAGCTCGCAGCCCTGCCGGAGAGCGGGCGACTCCGGAAAGGCGACACCCGGCGGGGGGCAGGGAGGCGGACTCCACAGCTGCCACTGCCCGAGACCCAGGACTCGAGTGACAGCCCACGTCCCCCCATGCCCTGCTCAGCACAGATGGAAGGTAAAGGCCCGGCCTTCGGAGCCATGTGAGCAGGGGCGGGGCAGGTCGTGTGTGGAGCCGAAGGCCCTGCAGTCCCTTCGCCCCAGCCAAGCCGTGAACCCCGTGACCCGGACCCGTCTCTTCTGGGTTCTCATAGCTTTTCATACTGCGGAGGGGGAGACCGCGCCGGCACGCACAGTGGACTTCCAGGGTGTGCTGTGTGCCGTCATTCAGACGGGCGACTGCCCACGTTGGCAGGCCGATGCAGAACAGCACAGGCGCCCGGCGCGCGGGCCGTGAGCGCTCCAGGACGTTGTGCGCGCTGAGGATGAAGAGCAGTGGCCCCTTCTCTGAACAAGCCTCCGTTTGGTAATGAGCTAGCCAGCGCGCAGAGCAGCCCCCGCTCCTGCGTGGCAAACCCTGGCCTTGCTCGGAGGCCCTGTGGGCTAGGGGAGGGTCTCGCCTCCTGTGACTGCGCGCCCCCCCCCCCCCCCCCCCGCCGTCTCCAGGGAATCCGCACTCACTGTCCGGGTTACGGTGTACTGTGGGGCTCGCTGCACAGCCAGAGCTGGGCTTGCAGTAAATCACCTTTCCCGCGGAGGGAGTAATCGCTTTGGTTTTTTCTGGCGCTTAGTTTCCCGGGGTGCCAGTGGCGGATCTCCCTCCCGCCCTGCACCCTGAGCACGTCGGCTCCCGGGAGATTTCGCTGGGCCCTGTGCCCAGGCCCCTCGCTCCGTTTAGTGAGATCTGTCCGAGGGTCCCACCTTTAGCTCAGTTGCTAGGGGTAAACACTTTGAAGACGCCGCCTGTCCTCTAGCCTCGGAAGTTCACGCCGGGCTGAGTGCTCACCTCCGGAGGAGCCCAGCCTCTGTAAGTGGTGATGCCAGAGAGGACGGGGTTGCGCCCGATTCTCCTCTCTCGTCTCTCTTCATCCCTGTCTCCTGGGGAGAGTTTGAACTGTCTTTCAGCTCTGTGGATTATTACAAAATTTTCAGCTATCATTTTAATTCTCAACTCTGTTTGGTCCTTACTTTCAGTATGTTTTTAAAGATATATTTCTTGTATCTCTCTCTCGCTCTTTTTTTTTTTTTTTTTTTTTTTTTTTTGACAGAGTTAGTGAGAGAGAGAGAGACAGAGAGAAAGGTCTTCCTTCCATTGGTTCACCCCCAATGGCCGCTGTGGCTGGCACACCGCGCTGATTCAAAGCCAGGAGCCAGGTGCTTCTCCTGGTCTCCCATGCAGGTGCAGGGCCCAAGCACTTGGGCCATCCTCCACTGCCTTCCCGGGCCACAGCAGAGAACTGGACTGGAAGAGGAGCAACTGGGACTAGAACCCGGTGCCCATATGGGATGCCGGCGCCACAGGCGGAGTGAGCCATGGCACCGGCCCCTCTTGTATCTCTTCTCAGATTATCTTTTATATTTTATCTCTGTTCTTAGTGTCAAGGTAAACTACAAATAAGCCGTTCCCTGCTTCCCTTCTTAGCTGAGACAGAGAAACTGCCTGGCCCCAGACTCAGTGCTTGGTGGGAGGTGGAAAACCCTCTGGTGAGAACGTTGAAACCACAAGGCCAGCCTGAATAAGGGTTTGCAGCCTGCACTGATAACACTGGTTGGCCCTGAAAAACTTCAAGGTGGTGAGGGGTTGCTTGCCATCAGGCATCTGGAGGGGTTTACTTCTAACCCAACCTCAAGAGTCCCCAGTGGCTGGCGCTGTGGCATAGCAGGTAAAGCTGCTGCCTGCGATGCCAGCGTCCCATTCAGGCTCAGTTCAGGGCCTGGCTCCACTCCTCCTCCTCCTCCTCCTCCCCCTCCCCCTCCCCCTCCCCCTCCTCCCCCTCCTCCTCCTCCTTCTCCTTCTTTTGTAAGATTTATTCATTTATTTGAAAGGCAGAGTTACAGAGAGGCAGAGAGAGAAAGGAAGTAAATCTTCCTTCCCATGGTTCACTCCCCAGATGACTACAATGGCCGGAGTTGTGCCGATCTTAAGCCAGGAGCCAGGATTTTCTTCCAGGTCTCCCATGTGGGTGCAGGGGCCCAAGCACTTGGGACCATCTTCCACTGCTTTCCCAGGCCACAGCAGAGAGCTGGATCAGAAATGGAGCAGCCGGGACTCGAACCAGCATCCCATATGGACGCACTGCAAGCAGCAGCTTTACCCGCTATGCCATAGCGCCAGCCCCTGCTCCACTTCTGATCCAGCGCCCTGCTAATGTGCCTGGGAAGGCAGCGAAAGGTGGCCCAAGTGTTTGGGCTCCTGGATCCTGATTTTCGCCTGGCCCAGCCCTGGCCATTGCAGCCGTCTGGGGACTGAACCAGTGGATGAAAGATATCTCTGTCTCTCCCATTCTCTCTGTAATTCTGACTTCCAAGTAAATAAAGACTTTTTAAAAAAAAAAAAAAAAAAGGATCCCCACTGATAAAATTCCAAGGAACTCAGTCAAAACAGACAGTGGCAAGAAAATGAGGCCTCACAATCAAGAACCTAGGAGTCAGATCCTCAGATCCTGGAGCTACCAAACAGAATACGGACTATGCTTTCAGTATAAATTAAAATAAATAAATAAATAAACAAGAAACCTAGTATCTGAGTAGAGAGCAAGCAAGTATATAAAACGGTGAAGCCAGGGGCTGGCGCGTGGCACAGCGGGTAAAGCCACTGCCTGAAGCACGGCATCCCACGTAGGTGCTGGTTTGATAACCAGTGTTTGACCTCCGACCCAGCTCTCTGCTGTGGCCTGGGAAGGCAGTGGAAGGTGGTCCCAAGTGCTTGCACCCCTGCACCCACGGGGGAGACCTGGAAGAAGCTCCTGGCTCCTGGCTTCAGATTAGCTCAGCTCGGGCTGTTGCAGCCATTTGGGGAGTGAACCAGTGGAGGGAAGACCTCTCTGTCTGCCGCTGCCTCTGTAACTCTGCCTTTCAAATCTTTTAAAATAAATAAATAAGAAATGATGAAGTCATTTTGGAAAAGAACTAAATAGGATTTCCAGAAATAAAAGATAAACATTTGACGTAAATCTCAATGGATGAGTTGGTATAACCATGTTTTCTATGTGTATATATGTATATATTCAGTAGGTTACTTAAGCAACTGAAGAAAAACCTAACTGGAAGGTAGATATGTAGCGATCCTCCAGAATGTCCAGAAACAGAATTAGAAATCTGGATTACTGGGGCTGGTTGGGGCGTAATGAGTTAAGCCGCTGCCCGCATCCTGCATGGGCGCCAGTTCAAGTCTCAGCTGCTCCACTTCCAGTCCATCTTCCTGCTGGTGTGTCTGGGGAAACAGTGAAAGATGACCCAAGCCCTTGGGCCCCTGCACCTGTGTGGGAGACCCAGACGAAGCTCCTGGCTTCTAGCTTTGGCCCAGCTCCAGCTCTTGAGTCACTTGGGGAGTGAACCAGCAGATGGAGGATCTCTGTCTCTCCCTTTCTCTCTAACTCTGCCATTCAAATAAGTGAAACATCTTTTTTTAAAGAAAATATGAGTTATTAAGAGACACAGGGGCAGGCATCGTGTTGCAGCAGGTTAGGCCGCTGCTCGGGACATCTGCACCCCACATCCGAGTGCCAGTTTGAGTCCTGGCTACTTCACTTCTGATCTGGCTTCCTGCTGACGTGCTTGGGAGGCAGTTGATGGTGGCTCGGATACCTGGCCCCTGGTGGCCCATGCGGGAGACCCAGATGGGGTTCCTGGCTCCTGGCCTTGGCCTGGCCCAGTCCAGGCTGCTGCGGGCATTTGGGGGAGGGAACCAGTAGATGGAAGACCTCCCTCTTCCTGTCTTCCCTCCGTCACATGCCTTTCAAGTACACACACCTTTAAAAGGGGGCACTGGGGGAGTGGGCAGTCTAATAAGAGTTGCTGTAGGGATGAAGAAAATAAAGACATAATGACGGAACTTTCTTTTCTTATTTTGTAAAGATTGATTTATTTGAAAGGCAGAGTTACTCCTCTGGTTCACTCCCCAAATGGCCGCAACAGCCAGAGCTGCGCTGATCCAAGGCCAGGAGCCAGGAGCTTCTTCTCAGTCTCCCACATGGGTGCAGGGGCCCAAGGACTTGGGCCATCCTCTTCTGCTATCCCAGGCCACAGCTGAGAGCCGGATTGGAAGTGGAGCAGCCGGGACTCGAACCAGTGCCACATGGGATGCCGGCACTGCAGGCGGCGGCTTTACCCACTACACACACCACAGCACTGGCCGTGACAGAATTTTTTAGAAGTAATGAACAACTCATAGAAAACCCAGTGAATCCCAGTGGATAAATGAAAAGAACTCCACATTTGGGCACATGACAGTAAAACTGTAAAATGACCAAGACCAAAAAATC